>NC_051072.1:1896575-2235950 GCF_004664715.2 Peromyscus leucopus | reverse complement strand
TTTATTGTGATTGAAAGTTTTGTTGGGCTGGCATCTGTGGTCTCTTAGAATTTGTAGAACATTCATTCAGACCCTTAGTAATTTTAGAGTCTCCATTAAAAAGTCAGGTGTTAGTCTAATAGCTCTGCCTTTATATGTTATATAGTCTTTTTCCCTTGTAGCTTTTAATATTCTTTCTTTCTTTTGTATATTTAGGGTTTTGATTATTATGTGCCATGGGGAATTTCTTTTCTGGTCCAGTCTATTTGGTACTTCTTGTACCTTGATAGGCATGTCCTTCTTTAGATTAGGGAAAATTTCTCCTATAATTTTGTTGAAAATATTTTCTATGTCTTTGGCCTGGGTTTCTTCCCCTTCCTCTATTCCTATTTTTTGTAGACTTGGTCTTTCCATAGTGTCCCAGACTTCCTGGATGTTTTGTGCCTGGAGTTTATTTATTTTTTTAGATTTAACATTTTTATTTGACTGAGGTATCCATTTCTTCTATCTTGTTCTTCAAAGCCTGAGATTCTCCTATCTCTTGAACTGGAGAGGTTTACCTTTGAGTTTTTTTGTTTGACTTCCTAATATTTTCATTTCCAGTATTCCTTAACTTCGGAATTTCTTTATTGACTCCATTTCTACGTTTATGTCTTGAAGCATTTTCTTTATTTCATTCCACTGTTTGTATTTTTTAGATTTAATTCATGGATTTCCTCTTTAAGGTTCTTGAACATATTTACAATAGCTAGTTTGAAGTCCTTGTCATGTGTTTCAGTTATATTGCATTCTCAGGGCTTGCCCTGTAAGATTGCTGAGTTCTGGTGGAGGTAGTGTCATCATTGGTTGTGTTTTGGGGCTGGTGTGAAGGCATCTGAGTTTGGAGTGATTTTGATTCTAGGTGTTGATGTCTGATCCTGTCTTTGACAGAGTGTGTTCTGCTTCTTGGTTCTGTTGCCCTCTCTAGATTTTAGGAACATGTGTCAGATGTGGGTTGTGAGGTAGAGTGTGCTCCTAAGTCCCCAAGTGTGGTCACTGGTGGCCCTAGCTAGAAAGTATTTCTAGGTATTAAAGGCTGACACCAAGCAATGGGGATGGGTTAGAGGCAGCAGGTTCTAAAAGGGTCCATAGGAAGAGGAAAGCTGGGTCTGCCATGAGGTGTGGCAGAGTTCCCAGGGAGTCAGAGGAGGACAGGCCCTTGCAAGTGGTGTGCTACATTGCTGTGGATGATACTGGGGAATTGGAATTGGCGGGCAAATAGAGGGAAAGTTCTATCTAATTCCCAGACTGGAGGAGGGGAAGCTGAGTCCAACAAGAGGATCTGTGGAGTTTCTGATCCTCAAGCTGGCATGACCCGCAGGATCCAGGCAGAGTGTGCCTCCAGGTATTGGCAGCTGAGTCGAAGAAATGATGTGAGAGAGGAAGGGTGAATTAGAGACACTCTGTGGAGATCTCTGGGAATGGGTGCTGAGAGGAAGGAGAGACTCTAGGAGGTGGGCTGCTCCAAGGCTGGGAATGAGACTGGGGATGGACTTGGAGGACAGGAGGGAGAGTGAAGATCACTTACCTGACTCCTCTAATTTCTATCTTATTGATTTCTCAACCTCCCAAAGTCCTGGACATTGTGACTCTCTCATCAGGCCACTTTTGACTTGCTGATTGGTCCTTGAGTTAGGTGTTCACACCTGATCTTATAAGCTGTGGGATGCTGTGGGATGTCTTTCTGTACACTGTCAATATGTGTTGCTTTGATTGGTTGATAAATAAAGTCATTTGGCCTATGGCAAGTCAGTTTATAGCTAGGTGGGAAATTGAAGAGAGAAACAGGAAGAAGAAAGGAGAGGGAAGAAAGACACCAGCACCGCCAGGAGAAGCAAGATGTGAAAATACCAGTGAGCCATGGCCATTCGGCAACTTATAGAGAAATAGAAATGGATTAAGTTATAGGAGCTAGCTACCATGAACCCTGCCATAGACCATGCAATTGGTAATTAATATTAAGCTTCTGAATGATTAGTTTATAAGTGGCTGTGGGACCTTGGGGCCGGGTGAGACCAGAGAAACCTTTCGGCTACAGTGGAACATTGGTTTGGTTCCTTCAGGCTCTCCCTCTTATAGGCTTGAGGCCTGATTTGAATTTGCCTTCTGGATCTGATCCGAGGTTTTCCCAATGGAGAAATATGAGAATGTGCCTTAGAGGCACTTTCTGTCCTGACTTCTGGCCAGGTCGGCTCTCAGAGAGCTCTCAGGATCTGCCTGCCCCCACTTCCTCAATTCTGGGGTGCAGCACACATGGCCATGTTTGTTATCTAGGATTCAGACTCACCTCTCCAGCTTGATGAACAGAAGCCCTTACCCACCGAGCCATCCTCCTAGCCCAAGTTGATTTCTAAGACGGGATTCCATGCCGTAGCTCACGCTCACCTCAGACCCATGGCAATGCTCCTGTGTCCTCCTCCTGGATGCAGAGATAACCTGTGTGATCTATGTGAGCAGTGACTTAGGCTTGGCAGCAGTACTGATTGACAGAGGAACCGATGGCTGCACCCCCCTAAAACCACCACTGGGCTGCAAGGTGACGAGAAGGAAGAACCCTGGGAATGAATTCTGCACTTGTGGGCAACAGCAAAGAACTTTTCAAAGAGAAATTGCCACCTTTGGGCTGTAGATGGAGAGCTATTTGCAGTTGTGGGGATGGCATTAGAGTTAAGGGCGCATCCTTGTTTGTCTAGAAGGTTCCAGTCCTTTGGATTGTCTGCTGTGCTCCGCACTGAACTCTTGTTCACAGACATTGGCTTGCTTGTTCATTCAACATCAGATTGCTCTTTAAACCATCCCTTCAAGGTAGAGCTCTGCCAGGCATAAGCAGATCCAATACCTGTCAGACTCCCCTCTGGTTCTCTTATGGCGCTCTGTTGTGGCTGTCATACTACCACAGAAGAGTGACACCCATATTCTCCAGAGACTTCCTGTAAAATCACTTCCTGAAATTCCCCACGTCCTTTGATTGTTGTAGCACACAACTTAAATCTGAATCTTCACATTTTCAGTTCTTTGTTCTCCTGTGGAGTGTGGAGGGTAACTGGCCGAGGGCTGTCTCCTCATTACGTTTGGCAAATTAGGAGAACACCTCGGATGCAGCCTAAGGTGAGCACAGAGGCTCACAGACAGAGTTAATAAGCTGCCCTCATCATCTGTGTTCTTCCTGCTGTTAGGATTGTGCGGCTGGTGGCGCCGGTGTTGGCAGCAGGAAGAAATATGATGTTCGGCTAATGGCTTGAGAAGGGGAGGGAAGGACTTGGGGTCACTTGTGGCATATCCTATTCTGAGCTGAGCCAAAGGAGATTAATGCTGTCACTTGCTTGATTAGCGTTGCCACTTGCCTGGCTCTCAACTTCCAAATGTATTAATTCCGAGAGAGCAGCTTGCATCAGAGTCATCTTGTTCATGTTGGCAACTAACCTTGTAAAAATCTCCTGGCAGAGCGCTGACTGCAGACTGAGGCTGAGACCCCGGAATGCTGCGCTTGTCTTTTGTTTGTCTGCATGACAAAGGCTTTCATAATAATGCCCAATTGCTTAAGCTCAAGTCTGCAAGGTAATTGGTGTTTTGTGTCTCAATGCTCTTTTTAGCAGACATCTACAGCAAGAATTTTGAATCTGTTCTGATGTGCACATACGTTTATTTATCCATTTGAATGTCAGGAAGTTTCTTGTTAAGATAATCCTGCTACATACATCCTTGTGATGGGAATCATAATATGCGTTTTGAGTTTACAGTGGATTGTCTCACCTGGCTCAGTTCTTGGTTGGGTGTTCTGCAGATTAATCATGGCTTTACCAGCATGGTAGAATCCCATTTGCTAATAGATCAAAAACAGGTCTATGCCTTGGTAGACCCATTATGGCTGGAATTGACGGACCTGGGTTCCAGTTTGAGTCTGTACACTTCGTAGGTACAATTGTCTTTGAAATTTGGTGTGTGAGATGGAATAAATTACAATAATGCTTATTGAATAATAGAATGTCCTTTTGGAAGCCCTTTGACGTATACTGCTACCTTTCCATTAGAAGGAACATGCCAGCTTTGAACTCTGTGCTTGTACTGAGAGAGTCAGCAGACATTATTTATACAGTTTTGCATAGTGTATAGGAAAATGTTTCTGCTATTGTTCTAATGTGCGATGCTTGGATTACTTGTGAGGATAAACACATTTCCCTCACAGGTTCATCAGCTTTTCACTCTTTGTTTCCAGAATTGCCTGTTGATGTTTTTGACATTTTTCCTCTCTTGCTTTCTCTTCCTCAACACAATGAAATAATAACATTGATGTTTAAAAAAATCACACTTGCAAACAACAATAACAATACACTTGCCTTTGAAAGTTGCAATATTGACATAGTTCTCCCTGCCCCCCAAATTCCAAAATACTTTGTATGAATCTGGTACAATGTGGGGACGGCCACATGGTTCGGATTTACCATTAGGCACGAGGGGTTTCTTTTGTTGTGTCATTTTTCTCTTTCCTTGTCAGAGGAGGTATTCTCAGCCACTCCTCTTCATTTTCTTTATTTGACCACATTAAAATATTTCCTGTATTTCCTACCCAAACCACCCTTCCCGGCCTTTTAGCAATGGGCAGGCTGGGACATGAATCTCCTCTCTTGACAGACCCTGGGCACTGATCCCTTAGGCAGCCAATCCTTCATTGCCTGGCTCTGATTGGGCATCATTTGGACCGATGTTCACTTGGGTCTGATAAGAAGACTGTGGTGCTTTGAAAGAAAATGGCCCCCAAAGGGAATGGCACTATTAGGTGTGGCTTTGTTGGAGGAAGTGTGTCACTGTGGAGGAAGGCTTTGAGGTCTCATATGCTCAAGTGACACCCAGTGTCTCAGTTCACTTTCTGTTGTCTGCAAGATGTAGAAGTCTCAGTTCCTTCTCCAGCACCATGTCTACCTGCATGCTGCCATGTCCTGCCAAGATGATAATGGACTAGACCTCTGAAAATGTAAGCCACCCCAATTAAAGGATTCTCCTTTGTAAGAGTAGCTGTAGTCATGGCGTCTCTTCACAGCAATAGAAACCCTAGCTAAGACAGAGCTGGTACCAGGGACTGGAGTATTGCTGTGATAGGCCTGACAGTGCTTTTGTTTGGAGGAATTTGGATTTTGGTACTATGGATTAGGAAAACAGAGGAGTGACCTAAGTACTGGTTAATAGGCCACACTAGTAGGAGCATGGAAGACAGCGATACTGAGAATGATTTGAACTCTCTCTCTCTCTCTCTCTCTCTCTCTCTCTCTGTGTGTGTGTGTGTGTGTGTGTCTGGATCAAGAGGTTTTAGATGAGAAGAATATTAATATGTGGCCTAGAGACTGTTCTTGTGATATTTTGGTGAAGAATTTGGCTGTCTTTTGTTCTTGTTCAAAGAATCTGCCTGAGGCTAAACTAAGAGTTTTGCATTAATTCCCCTGGCAGAGGAAATCTCAAACCAGCCTAGTATAGACTCTGTTATGGTTATTAGTGGTAATTCTAATGGATATTTACAATATAAAGGAGCAAACTGAGCAAGGAAAAATGTTTGAGGAGAAAAGGAGCACCAGAAAGTGGAATGGAGCTAAGTCCTCAGTTCAAGGAGATAAACAGATTAAGAAATGGAATAAAGGGAGTGGTGACCTCCAGGTAAGATCCCACCCAGCTATGTGTTCAACTTGTAAAAAGGAATGAAGGAAAAGCTTAGAGCTGCGTGTGGTGGTGCAGGTCTTTAATTCTAGCACTCAGAAGACAGAGGCTGGAATATCTGAGTTTGAGGCCAGCCT
Source organism: Peromyscus leucopus (assembly GCF_004664715.2). Taxonomy (NCBI): domain Eukaryota; kingdom Metazoa; phylum Chordata; class Mammalia; order Rodentia; family Cricetidae; genus Peromyscus; species Peromyscus leucopus. Next base: position 2,230,149 of record NC_051072.1, on the reverse strand, counting down.
GGTCTACAGAGCAAGTTCCAGAACAGCCAAGCTTAGGCAGTGAAGGAAACCATTGGAAAGAGAAAGTTGGTGAAGATGTAATGGAATGAGGGGGCCATGTTCCAGACATTGTAAGTAGCTTCAGCCATGTGGTTCTGGCTTTAGAGTTAAGGATAGAAGAAAGGGGCTATGAAATCTGTCTCCATGACCAAGGAAAACTGCCGAGGCCAGGCATATATCAATGGTGTCCCTGAATTGAGGCCTGTAGAGGCCATTGTATGAAGCTGTGAATTTGAGGCCTGGATTGTGCTGGATACCCCAAGGTATTAGAGATGCCAGAGTCATGGGATACCTGCCAAGGAAAACTCCTAAAGGGACTGGAAGCAGCCCAAGGGAAAGAAGTGTGTTCTGGTCAACAAAGCTGAAAGGAGTTGGAAATATGAAGAGCATTTTGACATGAGACATGGAGATGCAGAAGTCAGAGTTTACCCAGCTGGGTTTTGGTCTTGCTTTGATCCAGTATTTCCTTACTATCCTCCCTTCCCTCCATTTTGGAATGGTAATGTATATCCTGTGCCACTATATATTGCAAGTATATGATCTTATTTTTTATTTTATTTTTACAGGTGATTGCAGTTATGTTGTTGATTATTTTTGCTCTTTTGTGGGACCTGCCACCCAGCTAAAAATAAATCACACAGGGGCTTATTTTTACTTATAAATGGCCAGCCTTAGCTTGGCTTGTTTCTTGCCAGTTTTCTTAACTTAAATTATCCCATCTACCTTTTGCCTCTGGGCTTTTCCTGTTCTCTTACTTCTGTAAATATTACTTTTACTCTGTGGCTTGCTGTGTAGCTGGATGACTGGCCCCTGGAAGACTACTCTGAGATGACTATACCTAATGCCAGTGAGGGAGCCAGCACTGTGAACTTCTAAGGAAAGAGTGTTTCAGATGGAAAGTAGCAGGATCAAGGCTCTGAGTGGGGAGAAATGACAGAAGGTAAGGGACAAGAATAGAGAGTAGAATGCAGCTCAATGAAAGCTGTTCTGGGAGACCAGATCATAGAGTCTGTTGACTATTGGTCATCTGGTCTTTGCTCTGGGTGGAACAAGAATCCATGGAGGATCAGGAAACAGGCAACTCTTTTAAAAAATGGATACCTTCTGAGGTGGATTGTTGGGAAGAGGAGAGCAAGTGTAGAAGTAGGCAGGACCATTGGGAGGCTACTGCATGAGTCCTAGGGGTTCCGATTGGGAGACTGAAAGTAGGATGTTAAAGATGAGCTCAGAAGAGCTGTGGTTGATTGTACGAGGTGTGTATGTTTATTTGTGGGTGTCTTAGGGTTTCTAGTGCTGTGAAGAGACATCATGACCAGAACAACTCTTATAAAGGGAAAGTCATTTAGTTGGGGTGACTCACACTTCTGAGGTTTAGGCTATTAAATTCATCAAGGAGTGACATGGGGGCATGCAGGCAGACATGTGCTGGAGGAGCTGAGAGTCCTATATCTTGACTTGCAGGCAACAGGAAATGGTCTGTCTCATTGGGCATAGCTTGAGCATGTATGAGACCTCAAAACTCACCTCCAGAGTGACACACTTCCTCCAATAAGGCCATATCTCCTAATAGTGCCATTCTTTTTGGGGGACATTTTCTTTCAAACCATCACATTCTACTCCTTGGTCTCCAAAGCTTTGTAACCATATCATAATGCAAAATGCATTTAGTTCAACTTCAAAGTCCTCATAGGCTATAACAGTCTCAATCTTATTTAAAAGTCTAAAGTTTAAAATCTCTTCTGAGATTCATACAATGTCTTAACTATAATGCCCTATAAAATCAAAGTTTAAAGGCAGATCACATACTTCCAGCCTACAATGGCACAGGTTATACATTACCATTCCAAAATGGAGGGAAGGGAGGATAGTGAGGAAATACTGGACCAAAGCAAGACCAAAACCCAGCTGGGTAAACTCTGACTTCTGCATCTCCATGTCTCATGTCAAAATGCTCTTCATATTTCCAACTCCTTTCAGCTTTGTTGACCAGAACACACTTCTTTCCCTTGGGCTGCTTCCAGTCCCTTTAGGAGTTTTCCTTGGCAGGTATCCCATGACTCTGGCATCTCTAATACCTTGGGGTATCCAGCACAATCCAGGCCTCAAATTCACAGCTTCATACAATGGCCTCTACAGGCCTCAATTCAGGGACACCATTGATATATGCCTGGCCTCAGCAGTTTTCCTTAGTCATGGAGACAAATTTCATAGCCCCTTTCTTCTATCCTTAACTCTAAAGCCAGAACCACATGGCTGAAGCTACTTACAATGTCTGGAACATGGCCCCCTCATTCAGTTACATCTTCACCAACTTTCTCTTTCCAATGGTTTCCTTCACTGCATAAGCTTGGCTGTCCAGAAACTGATCTGCAGACCAGGCTGGTCTTGAACTCAGAAATCTTTCAATTACATCTTCCCCAGCTTTCAGTTTTGATGAATTCCTTCACTGCCTAAGCTTGGCTATTCTGGAACTTGCTCTGTAGACCAGGCTGGCCTCAAACTCAGAGACATTCCAGCCTCTACCTTCTGAGTGCTGGAATTAAAGACCTGCACCACCACACCCAGCTCGAAGATTTCTTTCATTCCTTTTCACAAGTTGGAAACTTAGCTGGGTGGGCTCTTGCCCTGAGGTCACCACTCCCTTTATTCCATTTCTTAATCTGTTTATCTCCTTGAATAGAGGACTTAGCTCCATTCTAGTTTCTGGTGTTCCTTTTCTCTTCAATTATTTTTTCTTTTCATTATATATCTTCATTAGAGTTAACACTAGTAACCACATGACAGAGTTTGTACAAGGCTGTTTCGAGATTTCCTCTGCCAAGAGAATTAATCCGAAACTCTTCACTTTAGCCTCAGGCAAACTTCTAGGACAAGGGCAAAAAGCAGCCACATACTTCAACAAAATATCACAAGAATGATTTCTAGGCAGCACACTCAAATTCTTCTCCTCTGAAAACCTCTCCATAAGTCCAAATCATTCTCAGAACCATTGTCTTCAATGTTTCTACCAGTTATCCCAATAAGCAGTGCTTAAAACATTCCACTGTTTTCCTAACCCAAACTCCCACAGTCCAAATTTCTCTAAACGAAAGTATGATCAGATCTTTCATAACAATACTCCAGTCCCTGGTACCAACTTCTGTCTTAGTTAAAGTTTCTATTGCTGTGAAGAGACACCATGACCACAGCAACTTCTATAAAGGAAAATCACTTATTTGGGGTGGCTTACATCTTCAGAGATTTAGTCCATTATCATCATGGTGGGACAAGGTGGTATGCAGGTAGACATGGTGCTGTAGAAGCAGCTGAGTGTCCTACATCTTGATTTGCAGGCAACAGGAAGGGGTGTATCTCACTGGGTGTGGCTTGTGCATAATGAGATCTCAAAGCTGACCTCCATGGTGACACACTTCCTTCAACAAGACTGCACCTACTCTAGAAAGGCAACATCTCTTAATAGTGCCACTCCCTTTGGGGGCCATTTTCTTTCAAGCCATCACAGTTGAGTATCTGAGGCAAAGCAGCACAGAATGGACTGTCTGAGCAATGGAAACTCATTGTGTCACAGTTTTGGAGGCTAGTAGTTGCATGTCAAAGTGCTGGCATGATCGTTTCTATCTGAGGGCTTTGAGGGATGGTCTGTTTCATGTCCTCAGTTTACCGATGGTTGGTTGTCAGTCTTTGAACACCCCTCCCATCCTGCATATGTCTGCTTTCATCTTCACAGAGTCTTTTCCCTATATTCTGTATCATTTTACATTTTCCCTATTTTGAAAGAAACCTGTCAACAGTAGATTATGAATTCTGCCTTCTCCATTTAGATTCTTCTCTTAAACTTAACTAATTTATATAATGCAACTCTTTATAAGCTTGAATTCTGGGATATTGAGAATGATGTGAGATACACATTTTTGAGCAATCAAATTCAGGCCATAATGGGGTATTAACAAAGGCAAGTCATGCTTTGATCCAAGAGTTGTGGTCTGGCCACTGAGAAGAACAGAGATGGGAAGTATGTGTGGGAAGTGGTCATGTGTGGGAATGAGAGATAGCGAGCTTTGAATATTGCCTGAAATGTCTACAAACTAGCAAGTCATTTGGTGTTCCTATACTAAGGTCTTGGAATATAATGCCATTGTTGACCTCTTCAGGTGTTCTGGGGTAGGGCCAAGGTAGAAAGCAGATCAGGCAGGTCCAGGTGGTTAGCAGTCTCTTCTAGTGTGCTGGAAAAAAATCATCAGTCTCCTCAAACCACACTGTGAAGTGTCTGGTAAAGTTCTGCCTGAAGACCAGCTTGCTATTGCCTTTGCTTATGAGCTAAGTAGCTAGGATAGGACCAGAAGGAAGATTTTTTCAAAGTCCTAAATGCCTGCTAAATAATTGGTAGTCTGTTTCCAGGAACAAGCCAGCTTGGAATTCACAAGTTCTTCCCATTTTCTGCCATCTTGCTACCTCTATGTTTTTAAAGAAGAATACATTTTATTATACATATATATATTTAATAATTTATTTATTCTTTGAGAATTTTGTATATGTATACATTTAAAACGCCCCATATCTTCTCCCCATTTCTCCTCTCCAATTCCCCCTGGACTCCCACCAACATGTTCCTCTCCCAACTCCCCCCCCCCCCCCCCCCCCCCCGCCCCATATCTCACTGAGTCCAGTTAGTGTTGCCAATATGTGCATGAATGTGTGGCCATCTACTGGGGTGAGGGGAACTTACCAGTGGCTACACTCCCAAAGAAAAGTGACTTCCCTCTCCCAGCAGCCCTCAAATGCCAGTAGCTCTTCAGATAGTAGTAGGGCCTTGTGATCTCCTGTACAATCTAGTCTGTATTATTGACTGGCTTGATCTCGTGTAGGCCTTGAATGGACCATGGTTGTTGTGATTTCATGAGTACAACAGCTGTGCCATGTCCAGAAGACAACATTTCACAGTTCCCTTCCCCACCCTCTGGCTCTTACATTTTTTCCTTCCCTGGGATTTAGTGGTAGAGAGGTGATAAAGACACCCTATTTTAGACTAAGCACTCACCTTCACCGACACTTAGCACTTTGACCGGTTATTTTATTATTTTCATTAACTGCTGCCCACTCCAAAAAGAAACTTCTCTGATCAAGGTTGAAAACAATACAAATATATGGGTTTAAACATATAAATTTAAAAGTGAGTTTGACTATGTGGTCATTTAACCAAGTAATAGTAGATTGCCTCCTAGGGCTGGTTTTCAACCAGGTATACAGTATTAGGCATAAATTCTCTCCTGTGGAATGAGCTTCATATCTAACCAGAAGGTGATCAGTTACCCTTAACAGCAATGCCACTATTGCGCCAGTAGGCACACCTTGCCTGGCAGGTTGGTATTATAGCACGCAAGGTCTTCTACTGAGAAAGATCACTGATGTCTTCTCTCCTCCAGGATATACATAGCACCTTCTGGCACTATGAAAGCTCCCCAGCAGGGAACTTTTCTGGTTAGTTTGAGATTGATTCCTCTATGACCTGTAACCAATGTATACTGTTTAGTGAAACCCCAAAAGTCTTCAAAACAGCGCATGATACTTCTATTGCTCTTTGCTTTCCACCACAGCTAGGTGGTAAGATACTATTTTCCACTCTCTCTTGATACACATCATCTTCTTTGCTAACCTCCAATGACATCTTATAATAAGTGCCAGGAATTCTGGTCTTTGATTTCTCCCGGAGGGTTGCATAAGAAGCAAGCCTAATTATTTCCACCAAAACAAACCATGATTTCTGATTCCAGTTCCAACCTTAAGGTCAACAGGCCACAGCAATGCCAACAATGCTTCCACCTTCCTAGGACAGCTTGAGATTTCTCTATCACTATTAGTTAAATCTATACATCTTTTTTTCAAAAATTTTCATGTGTATGTATGTGGTGTGGCTGCATGTATATGTGACTTTGTGTGTGTGTGTGTGTGTGTGTGTGTGTGTGTGTGTGTGCATGCACATGTGTATACATGTGTGTGGAGGCTTGAGATTAATATGGGAAGTCAAACTTGACCACTCTTCCAACTTATTGATTGAGACAGGGTCCCAATCAAGTCCAGAGCTCATGAATATAGCTTTAGGAATCCTCTGTTCCTGTCTTTCTAGGCTGGAATTACAGATAAGTGCCACACTCACCTGGCATTTTATATGAATTCTGGGAATCTGAGCTCTTGTGCTCTTTTGTGTGTGGAAAATGCTTTAATGGCCAAGCCATCTCCCCAGTCCCACACTATCTTTTTTAAACTCCAGAATATTTTCAAATGAAAGCAGAGGGAAGGATACACCCTATGAAATATAAAATCACCTCATAGAGGTTTCTAGCCTGTCTTGGTTCAGTGTGGGTTGTCTGCAAATTTCCCTTTTAACTTGGTTTAAACATTCAATTCCCATATACCCACCTTATCCTTTTGTGGTCCTAACATATCTAACAGTTAGATTCCAACATAAAATCTGACAGAAGGCCTAAATGTATTGATTTCCCTGGCACATCCTAGAAATGACCTAATGCCCAAGAGGGGTTTTAAATGGCAGCTGCCTGCGGTACTTTATCATGCCCAGCTGTAGGAAGGAACATTTTGGCTTGGAAAAGTAAAGGCTGAACCAGAAAACCTTGTGACTTGGATAGAAACAAATGATTTCTCATGTTCAAGAAGAAAAGAATGCATTAAATCATAACTAACCTTGATGCACAGACTCAAGTGATAGCTTCATCACTGAACTGACCTTTCACTGAGACTCACCTGTGAAGGTACTCTGGAGATTACCTATGGTGGCTTACCTATCCAGGTCATCATACAATTCGTTCTGAACTCAATAGCTACAAACACAGTTGCTTTTCTGATCTCTTTATTAATGACTTTTAACAACTGTGCAGTGTTCCATAGAATCAAAAGTTTTAAAATGTGTTAAGCTGCTTTCTGCCTCAATGTATCATCAATCTTTGTAAATGCTAGAGAAGAATTTATATTTTTTGGTATAATATTATAAACCTTCAACAAACATCATTAATTATATTGTTCAAATTGTTACAGCATTAATAATATACACACAAATATCTAATTATCTACTTGACAGATCAATTGATAACATTTTTGTATGTGAATATTTTTTATAAGATTATTGGTTCGGACTTTATTAGTTTTACCATTTTTGCTTTGTTGATTTTAGGTTTATTTTCTTAGTTACATACAAGTTTCAAATCATCACATTTTCCTGGTAAATTAAAACTGCTATTTTATTAGCATTCTATGTTTAGAAATGCTTTTTGGCTTATCTTTTGTAGCTCTAATATGTGTGTGTATGTGTGTTTGTATCTATATGCATCTATGTATTATATATTTATGTATTATATATGTATATGTTATATATCTATGTTCTATCTCTTTATCATCTGTCATCTATCTAATCTGTTTCTGTTTTCTGTCATCTATTTTCTATTTATATATCATTTGTACATAATCTAATTATCTATTATCTAACTGCCTACCTATTTATGATCTATTATCTAACTATCTTTCATCTATCTATCTATCTATCTATCTATCTATCTATCTATCTATCTACCTATCTATCATATATCATATATCTCATCTATCTACCCACCTATATTTCATCTTCTGGCCTATAAAATGCCAATAGCTTTCTTCAAGTTATAATTTTATTTTTACCTTTTTTTCTTTGACCCTTTTGTATACTTTCATTTTCCTTGGGCATTTTTGTAAATTATATGCAGTTGGCTGCTTTAACTGAGTCTGATGACTTTTTTTAAATTGGAAGTTTCATTTACATTATCATGACATACACATGCATTAATATCTGCCACATACTTCTGCCCTTGATATTTTCTCATTCTATTTATTTTCACGATGACTATTTTAGATGTTCTGTATTGGTTTTTGATTCTTTTAGTATCTGCTTTTGAAATTTTAATTTGCAGAATACTAAAGCTAATTGTGATGGCTAATTTTTGTTGCCAATCTTGATTGACACACTTGGGACCTTTCACTGAAGAGTTGCCTCCATAAGACCAATCTGTGGAGCATTTTCTTGCTTGATAATTGATATAGAAGGGCCAGCTCACCATGATACCATTGCTGACTAAGCAGGTGGGCCTGGGCTGTATCAGACAGACAGATGAATGTGAACCAGGGAGTGAGCTGCAAGCAGTATGCCTCAAGGTTTCTGCTCCTGTTCCTGCCTTTAGTCCCTGCCTCAACGTTGCTGCCCTGTCTTCTCTCAATGATGCCCTGTGACGTGGAAGTACAAGTCAAATAAACCCTTTCCTTCTCTAGTTGGCTTTAGTCAGTGCTCTATAACAGCAATAGAAAACAAGTTAGGACACTGATTATCCCATTCTCTCTGTTTTCCTTAGGAAAAGTCATTACTTTCTAGGCTTTCAACAATATCCTTAGAGGGTGTCTTATGCTTCGTCCAGTTCCTTTAGTTATTTCAGTAGGAATGTTGACCAGTATGTCAAGTCTTTGATATTGCTCAAAGTGGAAATTCTGAGTGGATCTTGTTTTCTATTTAAAATATAATTTTCATTATTACAAACACAGTCTAGAAAGATTAAAAGCTAGAGACTACAGACAAATAAAAATAAGAAAATAAAAACCCCTTCTTATCTTTACATCACTTTTAAAACTTAGGATACATTATTCCTATGAGAGAAAAAGAGAGGGGGGGCGGTAGAGAGAAATGTGGTGATATTGTGTTCCCAAAAATATTATGCACACTAATAAACTTATCTGGGGTCAAAGAACAGAACAGCTGCTAGGTATAGAGGCCAGAAAATGGTGGCACTCACACCTTTAATCCTAGCATTCCAAAGGCAGAGATCTGCCTGGATCTCTGTGAGTTCAAGGCCACACTGGAAACAGCCAGGCATGGTAACAAGAGCCTTTACTCTCAGAAAGTGATGGCAGAAGGGTAGATAGGGCGTGAGGACCAGGAACTAGGGTTGGTTAAGCTTTTAGGCTTTTGAGCAGCACAGTTCAGCTGAGATCTATTCAGATGAGGACTCAGAGGCTTCCAGTCTGAGGAAACAGGATCAGCTGTGGAATTGGCGAGGTGAGGTGGCTGTGGCTTGTTCTGCTGCTCTGATCTTCCAGCATTTGCCCCAATACTTTGCTCCAGGTTTATTTTCATTAATAAGACCTTTTAAGATTCGTGCTACAAAGAAAGAACAATCTGTCCTTGATTTTAAAAGCCAAGAGAAGATGCTGTTACCTATGCTAGCCAGTCATGCATTGTCCCATCATTAATGCCTGCTTTTCCCTATTCAGTTGTTCTGGATTTTCTAGTCAACCCCTGAATCCCAGTTTATTTGACTGTTTAAGCTGAGCCTCAACTGTCACTACACAGGGCTCTGGCTGTAGAGTCCTCAGTTTAAGGCAAGGTTGTAGAGAAACTCAGGCCGGGCTGTCTGCATGATGCTTCTCCTTATGAAGCTGCCAGATTTATTCCTGTGGTGGTGTGTAACTTGATCTCCTCCCCTCCTGTATATTCTTAATAAGAAGTTGCTTCTATAGGATGAATTGTTGCAAATCACTCATTTTTTTTTTCACTAGAAGCCTTGGTGACATGATATATGTTGCATTGGGACACATAATATTTTGAAGACATCATTGATGAGTTTGACCAGTAGGCTGCAATCATCACAGCCTAACTGATTTCCCCTATGACACACCTATTGGCTCATCTGTATTAGAAGATAATCTGCATGGTGCAACTCTGGCATTATGTGAACATCCAGTTTTCATCGGCCATGCACCAGAGAACTGGTGCATGATTTGGATGTGTTTGCCTGTGTGGTCGTTTCTCAAGGATGCATAGAAGGCCAGCTTCCTGATTCTGTGATCCCCATTTACTATTATCTGGCAGTCTTTTGCAAACTTGATCTTTCCTCAGCAACCAGATGGCTGGTTTCTCTGGAATGCTTTTTGCTGGCAAGACTTGGCCAAAGCTAAACTCTTTCACTGTAGTCACTAATTTTCAAATTAATTTATGGCAAATGATGACAGGAAATTTCTCTCTACTCCTCATTCTGAAGTGTTATTATGAGCTGGTGTATTTTCACTCCTTTGATCTGCTATAACCAACATTATTTTTGATTGTTCAAAAGCTTGGGTAGAGAGGGCTGGGCTGCCTACTGCTTAAAACTAGGTCAGCATCCTAGCAACTCAAATGTAGATGAACAGTCCTATTAAATAAGAAACACAGAGCCAATTGCAGAGTTAAAAGCCCAAGTGGTCAGAGCAGTAGCTGAGAGCTGAGCTTACCCCTCGCTGCTGCTGCTGTCCTTCCTCTCAGCAAGAGCGTTACTTCCTGTGTATCTGTTTTTTTTTATAGACTTTCTGTTCTGCCTTCTCATTGGTTGTAAACCCAACTACATGACCTCTTCATCACTGCCCATCTATACAGACCTCTTCTATGGTTGGTATTGAGATTAAAGGCGTGTGTCTCCATGCTGGTGGTATCCTTGAACACACAGAGATCTGCCTGTCATATGATCAGGATTAAGGGCATATGCTACCACTGCCAGACTTCTGCTATGGCTTGCTATTAGCTCTGACCCCCAGGCAACTTTATTTATTAACATACAAATAAAATCACATTTCAGTACAAATAAAATATCACCATATTTCCCCTTTTCTATTTTAATAAAAAGAAAAAAGGAAAAAAGTTATAACTAATGTAAGAAAAACTATATACAAAAGTACAATAACTATATACCATATATACAAGCAATAAATACCTAAACAATGTCGAGTCCATTTGCATTTGACAAATTCAGAGAAAATAATTCCATTATCTATCCTATTTTGGTATGTCCAAAATGTACCTGATTCACTTTCTATCCAAACTTATATTACTAACAGAACTGTCTTATAATGTCTTTCAAATTTATGCACTTACTCTTTAGTGAGTTTCTTTTCTAAAATTCTTAACAAGGAAAACTCTAACTATCTAAATTTAACTATAACTATCTAATCTTCAACTCTAACTAACCTTCAACTCCCTCAGAGACCCAAGAAGGAAATAATATTACCTAATAAAAAATAAAAACAGGAAGTGCATGCAAGCAGCTTTCAAAAAAAAAAAAAAATTGAGTTGACAGAAACAGCCAGCTGCCTGGACAGTCACCTGATAATTGTTTTGTTATCTGTAATTTTACTATGTGAAAGTTAAAACCTTCCTTTTTGAAAAAAAGAAAAGGGGAAGTGCTGTGGGATGTTCTGTATGTCAAATGTATTGCTCTGATTGACTAATAAATAAAACACTGATTGGCCAGTAGCCAGGCAGGAGGAAGTATAGGTGGGACAAGGAGGAAAAGAATTCTGAGAAGTGGAAGGCTGAGTCAGAGAGACACTGCCAGCCACCACCATAACAAGCAACATGTGAAGATGCCAGTAAGCCACGAGCCATGTGGCAAGGTATAGATTTATAAAAATGGGTTGATTTAAGATAGAAGAACTAGATAGCTAGAAGCCTGAGCCATTAGGCCAAACAGTTTAAATAATATAAGTGTCTGTGTGTTTATTTTATAAGTGGACTGCCGGACTGCTGGGGCTTGATGGGACCCGGAGAGAAAACACTCTAGCTACACTCAAAGGTTTTTTTTTAAACTATATGGTATATCATTTTTTAATGTTTCACTAAAAGGAAATCATCCACTTCATGTAAAAATTGTTTTTGATTACAAGAACATTCGTAATTTTAGAAATCTTTCTGTAGCAAAAAGGCTAATGGTTAAATTCAGAGCAATAATCTTATATTGTGAATTCAAGAGTTTATATTAATAGTTTCAACTTAATTTGAAGTATGTTTGCTTTATTTCTTTCATTTTAATAATCACATATCTTTAACATTTCCTTGAAAATATTGACTCTGTTGACTGAAGTTCCCAGAAAAAAAAGCCACCACTACAACAAACATAGGCTGTAAGCTGATTAGAACTTCAATGACCATGGAGAGATTGGAATGTTGCTGGTTGAGAACCAAATCTTCTGTGTTATCTTTGCCCCCAGCTAACCAGTTTGGCCACCTGTGTGTGTGGCCTAACATTCTTGTGACCTCTAGAAAAATTCTTCTGAAATGTACCAACAGGTTTCTAGCTCCCACTAACCTCAAAGCTAAGAGTATCATCAGATAGTATCCAAGGCCAATGGTAGCGTTTCCCCAACTTTACTGCAATTCACTTATGTGACATTTCCAACAGTTTGAAAGTGCCTTGATTTATGACTTCATTTGTTCTTCTACTATAGTGTGGTGGTTCGAAAGAAAATGGACCCCAAAGGGAGTGGCACTATTAGGAGGTGTGGCCTTGTTGGAGGAAGTGTGTCACTGTGTGTGTGTGTGTGTGTGTGTGTGTGTGTGTGTGTGTGTGTGTGTGTGCTTTCAAGTCTCTTTTGCTCAAGCTTCCCTGAAGTGTGTCAGTCAGTCAACTTCCTATTGCCTGCAAGATATAGGACTCTCAGCTGCTCCAGCACCATGTCTGCCTGCATGCCGCCATGCTCCTGGTCATGATGATAATGGACTGAACCTCTGAAAGTACAAGTGAGCCACCCTGATTAAATGTTTTCTTCATAAGAGTTGCTGTGGTCATGGTGTCTCTTCACAGCAATAAAAACCCAGACTAAGACATATAGAAACTCCATAAAATTGTTACCTTACTGGAGTGCCAAATATGGAGTAAGCTAAATCTGTGTTCCCAGGCCATGGTTGCTTATATTTGGCTCCAGAATATAGTCTCTGTGTTCTTTCCTACTGATGGTTCCAGCCTCTTCATGTGAATTTCCTGTGGTAAGTGTAATGAAAAAATTGATACCTTAACACAACAGACATTTATTCTCCCACAAGTGTTTAGGTCAGAGGTCTGAGTCAGCATCGCTGAGGCACAACATTGGGCCAGGTAAGCTGCTGAGCACCTCCTAGAGGATCTCAGGGAGAAGCCATGCCTTGTTCTTTGCAGCTTTTGGTGGCTGACAGCCTCTCTCTCTCAGCAGAACTCCAGCCTCCTCCTCTTTCTCCTCAGCTCAGCCGCTCTCTGCCTGACCTGGCTGTGTCTCCTTTTATCTCCAGGTTCACTGCACTCCTCAGATTGTTGGTACTCACTCCTGAGGACTGTGGCTGCTGCCTCTTTATGCTGGTATGTCTCTTTTCTTTCTTTCCAGAAATTTTCATTTCCTTCTAATCCTCTCTGTCCATACTCCAAGATGAAAGTTCCCCATTCTGTTTTTAGCCTCTACCTTACCAAGACCTGGGCAACTTGTACAGATATTAGGGCTTAGGATGAGAGACCCTGTGAGACTAGGCCTCATACCAAAGATGCTATGGGGTGCTTCTGGTCTTGGGGTGAAGAAAGTCAGTCCTGACTGGTTTTAGCAACTGCAGAACCAAGTACTTCTGATTGTGTTGCATCACAGATGTGGTTCATTCCTCAAGGGCTCATTTAGTGGACAATGAGGCAGAACATACAGGTAGGAGAACTTTAAGGGGTAGAGGTGAAGGTCAGGTGTCCATGGAGGTTAGCTAATTGAAGGTGTGGCTCTTGAAAGATTAATACAGCTCTTAGCAGACTCTGGGTTGTTCTCTGCAAGAGTGATACATAAAAGAACAAGACTAGTCCCTCCATCTCATTGGCCTCCCATCTTACCACGTGACTCTCCTGGCAGAGCATCCACCCCAAGGCCCTCATTAGAAAACAGCCAGAAGCTCGGAAATCTGATATTGAACCTTCAGCCTCCAAAACTGTGAGTTAAATATACTTCTTTTTACATTATATGGGTTTGGGTATTTTGTTAGAGCAACAGGAAATGGTCCATGGCATTATACAAACATATCTTTTTAAATAGTCTATGTCTGTGTCCCCTTGTTTTTCTATTCAATGTCTTTTTGAGAAATATCAAAATTGAACCCATTGGGAAAAAAACTGCCCTTTCATGCTGGAGAGATCAGCATGTTCCTAGAGATAACAAGTGGTTCACTGAGTGATTTTTTTTTTAAATCTGAAAAACTCAAATGGAACAAATCAGTGATTGTGAAGTCTGACATCTGTGGGAAGTTGTGACTTTTGTAACCCGATACTTCTCTCCATATTACTATTTCACTCATGTGGTATGAAATCTACTTTATACAAAGCACTAGCAACTGGGGGGTAGTTGGGATTGTTCTCATGTCTTTGTGTTTGTTGACTTTTCATACTAGTTTAGCAAATCTAAGTCTTTCTGGGAGATTTAAGAGAATTCAGACTATGTTCCCCCATCTTGTCATGATTATGTGACTTGGAAAAGGAAATATGATGACTAGAAGGGTGGAATAATTTATGTTATGGAAACTCTGGTTATTACAATGATGTGCTTAAAATTATGCTGTTACTGTCTTTAAATATTAATTTCATTTCCTGCAATAATGAACTAAAGAATTCAGGCAATTCTGAGGCACATGCATGAGAAACTATGTTCTCCAGAAGAGAAAAATGGCTAGAAGGTAAAGTGGCCATTTTGCCAGCATGCATATGCTATGTTGTTTGGAATGTTTCAAGCTGTTTAACATTAGATTCTAGGATGTGTTTTGACAGAGCTTTGAGACATGGCAAGTGATTAATGTTGTACTTAGTGGGAATGTTCTGAGACATAAGTTAGAATTCTTAGATATTGAAGTTTTCCTTGACTGTTTCTGTACTCTGGAGGAACAACTGTGGAACAAGGCTTGGTCTCAGAAATCAAAATTCTATAATAGTTTATTTGATTGGAATTGCTTATCAAATCCTTAGCTACGTATGCCAGAGACAAATTGGAACAGATGCCTGACTGACAATAGGCATATTTCAGGGATCCTGTCAAACACGCCTTCTCTTGATGGATGGAAGTTTTTGTTTCCTTTTAGCCCTTCATGAGGTTTTATGAGCCTTTACGACCCAACTCCACAAACAGTGATCAATTTAAGAGTAGGCATTGGGCCAACATTGGAATCTTAGTGACTCACTTTGCTGGCTGCAGGAATTGGTGGTGAGCAGGGTCCTTAATTAAGGTTGAATTTATCTAGTGTGTTTTAACTTTCCCAATTTAAAAATCAAAAGTCTTGTGTTCAGGAACCTCCTTAGTTCCAGACAAGCAGAATGTACATTGAACCTACTCTGGCATATCAGAGTTCTCTGCCAGGAGATTTAGCCTGGAAAGGGAGTCTGATTCCTTTTGGCTCAAAAACTTCAGATTTTGGCCCAGATAATCTCTGCTGTCACCCTCAGCTCAGTTAGTCTAGATGACCAGAATGAGGAGTCCCTAAAACATTTAATAATTCCTGATTTTATTTCTCCGAGCCTTGATTGAGGACAATGTGGTTAGCTGTGGCCAGCAGACTACAAGCCATTCTAGTCCAGTTTCTGTAGGTTGCTCCCAAACCATCCTGACACTGCACGTTTGCCCCTACAGAAGCTCAGGAGTTACTTCTTTTTAGTCTTTCTAGTTTTTTCTTTCAACTTTATAAAGGTCACAGGATACGAATAGAAAACTTAAAGTCATCAGAATTCGAGTTGGAAGGGGACAAAAGACCCACCACAGGCTCATTTTGCAGAGACAACAGAATTCCCTTTTACAGATTGCCCAGAACAATCCAGTGTAATTTACCCTCCTCTGGCTATTGAGTCTGGTCCATCGCTTCTGGAACACCTGACATTTTGTCTATAAATATAGGTCCTGGTTAAGGGGCTTGCTATTCAGAGGCACCTTGCCATCTGACCTACTACTGAATGGACTCATGTCTAACAAAATATCACCTAAGTATAAGTCTCTTTTTAAAACTAAAGGAAATTTTCAGTGAATTTCATATATAAGTACTGTATTTATATTATTTCCATCCTTCCCCTCTCTCCTAATTCATGACCTTTCTTTAATGTTTACATATATCAACACACATGCACACACACAGTGCATTCATACATATACTAATACACCGAGTTCACTCTGTGTTGCTTGCATGTGAATGTGTTAATAGCTGACCACTTGGGATTGGATGATGACCTATCAGGGGACTTGTCTATGAAACACAGACTATCCCTCTCTAAGTAGCCACTAACTGCCTGTACCTCTTCATTTAGGGTGGGACCTTGTGGGATTTCCCACCCAAATTGGCATGTCAGCTGGTGTTGTTATTGTGTGGGTCTTGTTTAGGTGACCATATTATTGAGATACCATGGTTACAGCTTCCCTGCCATATATCGAAGATACTATCTCACAGCAGGATTCCTGGTTTCTGGTTCTTAGAATCTTTCCATCCTCTCTTCCATGATGTTCCCCAAGCCTTAAGAATATAGATTGTGTGGTAGATGTATCAATAGGGCTGGACATCTCATGGTCAGGTGTCTGCGTTTTGATCAGTTTGAGTTTCTGTGATGGTCTCCATCTGCTGCAAAAGTAGGCTTTGATGAGGGGTGAGAACCACACTCTCTGTGAGTGTAGGAATAAGAATTGAGAGTGCAGTTAGAGATTATAATGGATTATAGGTTTCCCTCTAGGAGCCATGACCTCACCAGCTCTGGGTAGTTGATTAGGTGTACAGTATAAGTCAGGAATTCCCTTCTCATTGAGCAGACCTTAACACCAATTAAGCAACTTTTGGTTGCCTGCAAGATGTAAATGCTACTATTGGGGTTGTTTGGTCATGCTGGCCATCTTTCTAGTTCATTGGTCTCACAGCTGGGTAGGACACACAATGTCCTCTTAAATTTTTATTAGTATTTTAATAGATTGTTTATTTTACATGTAAATAAATGGTTTTGTCTGCATGTATGTATGTATATGTGCCACATACATCCCTTTGGTGCTCAAGGAAGTCAGCAGAAGGCAGTAGATTCCCTGAAACTGGAGTTGTAGATGGTTGTGAGCTACCATGTGGGTACTGGGAACTAAATATGGGTTCTCTGTAAGAGGAAGGAATACTCTTTCTTAACTGCCAAGGCATCTCTTCAGCCCCTTATAATGTGAGCTTTACGTGTGGGTTTTGGAAATGAACTTTAGAAAATTATGGAATTGAAATATAAGGAATCAGAGACACAAGTAAGCACAGTTTATAAGTTCATATTGTGTTATAGATAAAACATATTTTGGCCATTTATGTCTCATTCCTACTCTTAAAGTTTTAAGAAAGTGGTTACATTTCAGCATGATGCTGTGCTTGGGTACATTCTAATCATGTCCAAATTGTTCTTTAGAAATAACAGTTTTTCTTTTAAAGTGTATTTTGCTGCTTGAGAAAAAAATGATTATTTAGTCAATAAAAACTTAGCAAGTGCCTTATCCGTGTCCAGAGTTAGAAACCTTCATTCCTGATACCTTGCCTAGGTGATGAAAAATGTATTCTTAGGAACTTGGAGGTGGGGTGGGAGGGAGGCTCAGTGTCGAGGGCTGGCATAGCATGTATTGAGCCCTGGATTGCTGCCCCCATCCTAGTGATGAAAACAAACAAGCAGGCAAACATGAAACAACCCAAATGAAAGAGCTGCTTCTGGCCTAACTGAAGACACAGAGTTCCTCATTCTCACAGTTGACCGAGGCTGAGGGCTCCAGCATTGTTATCATATTCTGTTTGCCACATTCAGTTACTCCTGCTGTGTGAATTTGTCCTTAGAAAGGCCCGTAACCATCCTATGGTGGTGAGTAGGCTTCGGTAACTGGAGTAGATTACCACCCTGTGTTCATCTGCAGCTTAGAAGGGACAGAGTCTGTCTTTCCATTAGCAATCTATTGTGGTGTCCCCAAAACTCTTCAGGGGCTTGGTCCCCACCTCATGATCCTATGGGGAAGATAGTGGAAGCTTCAGTAGGCTAGTTGGAGGAGTAGGTAATTGAGGGCATGAAGGGGCATTGGGACATTAGACCCTCCCTTTTCTTCTCTGCTTCTTGACTATCATATACCTTTCCACAAACCTCTGCTATGATGTAGTGCCTTGTCACATGTCTAAAAGCAACTGGATCAGGTGACAATGGTCTGAAGCCTCTGAAGCCATGAGTTCAGGTTGATTTCTGTTGTATCTCTTTATATATATAACATACACACATATATACATATACATATGCATGTGTGTGTGTGTGTGTGTGTGTGTGTGTAGATCAGGCTAGCCTTAAATTCAATCTGTTGGGTATTTTGTTGTATAACAGAAACTTGATTATCACAGAACTCCAGCCAAAGTTTTCCTATTCTCCCTTCGTTTGGATATTCTGTATGAATTTCTACCCCTAAAATAAATCATAGCAATTTAGGTATCATTTTATGTTGATTTCCATAGATGTGGGTCACATTATGCATCATAGAGCCAAGGTCAGAAAGTGTCAGAAGAGGTTTCTTGAAAGGAGGGAAGAGGAAGCAGGCCGGGCATCCAGAGATACTCAACACATGCTTTTTACAAAGGATTTCACCTGCACAGCCTTTGGACCTAATTAGTATAAATGGTGCATTATGGAAGGAATGTGTCTCTCCCATCTCCAAATTCACACGCTGAAGTGCTGACTCTCAATAGGATAGGCCTTCAGAAAGTGATAGGTTATATGAACCCATGAGATGGCTCCGTGTCACATTAAGATACACCAAGCCAGGAAGAGAGCCCTGGCTAGGAATCGGGTCTGCTGGCACTGATTCTATTCTGCACTTCTAATACCCAGAACTGTGAGAAATGAATGTTTGCCGCTTCAGTCTGTGATCCAGGACATTCTCTTATAGCAGCATCTTAGTCACTGTCCCATTGCTGTGATGAAACATCACGACCAAGGCAACTTACCAGAGAAAGCATTTAATCAGAGACTTGCTTACAATTCAGAGGGTCGGTCGATGACCATCACGGCAGGAAGCAGGCAGGCAGGGTGCCGGAGCAGTAGCTGAGAGACCACATCCGATCCATAACTTGGAGGCAGAGAGAGACTGGCTTGGCATGTTTGAAACCTCAAAGCCCACGCTCAGTGGCACACTTCCTTCAACAAGGCCACACCTACTAACTGGTGACTAAGCATTCAAATAGGAGCCCCCGAGGTCATTCTCAACCAAACCACTACAAGCAGCTTGGATGTGACTAATACACACTACCGTGCCGAGGCACATCAGGTGAGAAAAAAAGTGACGAGGAGGAGCACGCTCCTCTGCAGGGCTGCTCCTGCATGAAAAGAAGTGACGAGGAGCACGCTCCCTCTGCAGGGCTGCTCCTGCATGAAAAGAAGTGATGAAGAGCACGCTCCTCTGGAGGGCTGCTCCTGCATGAAAAGAAGTGACGAGGAGCACGCTCCTCTGCAGGGCTGCTCCTGCATGAAAAGAAGTGACGAGGAGCATGCTCCCTCTGCAGGGCTGCTCCTGCATCCCGAGCGTCTGGAAGGTTTTAGATGTTGCCGGCTCTGCAGTGTCGCTGGATATACTGCCGGGCTTCCTGCCCTCGTTGCAGGAGTGCGAGAGGAGGGAATGGGGGTGTTTGCAAACACGGGGCTCTCCTTGCCCACACCCACCGAGGCAGATTATAGAAGGAGTGCACAGCATTTTAATCAAGTTCCCAGGAGACTCCGAAGGACAGGAGCGTTCCGGCTCCACTGACCTCTTGGTCAGCAGAGCCCTCTCCTCTTTGCCGCAGTGGGATGGCACCCGCCTAGCCTTCAGGACGCTGCTCATGCATCGCCATTTTGCTGAACTCGTACTTTCTTTTTCAGAGAGTCCTCACCCAGGAATCAAATCTGCTGGCACATTGGCCTTGGGCTCCTGTTAGTGTGGGGATAGGTGTGTATCAACTGGGAAAAACACTCGAGGACTTGGTATTTATTAAGGATCCTGCACCTATTTCAAATATTTCTCATTCTGTTCTGATCTGTTAGCCATGGATGTCACATCCTTTCCAAGCCCCTTAACCACAACCTTGCACTGTAGGGTCATATCCCATGTGTGTGTGTGTGTGTGTGTGTGTGTGTGTGTGTGTGTGTGTGTGCGCGTGTGCGTGTGCGTGTGTGACTGTGTGTGTGTGTGTGGTGTGTGTGTGTGTGTGTGTGTGTGACTGTGTGTGTACATTGATACAAAGGGAGATCTTCCTCAATCCAGTTAGGTCTAGGGTACCCAGGGACCTCGAGGTCTGGGAGTTCTGGGCTTGAACTGACTCTGTGGATTCTAAGGCCCTTGGAAAAGGGGATCAGGAAAGAAATGGGGAATTTGTGTGAGCATGGTTAGAGGATCTGTGCTCCAGGCCAAAGAACCTTGAAAGTCAGATGGAGGATGTTTTTGACAAGATGGAAGGCCATAATTCATCAGCACCATTAAGTCCTATCAGCTCTCGCCTGAGCCAGTCACCTGAAAAGTGTTAGCACAAATCCCCTCGAGGCTGAATCTGGCCGAAATTAACTTGGGTGCTGAGCACACACATCTGCCCCCGCCTCTCTGGCTCTGTGCTAAAGATGAAGGTCAGGGTTGAATGTGATGTCACCTAGACCTTTTAGGGTGGTGATGCCACAGAGACACGTGCCTCTACCAAGCAGCTCCAAGCCACGGAGCTTGCCTGGGAAGGGGTGTGTGATTAAAGTTTTTTTTTCTTGTACCCAAAGAGCACATGGCAACTGATTCAAGACTGGAGCCTGAAATTAATGCAGGGGAGGCACTATGACCTGTGAGTTATATGTGAGAAGGAACCGTTTCCTCACGAGCTCCCACAGTAGTCCAGGTGCTGCCTAGGCACTTCGGCCACTTTGCCTGTGGCTGCCATTTTATTTGAAGGCTATCCCAGGGGCCTGTGAGTTTGCCTGGTAAGCGGGAGAGTAAAAGTAGCATTCAATTTTAGACATCATCAGGAATACTCCTCTTAAGAAGGTTGAGAGTCATTTTGCACGACTAAGTCTTACCCTTCAAACCATGTGCGATCTTGAGGTTTTCTGAAATGGAAGGGTCTGTGTTTGAAATGGAAAGTGGTCTACACCTGGGGATATTGGGTTTCGAGGGGAATTTGAGCAGGGTATTAGTGCCTTAGTTTTCATTTGCAAGTCACTGTGGAAGGAGTTTATTAAACTACAAATCAGAAACTTTTGGTTAAAAGGGCTGGCTGTGATCCAATTAACATATTCATTTTTAAGAGTGGGACCCAAGGTTATGGGAAAACACTAACTCAGGAACGTGTATCTGTGTTATATCTGGGTCCTGCCTCCTGTTCTCTGAGGTCAGCACAGGACACCAGACACCCTCACCACGCTTGGTTGGTGCCCTTCAGTTCACCTCCGTTGACTTCTCACAGGGAGGCAGCATGGACTTTGCTCTTTTGATAGTCTTAAGGACTTCCCCTGTCCCCAGGGTGGAGGGTTTGGTGCCAGCTGACCTTCTGATTAGCCAGGGGAGGCATAAATGTAGGGGTATCGATTGGCTTTGACTTTCCAGAAATAAGACAAAGGTGCTTTCTGCTGGTGGCTAAAACTAATTACAACCCAGGACAGCTAGGCTTTCAGCATCTTAAAGCAATGCCCTCAGGTCTCTTAGCAAATAAATAGAGGCTAAGAGCAGAGGGAGAAGAAAATGGGGGTGAGGGAGGGACGGGCTCTTCCTGATGCCCTCTGATATTTGACTTTTGCAGCCGAGGCTTCTCTTGCAAAGGCCGACGCAGTGTCGTGGTTGTGTTCCTTCTGAAATGGAACATGCATGGTGGCTATGTTCTTCCCTGTGTCCACTGTGAAGCGGGACTTGGTGTCTCCAAGCACCCCTAGGCCTCTGTGTTCTGACCATGCAGTGACAAAAGGGCTCTTTGGCTTGTGATTTTCTGAAGAGGTGACAAAGAAAATGCACATTTCTGGCTTCACAGGCGAATTCGAAGCAAAGTCCCTTTGGACAATCTTGTCAACATCCTTTGCCATCCAGTCCCAACATGCCCTCTACAGTTTTCTTGTCTTCAGGATCAGTGTTGGCTGGCAGCCTGTGTGCTCACTCAGCAGAGGAGGAGCTGGGGGGCCGAGAAGCTGCCATCTGTTCAGCCCCTTGGCAGGCCCTGTGAACCGGTTCATCTCCTCATTTGGCTTCGTGTGCATCCTGAGTACCCCTCTGCCCAACAGCTTTCTGCTTTTTCAAGTAGCTACGGCTGCTTTGTGAAAACCCCTGTGCTGCTTTGAATGAGAATGATCCCCATTGGCTCCTGTGTTTGAATGCTTGGTCCCCAGTTGGTGGAACTGTTTGGGAAAGATTAGGAGGCGTGGCCTTGTTGGAGGAAGCAGATCACTGGTTTCAACGGCCCAGGCCGGTCCCATTCTCTGCTTCTCTCTGCCCCAGCCACGGCTCCAGCACCATGCCTGTCTGCCTACTGCTCTGTCCCCCACTGTGATGGTCATGGACGTATTCTCTGAAATTGTAAGCAAGTCCCCAGTTAAATGCTTTCTTTTATAAGTTACCTTGGTTGTGGTGTCTCTTCACAGTAATAGAAAATTAACTAAGGTAGCTCCCCACTGTTAACTGTGCTGCTTCAAAATCAGAGGGATCTGAAGAGGCCCTGAGAATTGCTCAAGTTCTCAGGCAGCTAAACATCTCCTCCACCTTGCAAGAAGTGTTGCTGTCATCTTGCCACAGGCAGAAATCCTTTTACCTGTCCTGGGGTCCTAGTTACCTCTTGGGCCTTGGCTGTCTTCCTGGAACCCCATTTTTGCTATGATAATGCACCATTTAATGCAGGTATTGGGTTGGTGTTAATGTCAACTTTCCACAAATTAGAGTCACCTGAGCAGGGAGCCATACCTACGGAAGGGTCCTGATCACCTTGATTGATACGGGAAGATCCACTCCGACTGTGGGCCGCACCTCCAGGTAGCAGCTCAGATCCTAAGGGCATCTCAGAAGGAAGGCGATCTCATCTTCTGCTGGCTTGGCTGCTCTCTTGCCACCCGAGCTGATTGACCCTGTTGTTGCTGCCTCTGAAGATCCCTGACAGCAGAAACAGCATCTCCAAGCTTTCATTGTCGGCATGGGCCAGTAGCTCTCTAGGAACTTTCTGGGCTCCCAGTGCCAGGCTGGGATGACTAAGGTATCTCACCTTGTTGACTGGGTTGACCAGCTGTCAACCCCCCAGCTAGAGACAGCTATTGTGGGAGTACGTTGTTAAGGTACCCAGCCTCAAGGTCCTAGTACAGGGTGCCTCAGAATCTCAGGGATGATTTGACTAGCATCATCATCATTATTTTGTTGTTGTTGTTCTGTTTTTTGATACAGGGTTTCTCTGTGTAGCTTTGGTGCCTGTCCTGGATCTCAATCTGTAGACCAGGTTGGCTTTGAACTAACAGAGATCCGCCTGGCTCTGCCTCCCAAGTGCTGGGATTAAAGGCATGTACCATCACTGCCCAGCTAACTAGCATCATTATTTTGAGAGTCATTTAATTAATTTTGATTAATTCTCTTTCTTTCTCTGAAGAACACAACTAAAACAGGAGGTCTCCAGAGCTTGATTGACACTTTGCTTTGCTCTTGGATGGCCATTCTAGATTCTTAAGTTTCTCTCTGGTACTCAGAGTCCTGCTGCCAATTGTTCCTATTCTCAATTCTTACCGACTTCTCCTTCTGATCTCCCAACACTGCCCTCTGCAGATCATGTGTGGAAGTAGAGCAACATGGCTCGCACCAAAGGAAGTCCCATCTGAATCCCAGGAACTTGGAAACAGGTTACGTGGAAAAACGGAGTTAAAGCTGCAGATGGAGTTTGAGTTGCCAGTGAGCAGATGGAGACATTAGCCAGATGGGCTCAGTGTTCCCACCATCAGTGACTATGTCATCACGGTGGGAAAGAAGTCACAGTAGCTCCACGTGGACCCAACCTGTCATTTATTGCTGGCTTTGAAGCGATAAACGGGACATTTGCTCATTGGTGCTGCTGTTCCGGTTGTCCCAGTCCCTAAGGACTAGTGATTGCAGGGTCAAACCCATCACAGTAGTGGGGATAGAGGGGTGGAGGTTATGATGATGGCCCCGTTGCCATGGCTAGTATAAGCACTGCTTGATTGATGGCTAAGTGTTAAGCACTGACTAGAGAGCATGGTTGAGACAGCATTTTGCTATGTAGCCCAGGCTGGCCTTAAATTTTAGGCAGTTCTCCTGCTTCAGTCTCTTGAAGTGCTAGAGTTACAGATATGAACCACCATGCCTTACTACTATTTTAACTGAGCCCCTGGGTTTGTTAAGGTTCTAGCTTGAGGAATGTGCTTACCAGGGCAACACCTGCAAAAATATTTTAAAATGTGGAGCTAGGAGCTAGTCAGGTCATGCAAAGCCAGTGACGGAATATGACAAGCTGGAGAAATGCATGGGGCTGAGCAAGAAGGGCTGTAACTACATGCTGGGACTCTTAATGTTTCAGCAACTGTGTTCAGAAAGGCATTTGTGGTACTATGTGAGGGCCAGACCTGAGAGAGAGGGAAGCTGGGAGGTCAGCGTGGAGGCTCTGAAGGACTATCGGGTGAAAGGAAGGTGGTGTGGTGGAGGTCAGATCTGTGGGGTGGTTGTGTAGGGATGGTCATCAAGGTTAACTGATGGTTTCAGAAATGGGGAATGAGAGAGGGAGGCGTCTGCAGGGGGTTAGCTGCCTGCAGGGTGGCATTCCTGTTAGTGCCCCGTGCTACGGTGACAAATTGTCATGAACAAGATGGTTTAACATGGCATCAGTTTATCATCCCATGGCTCTGGAGGCTGGCAGTCCCAACATTAGTGTCAGGAGGATTAGTTTAGTTTTTGGTGACCCTGCAATAGAATTTTTTCTGTGTTCCTTCCCTGCTTTTCATCTGCTGCATCTGATTGTTGGTATCCTTTGACTTGGAGACAGATCTTTCTGGGTCTCTTCCTCTGTTTTAACAGTCTTCCCTCCAGGGTATGTCTGAATTCCAGATCTCCCTCTGTCTTTCTCTATATCCTTCCTTTAATTATATTTCAAAGATGTGATTTCAAGTAATGTCACAGTCTGATGTTCCAGCTGGTCATCACATCATTTAGAGGGAAGGGCACCATTTGAGACCACTCCGTTTTGTTCATCCATCATCTGGTGAAGGAGGTCGGCATGGAGTCATGAGTGTAGTTTCAGATGTGTGGAGTCTGGATTGTGTATGGACTATGTGTCGCGTCCGCCTCGACCAGCAAGGAAGATGCAACACCAGGCTCTTCTCCAAGCAGTTTATTCAGGAATCTTGAAACAATCTTCTGACTTCTGACCCTGGGGAAAGCCAACCCACAACCTAAATAGCTTCTGGGCAGCCAACCCCAATCTGCCATGTGGGTACTGCGGATAGGACCAGGTACGCGGAAGCAAGCCAAATCCTCAGCCTTAACCAAATAAGGAGTTGTTTATCACAGAGAGCACTCACCGTCGGGAGGGTGGAAGGTGGAAGCCAGCGCCATCTTTGAGGCGCGGCTGCACGCAGCTCTCTACAACTATGTATGCAGAGATTGTTGAAGATGCATGAATTGAGAGCTGTGGAGAAGGACTTAGCATCACTGGCATGTATTTGGTAGCTATGGATGGGTTTTACCAAGCAAAGAAATCATGTAGAACAGGAAAGTTAGGGGACAATGGTAGACCTTGTAGAAATGTCAGAGATGAGACATAGAAGACGTAACATCCATTAACATTACCAAGGAAGAGTGGTCATGAGGACAGGAGGAAAACCAGGAGCTGGTTCTATTGCTGACACAAAGAACGCTTCAAGGAGACCCCCACCACCATGGGGGAGTTATCAAGCACAGTAGGGAGGCTACAACAATTGCTGAGTTCTGTGTCTCAGCAGCCATGTATGTCTATGTGAGCATGAATTAAACAAACAAAACACCCCTGCCACTGCCACTTATCTGGCTGAGTGCATGCTCATATTTTCAGCGACAATTGATAATAATGGACAACACAATGTTTACAACGAGGAATGACTTGGCTGTATTTGGGATGCTCTGAATTCTGGTTGTGGCATTTGAATTTCATGATAATTTCTCTAATTGGGTAGGGCAATACCCAAATGGATCTAATTTCCACTTACAAACTTCTGTCTGCTCTAATGCTCCTAATTACCACAATTATAAGGCTGTTTGAGGGTAAAAAGTGGCTAGAAATAAAATTGTAGTAAATTAGCTTAGAACAACAAGCAGTTTAAAGCAGGAAAGTGGGGACATAATTTTGTGTCATTATCTGAGGCCCATGGAGATGGGCAAAGTGGGCAAAGTGCTTGCTGTACAATCATAAAGACCCAAGTTTGGATCTGAAACCCCCATGTAAAGCTGGACCCAGAGGTGTGTGTCTACAGCCCCAGCACTGAGGACAGAGACACCAAGGGCTTACTGTCCAGCTGTCCAGCAGAATGGGAGCTCTTGGTTCAGTGAGATATCCCATCTCAAACCACAAGTGATTGAGGAAGACATTCTGACATTAACCTCTGGCTTGTACACATTATGCATATGAGAGAATGGGCATAAATACATACATTTGTGTGTGTGTGTGTGTGTGTGTGTGTGTGTGTGTGTGTGTGTGTGTGTGCATGTGTGTGTGTCGTCTCAGAGAAATGATTTGGACCATGGCCACTTATCTGATGGTGATGGTTTTTCTTACAAGAGTTCAAGGCAATGGCCTGGCATGTTCTGGGCTGATTAGTCATGGTTTGGTCTTCCAGACTAAATTGGCTGGGTCTCAACTCCCTGAGAATTATACTCTCATAATCTGATTGGTCATAGCACTTGCTTGCCCAAATCTTGAAGAACCAAGAAAACATGCTAATTGTGAGAGGTGGTACCCAATGTTAAAGGCAGGTTTTGCCTTGATATCTAAGTGGGATTACTCTTAAATTTAATTGAGTATATTAAATGTTTTAATTAGGATAGAAGGATTTTACTGGGGCCAGAAATAACCCCAAATAAGACAGGGTGGGTGGATACTTTCATTTGTAAGCTAGGATGATGGATACTGTGTTTTATTTTTAAAGATGACATCTCACTATGTTGCCAAGGCTGGTCTTGAGTTTTTAGGTTCAAGTGGTCTGGACTCCTGAGTATGTGAGACTGTAAGTTCACACTACCATGCCAGGTTTTGACCATCTTAAGTGTATTTCTCAGGACACATGCACACACACACACACACACACACACAGAGGGGGAGACTGGGGCTACTTGTTACTAACTAGAAACCAACCTTAACAATGGGCTTGCCTCTCTGCAATGACTTAGGTGTGCAGTTTTCTTCAACCCTCCCTCCCTCTTTCTCCCTGTGTGTGTGTGTGTGTGTGTGTGTGTGTGTGTGTGTGTGTGTGTGTGAGAGAGAGAGAGAGAGAGAGAGAGAGAGAGAGAGAGAGGCAGCAGCAGCAGGAGGAGGAGGAGACAACAACAATGATGACCATGGGTACTTGTGTCTACCAGGGCTAGCACAGTGAACACTGATGGTCTGAATCCTTCTGCCTCAGGTCATGTTTAATTCTTCCTGTGCTCATGTTTTGGGCAACTCTCCCTTCAGTCTACCCCCCATAATGTCAATAGTTTTCTGGATTCTCTTTTCAAAGGAACTACATATGTTGTGTGTAAGTAAACACAACTAAAATGTTTGGCACATCAAATTAGCTCGTTCTACCTTCTCTAACAGTTCTCTAACTATTTCCTAGTTCCAAGCTGTGATTCCTGAAAAATCTGAGTGAAGTGAGTGTCCTTTTATAATCTGCATTGAAAGAGTTAGTTTGAGCAGCTCCATTTTTGCTAGAAATGAAAGGAAATGGAGTCACCGTCATTCTTGCACCTGGAATTGCCACCGTACCGTATTCTCAGGTGTCAATTGTTCCTTGAGTCCTACCACCCGAGAGATCCTTAGGATGAAGGGTGACTTCAGTTCAGTCCCTGCCCTGGAAGCACAGCCACAGTCAGAGAATCTCACAAGCCAGCAGGCTGCTGTTGTCCTTCATCTGTGAGAAGGAGCCAGCTCCCGGGAGAGTGCAGCTTTGGAAGACTTCCCGTGTGGTTTTCCTATGGAGTGAGGAGGAGTCTATCAGCCCAGGCCATGCTTAAGGCAGGGCATGTGTGCTTCAGACAGAAAAATGCCAGTTATCGTAGGCATTTGGGAGTCTGTGGCTAACAGAGCTGGTGGCAGAGATTTCACTCTATAACCTGTGATCCATGCTCACAACACAAGGGCCAGCTTTTGCCCTGTTTGGTATTATGGACATCTCAGACATATGTTTAATATTACTAAGCATTCTTAATTAAATTAGTTCTCCAAGTAGTACCTGATATACTAATTAAAAAGTTAGGAAATAAAACCCCATTAGCAGTGAATCATAAAGACTTTTTCTGGAAAGGCTGTCTGGGAAGGAATCAGCAGACAACATGAGCCGAAGCTGCTTCCTGGTGCTGAAATGTCAGTGGATTGATCATGGCATCCTTCTGTGGTGTGTATCAGAAATGGGGTGAGATAGTGTTTCGTGCTTATGGTTATTCACTGTATAATTTATCAGCTTTCTTTACGTTGACATATAGCCTCCTAAATTTTATTTGGCTCCTTGTGGCAAAATACTGGAAGATGAGAGTGGGATTTGGAAGGGGAACGATAAGGAGAGGAAGCAAGTTGGTTGGAGGTGGGGGTTACAAGTTTTGGAGAGCTGTTGTTGCACAGTAGGAACTAGAAGCCACAGCTGGACGAGGTGTAATTAAAAAAGTTAAGTGAAAATCTTTTGAATGTTTTCACAAAGTATGCATACACCATATACCACATAGTACCCTGCATATAAATATATACACATATTATTTTTAATGCTTAACTTTGTTACTATTTTATGTTTATGTGTGTGTCTGAGTGAGTGAGGATATGTGCACATGGGTGCAGATGGCCATAGAGGTCAGAAGAGGATGTCAAATCTCCTGGAGCTGGAGTCACAGGAGGCTCTGGGCTTCCTGATGTGGGTGCTGGGAATTGAACTCGGTCCTGTATTCTACACGAGCAGTACGTGCTCTTAACTGCTGAACCATCTCTCTAGCTCCACATACATACTTTATTGCACAGTAGTTGAGCATTTCTAAAAGAATACATTAGAAGGATTTTGCCACCTTTAACTCAGCCTCTCAAGGACTTTTGTCGTTGCTGGCATCATTCAAGTTTGTGGACAGATAAACAGCCAGATGGTTGAGGTCATTTGGCGGTTCCTGTCTGAGGTCTACTATGGAATGCTCTGGAACAGAGCCCAGAACCCAGTTCTCCAGGCTGCTTCCTTGGCCATCATTAAGTTCTTTCTTACCATTATCCTGTTGATTTCCTAATTAATTGCAAAAAGTGACTTTTTCCACGCCCATGGATCTTCAGCAGAATTTCATAGTGAGCTGCTTTCTCAGATGCAGAGGCTAGATTACTGGAACATTTTTACATCAAGTAGAGACTTTCAGACCTGAGATGTCCTCATGGGTGAATAGACTCAAATCACTTATAAGGGGATCCCCAAGCCTTTTTGCAATGATCCTGTGACATTGGGCTGTTACGTGACAGTCCCAAGTGTCTGCGTCAAGTATGAAATTGGAACATTAAACGCGGTGACCATTACAAAGGTTCTCAGCTCCCATGTTCCCTTTCATTATAGGAGAGAAGGTTCTAGGGGGCTTGTCTGAGACTCTTACAGCCACCCAAAGGCACCAAACAACCTCAGAACTGTGAGTCCAGGCTCCCCCAAACTTTCTCTGTTGCTGATTTCTATACGAGACACTGTTTTCATTGTTTATTCAAAACGCAATTCAGATCAATATTTGTCAGATACAAAGGGCAGCATGTGAAAAGTGGTTTTCTAAAAGGCCCCCAGACTGTTAGTGCCAGTCCTGACGGAGGCTATATTTAGAATACTTGTGGGCTCCATTTACCATGATGACATCTCACTCTCCTGTTAGTGACCTTCATATTTATAGAAGAAACACACTAATATTTTTGTCTCAGATGCAGCATACATTAACCCACTTGTTTCTGGAGAAAGTACTGTGATTCCATCACTGGGATGTGACTGTAAACATAGTGTGTCTGGAAATTTCAGTGGGGACTTGAGGGAGACAGAGCTATCATGGTGTGTGTGTGTGTGTGTGTGTGTGTGTGTGTGTGTGTGTGTGTGTGTGTGTGTCTGCGCGCGCGCGTTAGAATTAGAGAGTGATGGCTAGAGGTGGCGGGTGAGGTTGGAGGGCTGTGCAGGAGCTGGAGGGTGTAACCGGAGCTCAACTGGAGACAGAAATTTGACTCTAGAAACTCCATGTGTTTTTGTGCACAAAGCCAGAGTCATTTGGAACCTGTGAGTGTGTCATAGATTCTGATGAAGCTCAATTTTACTTAAGCTGACACTTGAGCGAACAGACTCAGAGTCAAGATCTTGGGGGAGAGCTGCAGTTGGAGGGCTGAGTCCAATCAGCCATCTCTTCTCCTCAGGCGAAGACTCTGTGGGAAAGGGAAATACTCACCTTTTACCTCTGCCACACTTTGTGGGTCTCATTCTGAGACTTGGAGGCCTTGGTATTTCCTATCCAAAGAGCCGCTGCATCCCAGGTCAGTGTAAGGTGTCTTCCCCAGGTTGTCCTCTGGAGGGCGCCCATCCCTGGAGTGTGCCGTCCCTAGGCCCTAGAGGTAGCTGATTCTATCTAAGGAGTAGGAGGAGGACAGGAGTGTAAACACACACACACACACACACACACACAACACACACACACACACAGAGAGAGGAGAGAGAGAGAGAGGAGAGAGAGAGAGAGAGAGAGAGAGAGAGAGAGAGAGAGAGAGAGAGAGAGAGAGAGAGAGCGCTCTTAGAAAATATCTTCCATCTTGAGCTTGACTTTCCTGGTCATTTGAAGCTGTATTTGAGAAAGTCGTTGAATAGAAGCTGATTTATTAGCCGGGCGGTGGTGGCGCACGCCTTTAATCCCAGCACTCGGGAGGCAGAGGCAGGCGGATCTCTGTAAGTTCGAGGTCAGCCTGGTCTCCAAAGCGAGTTCCAGAAAAGGTGCAAAGCTACACAGAGAAACCCTGTCTCGAAAAAACCAAAAAAAAAAAAAAGAAGCTGATTTATTCTATGAATTTGCTGGCTTGAGACATGAAAACACATGAGCCTGCCTGTTTCTCGTGCCCTGAGAATTATGAGAGTGGGTATGATATTTTAAATACTCAAAATGGTAAAGTATTTTCACATGATCTCTTGTACTTTACAGTGCATATTTGTGTGTAAATAATTGATGTGCTCCTCACGGACTGGCGGCCACTCACCGATTCTGAAAGAATTCTGTCTGTGCGTGTTTAATGGGCCTCTATCCTTCTATCTGAACTCGGAAGACAGCAGGTTTGGCTGGTTCTCCTCAAGCAGTCCTTGCTCTCCTCCTGCCTCATTCACAAGACAGTCCAGAATTGGGACCCGTGTCCCAGGCTCCTCCTGTATCAGACTCTCCACTACTCCCCTCTCCTTCCAGTTTTCCTTCCAGTTCTGGATCCTAAGAGTTTCCCCAACCTTTGTGGCAAGAGGAGATGAATAAAGAAAACAGGTGGCACTGTTGATAAGCCAGGCTTTGCTCTAAATGCTATGTGGACTTAGTGACCTGTTGACAATCTGGGACCCAGGAGTTTTCCCTGGTGGGTTTAAACTCTTGAATCCTCATGACAACATTTTGAGCTTTTGTTCTAAGCCTGGTTAAGAAATATGAGTACTGAGGTGTGGAAGGATTGGGGTGGGCACCCACGGACATGGAGTGGAAACAGCCCAGCTAAGGTTGGAACTCTGACATTCTCCGTTCTTAGGATGGGGTGGGCACCCACGGACATGGAGTGGAAACAGCCCAGCTAAGATTCCATCTCTGACATTCTCCGATCTCTGGCTGTGTGCTTGGTTGCCTCCTTAGGGAGCAGAGTGTGGGGTCATGTGACTATCACACATCCTGATGAACCACTCTGTTGCAATCTGGACTTTCTCCACTTTCTTTTCTAGTTGTGACTAGCTGTTTCTAGCTCTTGCACCCCAAATCACAGGCTTTACACTGAAAATAAATCACAAGAACCAGGAATAAACTGACCCCACCCCAGTAACTTATTGGCCTTGGAGCCAATTGTAATTTAAACATCTTCTCTGGGGAGTGTCCCCCACCCCCATACAAACCAAAATGCCTAATAAGGTTTTAAGAAAAAAAAAATCAATCTTGTCCTGAGAGAGCCTTCAGTGCTAAGAAAATCAGATTTTCTCCATATTGTTATGGTAACCAAATTACATTTCCTTTAAAATATTCCACATTTAGAGTTCGTTCCTTTCATTAGTCCAAAGCTGCGAGCTTGTGTTGTAGTTGTTCCAGATTCTAAGCAATCATGATAAATGAAGAACTTATTATAGTCTATTTTGATTCACTTGATGTTTCAATCCACGTCGAGGGGGTCGCGGTGCAGAAATGATTTCCTGTTTTATGGGAACGTACTTCCTGCCAACAAATTTTGCCAAGAAATTAATCTTATGTCAAGAAACATTATTGGGTGAATGAAGAAACATGACGCGCCATCCTCTGGGAGCATACCTCAGCATTGCTCTCCCACGACACTTGAAACGAAGCCAGACTATTATTAGAACAAATGGCTGGTCCACAGCATCCGTATCAGGAACTACAACGGAAAAATGCATCTTCTTTCGAGGAAAGTTGGAATTTTGGGTAAGTGGTTAACTGGAATGATCATCCCTCTACTGAGTCCCCTTTCCCAGGACTAAATTGTGTGATGACAGGAGTATATCTTATATTCCCAAATCTCCCTTTCCAGGTCTCCTGGCTCCCATGCAAAGGAATGCCTATAAATTGTTTTGAGTGCTAGGAGTATGGAGGAAGGGGCAAGGATTGAAGGAGAAAGGAAATCTGTTTGGGAAAGTTTAAAATAAATTAAGTAGATTTGATTAGTAAAGGAAGACAGCTATACTTCAGGAAGATGGGAAATGTTCTGTACAAATCATTTTATGATGATTAAGCAGTATGCTGTAATTTCTTTTCTAAATTGAATGGGCTACAGTGAAAAATGGTCCTTGGCCCACCCTGAACAATAACTTCTCTCTGAAGACCTTTACTGTGAATTGAGAATTTTAAATTAGATGAAGAAATAATAATGCATGATGTTGCTTAGCAACCATTATATGTCTGTTAGTAATAGAGACTCCAAAATGGATAAGATTAGGGTCACTTTCCTAGGATAAATAAACTAATTACTTGAGACAAAATTAAATGAATCTCCAAAAAGCTAAGCTTGGGCCAACATCATCTATTCATGTATTTTGCCAAGGAGAGACATTTTTATGACTGTGAGGGCTCAAGGCTTATATCTCAGTTCATTGCTCCTCTGTTGGCTAGAAGTCAGTCTGTGGGTAGGCTGATCATGTGACTGGATGTCAGGTTTGCCACTGGGGAAGATCACAGTGGCCTTTCTGTAGTCCTTTTCATGGATATAGATGACCTTCTGTGTGTAGAGCTGAAGGCTTCTCACTTGTAAGAGTTGTCAATGAAAGAAGGCTCTGACTGAACCCTGTCCCCAGATAAGCTCTGCTTAGCAAAAGGCACAAAATGGAATCTTGGAAGCTTGGGAGAAATCTCAGATCTTTGTCCCCAGCCCCTTGACAGACAACAGAATCAATTTAGGCATTTTGTGGAATCTAAGTCTTAATGTCCTCAAAGGCCACATGCAAGACTGTCAGCAGACTCCTGTTCCCTGTTCATACCCAGAAGAGGGATCTGAAAGACGCTGTTTATCTTGAACTGTTTAGGGGCCCCCCTGGAAGTGGGATCAGGATCTATCCCTGGTGCATGATCTGGCTTTTTGGAGCCCAGTGCCTTTGGTGGGACACCTTACACAGCCTTGGTGCAGGGGGGAGGGGCTTGGACCTGCCTCAACTGAATGTACCAGTCTGTGCTGGCTCCTCATTGCCTTGGGAGAGGTGGGAATTGGGGATGGTTTGGAGGGGAAGACTGGGAGATGGGAAGAGGGGGGAATATCTGTGGTTGGTATGTAAAATGAATAGAAAATTTCTTAATAATAAAAAAAAGATAAAACAGAAGGAAAAAAAAAAAAAGATGCTGTTAGTCAATTCACATACTTTCATCATCATTTTACCATGGTAGTTTCTACCATTTTCTGTGGTCATTGGCAAACCTTTCCATCTGGACCCTGCAATCTACAAGTTCCACACCCTGCCCTGATACCCATCCACCTGTGACTTCCTGAGGCACAGAAACCAAACTGCCAGCTCTCACTGGACCAAGAGCTCTCATTGTACCAAGAGCAACTTCCAGAGACAGGGAATCCAGCAACCCTCATTGGACCAAGAGTGGCTTTCTGAGACGTAGAATCTGCCAGCTCCCATTGGACCAAGAGAGGATTCCTGAGACACAGAAACTGTCAGCTCCGACTGGACCAAGAGCCCTGATAAGACCAAGAATGGCTCCATGAGTCACAGAACCAATCAGTTTCTTCTAAAAAATATTTGTGTGTGTCCATCAAAGCTAGAAGAAGATGTCAGAGCTGGACTTACAGGCAGTTGTGAGCCACCCAGCATGGGTGCTGGGAACTGAACTCGGGTCCCCTGGAAGAGCACTATGTGTTCTTAACTGCTGAGTCATCTCCATCGCTGTCTGGAGTGAAAGAATCCATGCCCTTTGTGAGTGTTCCCTGGGCCTTGAGGACATTGGTGACAAACATGTCTTAAAAAAACAAACAAACGCTGCTGAGCTGCTTAGTAAGAGCCCAGAAGTGGTGACGGTGATAGTTTTTGGGGTTCAGAGGTGGTTTCAGAAAAAGTAATAAAAAATGCAAAAACATTAAGTGTGATAGTGATTTTTTTAAATGTAGAATGAGAAACACAAATATTACAAAACACTACAAATATGAAAAGCTAATTTTTGCGATAAAAAACATAAAATACCACCTATATTACAAAATACTTTAAAATATCATAACGGCTTTCATGGCTTCTCCTGACTGTGATTTCCCTTCCTTTTTCTAGGCTGTTCACTTCTGTGACTGCCCTGGTTTATTGAACTATGTAACTATCTCTAAATTGCTTCTACAGTACATATATTGACTTACGGTTCAATATGAAGAGCTGTTCCAACATTGAGCCCCTGTGTGTTCTGACTGCCTCCCTGTATTCTATTGTAGCTGTTTCATCTGAGGCAGGCAGATTCCATCAGGACACGATGCTGTCATTACACAGAGAAACCTCACCTACTGGAATACACAGACATCATCCGTTGAGATGCTTGTAATAATCACTGTTTGACTTCTTAAAAGGAGATTCTAATAAATTCTGAGTTATTTTCATAAAAAGCAGTTGTTGTAAACATATCACTTTCCCCTCCACTGGTACACCCTTATGTTTCCACATGGCTTCCTGATAAACATTTTATTGTAATTTTATACCTTTAAAAAAATTTTATAATTAATTTAATTTTACATATCAGCCATGGGTTCCCCTGTCCTCCCTCCTCCCACCCCCCTGCTTGCCCTCCCCCAATCCATGCCCCATTCCCACCTCCTCCAGGGCAAGGTCTCCCCTGGGGATTCAGCTCAGCCTGGTAGATTCAGTCGAGGCAGGTCAGGTCCAGTCCCCTCCTCCCTTCACCCAGACTGAGCCAAGTGTCCCTGCATAGGCCCCAGGCTCCAAAAAGCCAGCTCATGCGCTAAGGACAGGTCCCAGTCCCACTGCCTGGGGGCCTCCCATACAGTTTAAGCTAAACAACTGTCTCACTTATCCAGAGGGCCTGGTCCAGTTCCATGGGGGCTCCTCAGCTATTGGTTCACAGTTCATGTGTTTCCACTAGTTTGGCTATTTGTCCCTGTGCTTTTTCCAATCATGGTCTCAACATCTCTTGCTCATACAATCCCTCCAGTAATTTTATATCTTTAAAGACAAGAAATTTAAACAGACTAGCTCTTCCATGTGTGTCCACCCTTGTTTTTTCCTTCATGACCCCATGTCTGAGGTACCAGGACTGAATAAGTCTGCTCCAGATGCCATCACCAAGTACTATAGAGTTGGTACTCAAAACCAGAAGTTGTTTCCCCACAGTTCAGTGGGCTCAGAATTTTTGAGGTCAAGTTCTGGCAGGTCTGTTTCTCCTGAGGCTTCTCCCCTTGGCTTGTAGATGGCCTTCTTATGTCTGTATCCTCACACGGTTTTTATTCTGTGTGCACCTGCACCCTGGCATCCCCCCTTCTGAGAAAGACACAGGTGACATTGAAAGTAGCCCCCACCCGCGTCACCCTCAGTGAACTCCTGTTGTGAGTTAGATATGGCATGAGTGCATCCTCCCCGGGTTTGTGTGCTGGGGGGCTGGAACTGCAGTGTGGCAGTGGTGGGTGGCAGTGGTGGGATGCCTGAGGTGAAGGCTAGGGTAAGGCAATTAGATCCTGGAGACATCATGAGGGCCTTCAGTTGGCTCCTTGGAGAATGAGTTACAAAAATGAGCAAGCTCGGCCACTGAATCCTGAATCCTCCTGGCGTTTTGGTTTGCCACGTGAGCTCTTGCTTTGGCATACATTACTTCTATGACATCATCTGCCATGTTGAAAAGAAGCCAAAAAGGCCTTTCCAGGGCCAACGAAATACCCACAGCATGCCGAGTGCTCTAGAACAATGCTAGAAACCAACCTTGTTTCTTTATGAAGTACACGGTCCCAGGTATTTAGTTTGTAGCAACAGGACATAAATGAAGACCTGCTCCTTACAAATGGAGTTGTGATGGAGGACTGTAACGTCTGTATTTTAGGGGGCACAGTCCATAACAGGACCATATACACTGTTGGGTTAAAGCTGACCTCTGTCCAGGTACATTTATGCCATGATTCTAGGTGAAGTGGCACAGTGGGGCTGTAGAGGAATTCTGTTACGGTGTCGAACAATTGCTCAGTCATGGACACGACTATGTTGTACAAAGCTTATCCAACCACACCTGCCAAATCAAACCATCAGCTTCTCCTACTCAGTTTCTTGTTCAGGTTCTCCAAATGCTTCTTGTGTTTATCACTGCAACGCAGTCTGACAGGAAGTAGGATGGGGACAACTGGAAATAAAAGCCCTACTTACTAATATTTGTTAAGTGTTAGTTTTTGGGATTTTACTTATGCCAATGTAGTTTAGGCAATTCCCAGGGCCTCAGCAGGGTCCTGTGCAAACTCTAGACCCCCAAAGCTAAAGGTTCTTGCTTTCCTGGTACATTCATCTCTGAGGACTAATTTTTCTGACAATTGTAGGAATGTCTCAGGACACATCCAACTCGCCATCCCAACCACTCTTTGAAAGCACACAGCTTCTAAGGGCTAAGGAGGATCCTACTTAGTCTGTAGGGTTTCCACACCCATTTCTTACATCTACCTTGATGTTTCAATCATGTTTTCAATTTCGAGATCACTGTAGCTTCCTACGCAGTTGTAAGAGATAACACAGATACATCCATAGTAACTATGACCCAGTTTCCTCTTGGGGGACCATCTTGTAGGATTAGAATATCACGTCACAACCAGAATGTGGATATTGACTCAATGAGGTTAGAGAAAAATTACATCACCATAGGGGACCTCTGTTGTCCTCTTACAGGCAGATCCGCTTCCCTCCCACCATGCCCTTCCCTAGATGCACTCTGACCATTCTGCTCTCCATTACTACATTTTCAATTTTGAGAATATTTTATCAGTGAAACCACACAATATGTACCTGGGGAAAGTGGCTTGTTTACATCTAGCTTGTCTATCTTGTCCTGCCACATTTCAGATTCTCCCTGTATTTCTTTTCTATAGAATGTTTATTTTTTTTAAATCTATGGTTAGTGAGAAGAATCAGGAATCAGGGTCTTCTGCCATGTGGGGGCATAGCTGCCACCAACTTTGAAACCTTTGAGTGGGGCCTCACCAGAAACCAAGTCTGCTGGCATCTCAACTGGAAAATCTGCAGTCTGTAGAACAGTGCACATTTCTGTGGTTACTCACATGATGGCTCAACTAGATTTAAGATAGATTTTTCTGAAAGACCCCACAGTGTAGCCTGGCTGATCTGAACTTGCTGTGGAGACCAGGCTTACCTCTAACACACAGAGACCCACCTGATTCTGCCTCCCAAGTGCTGGGATTAAAGGAACGCACCACCACATCTGGCAAAATATTTTTTAATAGCACATCAAGGCAAAACAAATAAAACAACAATAACAAAAAGAACAAACCGAAAGATAAAGGCAGTCTCTCAGTTATCTATAATTTGTGGCTTATTAGTATTCTGGGCTCTCTCAACTTTCATTTGTAAGTCAGAAGATATTGAAATCATACAAACATTGAATACTGTTAAAAGGGAGATTTGTGTATACAATCTGAGAGAGAGAGAGAGAGAGAGAGAGAGAGAGAGAGAGAGAGAGAGAGAGAGAGAGAGAGAGCGAGAGAGAGAGCGAACAATCTGGGCCAAACCAACAGAGAGCCTAGGAGCCAGAATGATCATTCAGAGCTGGCCCTAGATAGCCAGTCCTTTGTATACCTACATGGAGGAGAATGCATCCATCTAGGAGGCTCTCAGTGGACATGATGTCCCTCGGAAACTGCCAGGGTCTTCAAGCAGCCAAGCAAAGTATCTTTCATTAAAGGATGTTCCGGTACCTGGCAACACCCCACAGTGTGTCATTATTACATATGTGTTGAAAATCCACTTTCAGACTTGCTTTGCTCTTTGGGATACCCCCTAAAAGAGTTGGCAACAGTTGTCACAGAAGTCAGTGATTCTTCCTGTGTGAGAACCCTGCTAACATCTCAGCAGTGACTCATGGCTCTGTTGTGTTTCTGTGAATTTCTTTTAATCTTTAAGTTGCCTCTCCCCCTCCCCCCAAATTTATGGCATATTTATTGGGGGCTTCAAACTATTATTCAATTTCTTCAAATAAAACATTGAAGAATCTTGTTTTCCTTAAAACTGTCTACATCCCGCTTATAAATCTTACTGTTCTTTTCATAAATCTGCGGAATCTCACCCATTCAGTTCAAGGTGCTTTTATCTCTGTTGCAGTTGATTGGGCAAGTCTACCTTAAATAATCAGGCACATTTACAACTTGTTTAATTAAATCCTCTTAAACATTTTTACTGCATTTATAAATATATTTGATTTCTCCTCTGTAGTTAGTGTAATAAATTCAACTTAGGAATAGAGTGAATCTCAAGTCCTCCTAAGCCTCTCAACGCTATTTGAAGCCTAGCCAAAGTTTCTTAAACCTCCCAGCTTAAAACCTCAAGTCAAAAATAAAGCACACATTTTAATGGAATCACAGCGCTAATCTGCTGGTTTTGATAGGTCAAATTATTTCCAAGCGTTTAAAT
Organism: Peromyscus leucopus; assembly: GCF_004664715.2. Classification (NCBI taxonomy): domain Eukaryota; kingdom Metazoa; phylum Chordata; class Mammalia; order Rodentia; family Cricetidae; genus Peromyscus; species Peromyscus leucopus. The sequence continues at coordinate 2,190,793 of NC_051072.1, read as the reverse complement.
CCCCAACACGCATGCAGGTTGTTCTCTCCTGGTAACATGCAGGCATTCCATGTCGCTGCTGGGCACTCCCTGCTTTATTTCTGCAGACTCTCAGTTTCACCCTCCATCTGGATACGTGCTCGCAAGCACATCCAACGAAACCTCTGAGATCAGTGTAGTTCCCAGCCTCCACTGTAAAGAAACTGATTAAGTAAAATAGGCAAATAAAAATCGCATACATTTATTGGGTACCACATGATGCTTTGAGATATGTATGCCTTTCAGAATAGCCAAGTAGAGTTCGTTGGCATTGACACTGCCTTGGATCTTTATCATTCTTCAAACGTTCTCCGTCAGGTGAAGGGTCAGCCACCCTGTACAGAAGGTGCCAGGAAGCAAATACAGTAGCACCTACAGGATAATTGTCTCTCAATCTGATAGCTGTTTATGGGGCTCGTAAGACATCAAGTGTCTTTCCTGGTTCATTGTTTATCATGTCAGGAAGCATAGAGACTGTCACTCAAGCATTTACTCAGTCACATAACTTAGGTGCTATTACATCCACCCAAGGTGAATTTCTTAATGTATTATTATTATTATAAAATTGACATATAATAATCACACCTATTTATAGGGTGTGATGTGATATTTAATGCATGTATCTGATAAATCAAGATAACTAGTATGCCCATCTCTTTGCCATATCTTTACAGTGGGAACTTTTGAGCTAGATGGTCATAAAATACATGCTAGGTCCTTATGCAGTGCCATCACCGCTGTTGTGGAATATTATTTTAATGAGGCAAAGATGGGCTGCATTTGTTTATGCTGCAGACTATTACTTTAACTATGTAAAGGTGGGTTACTTTTGTTTATGCTGCATTTGTTTAATTGTGAAAAGATGTGTTACATTTACTTCATCTTGCCTGAGTAAGGCACCTGATTGGTTTAATAAAGAGCTGAATGGCCAATAGCTAGGCAGGAGAAAGGCTAGGCAAGGCTCTCAGGCAGAGAGACTAAACAGGAGGAGAAGAGAAGAACAAGAGGAGGAGGAGGAGAGAACGTGGGACATGTCTGGGTCCAGAGCCAGGCGGACGCCAGGCAGACACAGAGAAGCATTGAAAGTGAGACACAGAGGAGTAAGAACGGCAACAAGCCCCAAGGCAAAAGGCAGATGAAGAGAAGCAGGTCAAGTTAAGTTAAAATAGCTAGCCAAACGAGCCTAAGTAGGCCAAGCATTCAAAACTACTGAGTCTCTGTGTCATGATTTGGGAGCTGGTTGGTGGTCCAAAAGAAAAAGTCTGTGCGCCACTGGACCTTATTCCCCTCGTCTGTGTTTTGATACCTGTCATCCAACAGCCCTGTATACAAATCTAGTGAGAAGGTTCTTCTTACTAGATAAATTACGGTAACTTTGGTGCTGATGGAGACTTGAAGGCTGGAGCTCTTAGTGTAGTCTTCTGTGGTGTGTGGCTTGCTGACCTCTGAGTGGGCATTCTTGATCAGGCTGCTGGGTATGGCTTAAGTGTAGCCCAAACTAGCATAATGTTGTGCAGTGTATGCTAAAGTATTTTAAAGTTGATCAAATACATCTTTTCATCTTCAGAGAGTTAAATGCTACTCTTTGCAAAAAGTATCTTCATTGTTCCAGGTATATGAAACACCCCTGCCTAGGTATGAAGATGTTATTTCTTTTGAAGAGAATTTTGAATGGAATCCAGTCCTAGTCACCTTGGTCTTTTTGCATTTGATATGTGTAGGCTGAGTTATTAATGGTTATCTATGAGGATACCTCAGGACTTCTAGATCATAATCTGCTATCGACTAGTCTTGGACCCATTGCTTACAGCTTAAGTTATTGCTCAGTAATAACAGAATTAAACATGAATTAAAACTGTATGTGCACTCATACCACTCTGTGATCCTACCACATTACTGTGTTCTTGCTTAGGTGTTTCCTTTCTTTTTTAAAAAATATTTGTTTATTTTATTTTATTTTATTTTATTTTATTTTATTTTATTTTATTTTATTTATAGTGTGACTGCAGTTTCTTTCCCCTCCTCTCTTCCCAGTCCCTCCCCCCACCTCCCCACTGTCCCCACATCCACTCCTCTATGTCTCTCCAGAAAGGGCTGTCCTCCCATTGATATCAATCAAACATGGCATATCAAGTTGTAATAAGACTAAGCACCTCCCTGTAGCATGGATCTTAAAAAGTTCTTATATATAAAATCAAACCTGAGGCCAGTTATTGGGGTGAACACTGGAAAATCAGAGAGCCAGAACAAGCCACAGCTACCTCACCTCACCGGATCCTCAGGTGGTCTTGTTCCTCAGACTGGAGGCCTCTGAGTCCTCATCCAGAATGGATCTCAGCTGAACTGCTGCTCAAAAGCCTGAATGCTTAACCAGGCCAAATGCTTCTAGTTTCTGGTCTTCATGCCTTATATACTTTTCTGCTTTCTACCACCACTCCCTAGGATTAAAGGCTCGCTTTCTGGGATTAAAGGCATGAGTCATCATGCTTGGCTGTATCCTTGAACACATGGATTTCTGCCTCTGGAATGCTAGGATTAAAGGCGTGTGCTACCACTGCTTATCATCTATGTTTAATATTGTGGCTGTTCTGTCTCTGACCCCAGATAAGTTTATTATAGTGCACAATATTTCTGGGAACACAATACCAACACATTTCCCCTCTTTTTGTCTAAAATTAAAAAAGCTTATAACTAATACAAGAAAAATTATATCCAATAAGTATATACAATATACACAGTCAAGATTACATTAATGATGTCTAGTCCATTAACATTTGACAGATTCATACAAAAACCTCCATTATATATATTAACAATGTCCAGTCCAGCAATATTTGACAAATTCAGACAAAAAATTTTCACTACTTATCCTATTTAAAACAAGTAGTTCTTTTTTAAAAGTAGATTCAAAAATTGACCTTTTTTATCTTATCATATTCACATTCTCTCTTTTTTCTTTTCATAAAAGTTTCAATAATCTATCTTTTGTCATTTTTATGTCTTCCCCTTTCTCTTCTCAGTGTAGATTCAGTGATCTACCCATCTATCCTATTATTCTCTTTTTTCTTTTGTAAACAAAAACTCTGAATCTTGTTCAGCTTTTTTCCTGACATTAACAATTAACAACTTGTAACCAACCATCATAAACAATGACAATATCCAAAACTCATTAAATGACCAAAAACCTCCCATCCCACCTTTTGGGAATGTGGGCGTTGTTTTCTTAAAATTACTTCCTGTTTTCTAGGGGTGAGGACATCTTTAAGGAATCCTGAAAAGAAAATTTTTGGGTTAGTTGTCAAGTCTTGTATTATTTGTCCAGTCGCTGCATAGTGAGAAAGTTCAGGGCTTGTTTCAAGTCCTTGTTCAAGTAGTCTGTCAGGCTGGATCATCTCAGCTAGCCATCTCGAAATTGTCCTAAACACTATGTAGTCCAAAGTCGATCTTTCTTTGGTGTTATTAATTAGCTTAATGGCTTTACCATAGTCCATGTGGAATCATCGTTGTGAGGTCCCATTATCCTTTTGAAGATTTCAAAGTTGCTGTTAGGCGTGGTCATGGTTCCCTGCAGACTTTTTTTTTAACGTCCTCTGTGGTTTGGAACAACACAGCCTGATGTCTGACTGTCTCTTGGAACCACGAATGTTCTTCCCTAGAAGACAATATCTTCACAGCAATTTTTCCTCACCATTTGTCTTGCCAAACTTTTCCAAACTGACCTTTGTCGATGCTTTTTTGTAACACGATGGTCCTGGCAATTCTTCTCTGAACCGGCAGCAGTAAACCCTTCGTCCCAGGTAGCAGCATCACCACAGTCACCAACATGATGAGCAGCAGCCAGCAACTTGGAGCAGCAGCCACTGCCTCCATGGTCCCACTGCCACCCTTTGTGTCTGGGTCCTGGCCATCCGCAGCTTCTCCTCAGCAAGTCTCCTAGGCTAGCCTCAAACTCCTCCTGCCTCTGCCTCCTTCAGCAAATGCTACTGGCATGCACCACCACAACTGTCCAAGTGTAGCTCAGCCCTGAGCTGGGGCCCACAAGGCCCACGGGCAAGTAGATTTTTCAAGAATTTGTACCACGAATGTTGGGCGCCAGATGTAGCATGAATCTTAAAAAGTTCTTATATATGAAATCAAACCTGAGGCCAGTTATTGGGGTGAACACTGGAAAATCAGAGAGCCAGAACAAGCCACAGCTACCTCCCCTCCCCTTGTATTAAAGCTGGACGAGGCAACTCAGTATGAGAAAACAGGTCCCCAAAGCAGAAAAAACAATCAGAAACAGCCCCTGCTCCCACTGTTAGGAATCCCACAAGAAGACCAAGCTACACAACTGTAACATGTATGCAGAGGGCTGAGGTCAGTCCCACGAGGGCTCCCTGGTTGTTGGTTCAGTCTCTGTGGACACCTATGAGCCTAGGTTAGTTGGGTTAGTTGATTCTGTGGGCTGTGTGTGTGTGTGTGTGTGTGTGTGTGTGTGTGTGTGTGTGTGATGTTCTTGATCCCTCTGGCTTCTACAGTCTTTCCTTTCCCTTTTTCACAGGATCCCCTGAGCTCTACCTAATGGTTGGCTGTGGGTCGCTGTGTCTGTTTCCTTCAGTTGCTGGATGAAGCCTCTCTGATGACAACCGGGCTAGGCACCAATCTAGGCGTGTAGCAGAATGTCATTAGGAATCATTTCAATGACTTTTCCCCAGCTGTTTTAGGTTCTCTCCCAGGCCTCTGGTCCTGGCCCTTCAGGCAGTGTCGGGGGTGGGCTTGTTGCGTGGGTCTCAGGCTGGACCATCCTGGGTGGGCCACTCCAACAATTTCCATGACATCTTTGGTGTTCCATTTTTCTAGTTCTTACAAGTCATTTTTACATAATAGATTGATCATAGAATTATTTCATCAAGTCTGTAGTGAGTCAACCACCTCTTTTTGCTATTTTATGTTTTTATGTCAATTATATAGTATTCATTTAAATGGAAGGTTATTTTTAGACTATACCTGTTATGAAGTATATAAAGTACAGTGAACACCAGAGATTCTGAGATACAAAAGTAGACCCAAAGACAGATGGATGAAGTCAACTGGGTCTGTTAGTCGGTTTTCCATTGCCATGACAACACTGAGAACAACAATTTGAAGGTGGAAAGGTTTATTTGACTCCTGATTGAGTGCACAGTTAGCTGGCTCTGGGTTTGCGTTTTTTGTTTACTAGCCCATGGTGATGCAGCGCATCATGGTGTAAGGACATGTGGGAGGAAAGCCACTTAACTCACAGCAGCCAGGGAGCCAAAAGAAGGAAGGGGCCAGAGCCAAGGTGTACCCTGAAGGGCTCTGCTCCCAGTGACCTTCCTGTGACAGGCTCTGCTCCTCAGTTTTTGCCACCTCTCAACAATGCCATCACATGGACTCATCAATGGATTAATCTATTGACTCGGTCAAAAACCTCAAGATCCAATCACTTCTCAAAAGCCCCAGCTCTGGCCATTGCACTGGGGACTAAGCCTTCAATACATGAGTATTTTGGAAACATTTTATATCCAACCATAACATCCTTTCTCACTCCCCAAATGCTCATGTCTATCTGATAATAAAAAAATGCATTTAGTTCAGACCCAAGAGTCCTCAAAGTCTGAACAGTTCCAGCATTCTTCAAAATCAAAATTCAAAATCTCCCCTGAGACACAAGGCAGACTCCAGCTGTGAGCCCCTGTAAAATAAAAAAAAAAAATGTGTTTCCAAACATAATAGCACAAAGTATTGCTATTCCACAGAGGAGAATTGGACATAGGAAGGAAGGTCCAGACCAAATTACGAACATGACTTGGAAGGGCAGATATTAAGTCCTGTAGATCCACTTCTGGCTCTGGGGCCTGTGATAGAGTGATGTGAGATCCAAAAGGATTGGGAAGCTCTGGGCAGACTATAGACTATCCAACCTCTTCTAGTTCTCAGTTTCCTTATAATGCCGTCAAATCGGGAACTAGCAATAGATTAATCTATTAATTAAGTTAGAGACTTGTTCTGGAGATCCCAAGATAAGGTCTTCTGGGTATGAAAATATGCAGTGTGTAAATGTCAATATGATGATTTACATTTAACCTTTCCCCTGTGTACATCCATCAAGATTGAATTCCTAGGAAGGAAAGTCAAATTGGTCTGGCTTGGTTCCATATTCAATGCTATGATCAGGATGTGGTGGATCTTAGAGTTTGAAGCCCCGGGTGAGGAATAGTTTCCTATAAGAATCGTGTGAAGTAGACCCAACAGACAACCATCAAACTTGTTAAGCTAGGAGGTGCTGATATGGCTTTGCCAGGCTCCTTCCTACATGTTATCACCTGTTCCCTGTGTATGTTCCCTGTTCCCTTTGCATTTAGAAGGTATGAGCCATTCTCTGAGTTTGCTTTTTATGTAGAAAATCCTTGAATACTGGTTGAATGTCATTTTCAACCTCTCCAATTTCTCAGTATTGGAACAGATTTTCTTTGAAGGGGAGGATCATTGAATTGTCACTGACACTTCTTCAAAGACCCTTTGTAGCTCTTGGTACCTCACATCTAAGAGTCCTGGCCCACATCTCTGGTGCCGCAGTCCAGTCCATCTGGTGTTTATTTTGTGAGGGAAATAGATACAGTACTCGATCCTACTTTGAACTGTGTATGATATATCTGGAGCTGCTGAGAAGGATTTGTATATGGGCTAGGGGGGTCAGAAGAAGATGGAGAAAAGGCCAGTGTGGTGGTTTGAATGAAAATGGTTTCTATAGGCTCATATATTTGAATGTTTGTCCCCAGTTGGCGGACTGTTTAGGAAAGATGTGGAAGTGTGCCTTATTGGAGGAGGTGTGTCACTGGGGGTGAGTTTTCTAACTAAGCCCTTTCCTCCCTTTTTAGAAGGTGAAGAAACTGGTCTCTACAAGACAAAGTGACACTGAGAGGTTGCCTTTGCCCAGTCTGATGCTGAGTGTTCTTAGCTGATGAGCTGGTTGGAGAAGCTGGCTGGTAAAGGGTGCTGAGGGTAACCTGGCAGCCAGCTTGGGGTCTTAGCCCCCTCACTTACTTATGTCTTGTATTCATTCTCTGATTTTGTTTCCCCGTCTTCAACATGCTTGTAGGCATAGGCCTTACCTAACAGGGTCCATCTGAACACTAAGTAGTTAACCCACAGAAAGCTCATAAATGGTACACGGCACGCGAGGACCACGATTGAAGTGTTGCTCACCATTGTTGTGTGTCTCTGTGTGGTATACAGCAGAAACTTTCCAGAGACGCCAGGCAGTGGATTCTCAGTGAGATTTCAAAGCATGACATTTTGCTTTCTGGGCTTCTATGGGCAAGAGTGGAGTTAGGAGGCATGTGTGGTATTTGTTCTGTTACAGCTGTCAGTCAGGATGAGCAGGAACCCACAGGTGTGCTTCTGCACATGATCTGAGTCTGTATCATTTCACCTTTCAGAAAGGAATAGGGATGAGCCATAAGTTGGCTATTAAGGTAATCCTACCTGGACAGACTCATCACCCAGAATGCCTCTGTGTGTACAGGTCAGACAGGACTGGCCTTCTAGAAGCAATGAAGGGAATACAGATTGAAGATCGGATTGTCTAGAAGTGAGTCACTGAGAGAAGTGAAGCACATGGTCTTTGAACAGATGGCAGTGATGGTTCAATGATGCTCACCTTTCGGGCAATGTTCTCTAACAGCCAGTACAAATGCATGGGAACGGACTTCACCACTCTATGAAGCCAATGGATTAGAGGTAGGCTGAGACAGGGTTTCAAAATACAATTTACAGGGGACTTATTGACAAGCATGTCGTCCTGGGAGTCAGTAAGATTAGTGATTTGGATCAGGATTGGGTTATATATGTGGGTTAGGACAAAAATGACTTCACCCAAACAAGAATGTACCTAGTTTATCTTACATTATTGTCATTCTTTGTTCCAGAGTCTTAGTGAGCAGTTCTCTATAACCCTGTAGTGTTTTTTTAAAATCTATTTATGATATGTGGGGGATACTGTCGAGTGTGATTCACAGATAATCACAGGTTATCACCCATGATGGCCTCTGTCGTGCCAAGCCAAATCCACACAGACAGGAATTCACAGTCTTCTTTGTGTCCAAGACCCGTTCAGCTATATGATGAGGCCCATGTCCATACATTCTTTATATAAATAATGTTCTTCAAAAATTATAATAAAATATATAGGTTATTAAGGAAACATATTCTTTAAAATATTACTAAATATAACTTAAGCCTGTGAGTTCACTGTTTGCTTCTTTGTTGCAGTATTTAAGAAGCAAGTCCTTGTGGTGGGGTCGTGACCACAGTAGCCTCTTGGGATACTTCAATAACCTCAACTTGGTATGAAAATCATCTATGCTATCTCTTGGTGATAAGGTCTCTGGAACAACCATGGTTTGTTGCCTACACTCATACTGGAAGGACATGATAAATTTCCATTAAGGGTTAGAGAAAATGAGGATATAGTTTCTTCTCCCACTTCAGTTTGTGGATTCCACAAACTCATAGAACCCAATACTAGCCATGGTCTGTGACCTCAAGGCAGATGCATACTGATCACGGTGAGGCATGCTAGAAGTGAAGAATAGGAATTACCAAACCAGAGCCCAGTGTTCCTTATTTGTCAGAGGGAAGGCTGCCTAGAGGGTGGGAACTATAGCATACCCCTCAGAAGGGGAGAATATTCCTGAGAGAGGCATATTCTTTGGAATGGGGGTTGGAAAACCATGTGACACGACACTCTTATCACTAGGTAAGTGCAGGTTGATGTGGCTTGTTTTGGGTCTGGATTTCTTTTAGAGATGCTTACAGATGAGTGTGTGAATATCCAGGGGCAGCACTGACTTGTCACCCACAATGCAATGGGCCATTGGAATGATTTAATGTGGCTCTCGACGGCACGGTTAAGATTTATGTGGATAATCACCTCTGTGGTGCGAATGATAAGTTATCACGTTTATTATTTGCATATAGAAAGGCCCTCCACAGATTCTGTGGCTTCTCACAATTCAGCCTGATGCTTTAGAAGAAGGTGAACAGTTTCTGGATTTAATTAGAGTACTAGAGAGGTAAATTTATAAGGTTCAGAACATCAACAGTAGGTCATGTATTCAAGCTAACAGAAAGGGGAGGACATTTGTTCTCCAAAGTGGATAAATATGAAGCAGATACAACGGTCACTAAGGCTCGAGTGGGGGCAGTAACCGCATGTGGGCGTGTGCATATGGCTCTGGTTGCTGGAAGAATTTTATAGTTAGTACATTAGGGCATCAGTGGGACCCATACTCCGGAGGGGGATTCATGCAAAGGCTGTGAGTCTGCGTGTCTTCTCAATTATACACAGATAAATTGTATTCACAATATATTCAAAAAGGGTCCTTGAAAACGTTGGGGACATTACTCTTCAAGTAGGATATGCAATTGCTTCCATAGAAATGCTATTTCAGATTTATCCTCAGCAAATTTCAAGAAACATTAACCTGTTCAGTCACTGATACAGCACATCCCAGAAGTATGGCTTTTATGACGCCATGTACTCAGCTTTAGAGCGTGACTTTATTTTCTCCCCTTTTCCATTTCTTTCCCAATAAGTCCTTGTTATAAAGACACTAGAATCTCAGTATTTAAGTTTGACTCCAGTGTTATTTGTGAGCTTATGTTCACAGATAAGCTTGAGTTTGTAGGTGGTAACTGGCTGTAAAGGTTTTTAGGTGCAGTAGTTTCTAGGGAGAACGGCTGTGCTGAAATTTGAGTTCAAATTCAATAAAACAAGAGAAGAAACTTAACAGTTTTTTTTTAACTTATCTTTTGAAGGTGCAAGGTGATGGCATAATTTGTTGGGGGAGGAACAGTTATTCGGGGGCAGATTTTTATGATGTCATACACATGTGTACATGCACACACACACACACACACACACACACACACACACACACACGCACACACACGCACACACGCACACACGCACACGCACATGTGTGTGTATGTGTATACACTGGCTCTTTGGACCAGGGTTATGTAGAGGTTTGACCTGTTCTAGTGTGATATCCTTTCAAGTATTTTCTGTTTTGAGAGTGACTTGCTTGTGAGTGTGGTAGGAAAAGCACCAAGTGTCAGAGGTGGGGACGACCCAGTTGTAAAGTGGCTTGGACCAAGGCGCCAAGTTCTGCCTTCTGCAAGTAAGATGTCAGAATTATCTCAAGGAATCATTCCTTTTTGCCCTTTACCCATTTGAAATGGGATTTTGTGTCTTTTAAATATATTTTCATTAGCAGTCAAAATAATGGGTTACATGATGACATTTTTTTTTATAGGAAAATTGTGTATTTTGCTCATATTTCCCCCGTTCCCCTCCCTCATTGGCCCCCTTTCTCCCCCAGATAGTTTTCCTTTACTTTTATATCATATTTATTTTAAACACAGATTCCATGTATAAGAGGAACATTCTATGTTTGTGCTTCATTTTATTCTCCCTTGCCATCCCTTAGTCATCTTTCCTCTCTTTAGACCCCTTCCTCCTCTCGGTGGTCCCACATTTACACACACACACACACACACACACACACACACACACACACACACACACACACCCTGGAGTCCACATATGAGAAAAAGCATGTGGTGTTCATCTCTCTGAGTCTGGCTTACTTTGCTCAGTGTGATGGTTTCTCACTCTATCCATTGCCTTGCAAATGTCATCATAACTTCACTCCTCTTTATGGTGCACTGACACTCCATTGTGTGTATGGACCACATTTTCTTTGTTCACTCATCTGTTGACGGGTATCTAGGCTGTTTCTCTCCCTTGAATACTGTGGACAGTGCTGCAGTAAACATGAATGTGCACGTATGCCTATGGTATGCCGACTCGGATTCTTTGGGGGTATATACACCCAGGAGTGGTCTAGCTGGGTCATAAGACACTTCTGTTTTCAGGTTCTTAGGGGAACTTGTGCAGATTTCCATAGTGGTCGCATTAGTTTACAATCCCACTGGCAGTGAACAAAGGTTCCATTTTCTCTGAGTTCTCATCAGCATTTGTTAATTTTTTTTTTCTTGATGTTAGCCGTTCTGACTGGGGGGAGATGGAATTTCAATGTTGTTTTTATTTGCATTTTATTGCACTGAAGATGAGCTTACTCCAGCCTAGAAATCAACTTGATAACCATGTTGAATCAATGAAGGATACAGGACAGTTAATGGCTCTTCAGTATCTTGGCTTTACCCAGAGACAGTATGTAGCCACATAGCTCTCAGACTTGAGAACCATAACATTGAAATACACCTATAACTAAACACATCCCTGCCCTACCCATCCCTGCTGCCGTGCTGATAAGGATCATTGTAAGAAATCTACGCTAGGATTAGCCTTGGAATGGAATGCTTATTTAGGGTTGTGAGAGGAGGCTGTGAATATGAGCTTTAGAAAAAACCTACTCAAAGCCAGGCAGGATCTGACCTCTAGGAGGGAGGATTTGCTCATGCAGTGTTCCCAGCAGGCAAACTCTTATGGAGTTGGCCCCTAGAAGAAATTCTCAGAAGTCTGCTGTTGTACTACTGGTCTCTGCAACTTCTATATGGAACAAGCACATCGGGCTGGCTCCCACGTGGCCGCTGTGTGGCTGCGGGTGGCTGTGGGAGTTTGGTGGCAGTGGTAAGATGAGGGTGGCTGGCAGTCACTGCTTCAGCAGAAGATAAGTCCTATTTTCCTCTCCCTTCTATTGAAAATAGATTTTTTTCCTCACGTAATACGTCCTGATTATGGTGTCCCTTCCTTCTGCTCTCTCAGTTCTTCCCCATCTCCATCCCGCTCCATTTCTGTCCCCCATTAGACAACAAACAGGCATCACCATGGCTACTGGCCACAGCACAGACCACGGACAGCAACATGGTCTCGGGAGGCAGATGGCTTCTGCTGCAGAGGTGGGAGGGGGAAGACTCAGTTCTCTTTAAGGGTCTGCTGGCCTCTGGGAGTTTGATCATGCTCTGGTGAGTATATGGCCAACACAAACTGGATTTGGGGTAGTTTTTGGTGGTGGTGGGGGGAGTGAGAGCACAAGGGTGGGAGGGTAGACCTGGGGGCAACGGGAAGTGAGTGTGATCAGGTACACCGTGTGAAATTCCCCAATAATTAATAAAAAAATTATGATGGGAAGAGAAAACAAATAGGCTTTTGAGGGATAATAATCAAATGTACTATAATACTATGAAACAAAAACTAACACATCAGAATTGGACCAAACCAAATCACCACCACCACCACCACAACAACAACAAAAAGCAAAACAGAAAGAAAAGAGCCCAAGAGCCCAAGAATCAGAGACACACTCATTTGCACACTCAGGAATCCCATAAAAACACGAAACTGGAAGCCATAATGTGTATGCAAAGGACCTGGTGCAGACCTGTGCAGGCCCTGTGCATGCTGCTTCAGTCTCTGGGAGGTCATACGAGCTTTGCTCATGTTGATTCAGAGGGCCTTGTTTTCTTGGTGTCCTCCATCCCCTCTGGCTCTTATGTTCTTTCTGCCTCCTCTTCCACAGGGTTCCCTGAGCCCTCCTGAGGGGAGGGATTTGATGGAGACTTCCCATTTAGTGATGAGTGTTCCAAGGTGTCTCAGTTTCTGCATGATGTCTGGCTGTGGGTCTCTGTTTTGGTTCCCATCATTGCAGGAGGAAGCTTCTCTGACGATGCTGGGCAGGGATCTTTTTTGTTGTTTTGTTTTTTTCATTGCAGGAGGAAGCTTCTCTGACGATGACTGGGGAGGGCACGGATCTGCTCCCCTGGCTGCAGTGCAGGATAACTCTTAACACCGCTGATTTACGCAGTTGTTTTTAGCGCTTCAGTGAGGAGACCAAAGTGTTTGTTTCCATTTCCCGTGAATTTCCTTTGTGGCAGGGCTTCTCAAATGCAGCTCGGCAATTCTGGAAGGATCTTTCCTTGCTGTGGGAGGCTGTACTATGTGTGCAGAGACATTTGACAGCACTCCAGCTTCTGTTTGATGAATGCCAGTCATGTCCCTCAACTTATGAAAATAAAAACTACCTCCTGGGGGTAGGAAACCCATCTCCCCTGCTTGGAAACATCTGATATATTCCCAACTACCACGACTTGGGCACACAGAGCTGTGGTCCAGAGCTGTCGAGTATAGCGCACTTTTCAACCTTCAGCCCACATCCCAAAGATCATCCTTGGTAGAACCTGGACTCACAGGTAAATTAAATGAACAGAACAAAAGTGCTTTGTCACTCTTGAGATTTCTTCCCTGGGAATGACACAGGGGACAGTGTACAGCGTAGGCATCTTGTACTCACCCATTGTTTTATCAGTTACTTCTGCTTGCTACGTCTGTTGATCTTTGTGGACAAAGTTTTCTGTGAACATGAGTATTTAATGACCCTCTTGAGACCTTGCTTTTAAGACTTCTGGGTATGTGTCTAGCCATCTGTCCACTCTGTCATGTGGATGTTCTCTCTTTACCTTTTGGACTGTAATTGTACTTTTCCATAGTGGCACAGCATTTTATATTTCCATTCTCTGCACAAGGGTTCCAGTCTCCCCACATTATTTCCAGCACATTTTATCTTCTCTGTTTTTCTTGGTTGTAGCCATCCTAAGGTGTGGTGAGGTTTTTGTTTTTTTTTTTTTTACACTATTGTTGTGACTTATTTATTTCCCTAAATACTAGTGATATTGGACTCTTTTCAGGTACTTGTTTGTCATGTGCATGTTGGTGGAATGTTTATTCATGTCCTTTGTCTATTTTTAAAATTGTTTTGCTGTTGCTGTTTTGATTGATGGTGAGAGATGCTTTTGCCGTTCAGGATGTAAAGCATCTCATTGGGAAAATGGGGACGAGGAGTGTTGACATGGGCTGGACTAAAGATGAGAACACGGCAAAGGGCCAGGAAAAGGTGCACAGCAGCACCATGGGAGCTGGCCTGATGCCTTGAATGACCGGCCTTTCCCGGAGCCCTCCCCTCCCCCTCATTCTTCACACAGCTCCTTTTGTGTGGAGCCAGGCTCAGATCCTGGCCCCTAACATGTAGTCTTGATTTTCTTGAGACACAATGAAGTCTTGAGAAGGCAGGGTTGTGGGGGCCTTCAGGCCCTTTACTTATTGCCCATCTGTTCTTCAAGGAGCCGGAGCAGAAGGACTCATTAGATGCACTCTTCACGGAGGAGGCCTTTTCAATGAGGAACAAACATAGAAACAGGTTAATTAAAAGCAGATCTTGCTAAACAAAGGTAATTGTTCCTTTGATTATAATTACTGATTTTGTGGCAAGAGTAGAATGAGAGAAGAGACCTTAATTTAGGTGGCAGCTTGACATTGTGCCACTCCATTATGCTCCTCAGAGGTTGGAAATCCAAGTGAAATTAAATCCCCCAAAGTGAGTTCATTCTCAGCGACAGTCAAGCAATGGTGGCTTCTGGATGAGGAATGATGCAGATGAGTGGCATGCGTGCTTGGGGTGGAGATTTGGTTCATTCTGCTCACCAGTTTTAATTAACTGACACTGGTAACTGCTCTGTGGGCTTGGCATGGGCAAAGTCCATCTTCTGGACCTTGAATTCTGGACACAAATATTTGATCTTCAAATGTTTGTTGAAAGTATGAATGTGTGAAGGCAAGAGCCGACGCGGTATGGTTAGGTTGGGCTCAAGCTCATTAGCACTTGTTCCATGCAAAACTGGAGCACAGGTCATCTTAGATTTTCATCCTTTCTGATGGGGCTCTCATCTCCTGGAGAAAAGGCAGTTGTCCTGGTAATTACAGCAGAGGCTCCACTGTAGCTTTAGTTTTCCAGCCTGGCTCACAGTCAGGACAAATCTCTGTCACCTGCCAGTCCCACAGCCGCTCAGACCCAACCAAGTAAACACAGAGATTTATATTGCTTACAAACTGTATGGCCGTGGCAGGCTTCTTGCTAACTGTTCTTATAGCTTAAATTAATCCATTTCCATAAATCTATGCCTTGCCACATGGCTGGTGGCTTACCGGTGTCTTCACATGCTGCTGGTCATGGCGACGGCTGGCAGTGTCTCCTCTGCCTCAGCCTTCCGCTTCCCAGAATTCTCCTCTCTCCTTGTCCCACTTACTTCCTGCCTGGCCACTGGCCAATCAATGTTTTATTTATTGACCAATCAGAGCAATTTGACATACAGACCATCCCACAGCACTCCACCACATGCCCCCTTGTCTACTCTCCTTCCTCACTTCTTTTTTCTACCCTTTCGACTCAGAAACAGAGAATGACATGACCCAGTCTCCAGCTTAGCACACAGGGTGTTAAGGTCCTTAGTCCTCTCTGTTCTTAGAAAGTCAGCATTTTCAAGGCCATGGGTCTTAGGGGCTGCCCCTTCACCACTCACAAACATAAGGATGTCCCGAAGTCTGGAGCCAAGAGAAAGTCCCAAGAAAAAAATCCCCCTTCTCTTTTGCCAACTGGACTCTCAATTTGAAGGAGTTCAGTTTCTTTTTCCTAAGAGAACCCAAACATTCTTTTACGTAATTGGGAAAAACCATCTTAAAGGGTAAATTTGTCTGTCATCAGTGGTATAAGACATCAAGAAAGATGGTTAATATAAGAGAAATACAGATGGCATGTGTTATCAACAGAGAAGATGTTTGCACTAAGGAGCCAAAATTTTATTTGGAGGATGGTAGAAAATCAAGAAAAACTGCAAGCAAAGCCTTAGATATAATGACGTATGAACCTCTGAAGGGCCATTCTGCATTAACATACCCAGAATATCTGTGTTATTGAAATTTCATGGAAAGGAAGGGATTATGAAATATTTAAAAGGATTCAAGGTAGGGAAGGCAAGTGAAAAAAGATTGAGAAACATGGTTGCATTCATAGTCTTCATCAAAATTCAGGGCTAGCGAAGAGCTCAGTGATAGAGTGCCCAGCAGTGTATGTGAATCCCCTGGTTCAGTGTTAGGCATTATGGCTTTGATGTGTTTGCTGTGTTTGGCACATTATGTCTTTAACATGTGTGCCAGCATTTCCTCCTTCCCAGACAGACCTCTGAGAAGCTGGTGGCCTATTTGCTTATTCTGTACCTCCATATTTCACATAAAAAAGATTTCATATGTAAGTGAGATCGTGTAACATTTTATTAATTATTCTTTGTGTCTTATTTAACTCAGCAGGATGTCAGATCTGTGTTTCCTGACCTAACCCACAATCTAAACAAAAATCATACAGTGTGATATGTTAATAATAATAAAGCCAGGTGAGGTTGGGATGCTATTTCAAAAACAAACATGACAGGATGATTTTCCATCTTCTGTCTCTCATATCCCAGAAGTGTTTTATTTTCCTTTGTTGGAAGTGAGATGGATGCTTCTGTCCCTTCTGTTTGCTTGGTGATATTTGCTTAGCGGTTCCTTAGCAAAGGAAATTATGGTCTGTCTCAGTCAACTATTTCTCAGACCTGCTTTTGTCAGAGATACACAAGTGTTCTCTTCCTAAAACCTTGGCCTGGAGAAACCGGGTTGGGGAAGGGGTGCTGATGCTGCAGTTACTTTAGGGGGAGAAGTAGATTTCCTTTTCCAAATTGCTTCAAGGGCACAGGTGAGCTTTAATTATCAAGGGTACAGATTTTACCCAGTATATTTTTGGAATGCTCTAAACAAATCTTTAGTGGACATCAATGCTATTTCCACAGCAGTGTGTTCTATTCTTTACCATTTTAGGTCAGGTTTTCAGAAAAGGCAAGACACTCAGCAGATTTTAATAATGAGGCCCAGTTTGAGTTATTAACCCAGTTCACTGTGTGCTGTGTCAGCAGCCAGCTTCTAGGTTTCTTTGGTTAGGAGTGAGAAACAGGACACCTCTGGGTACCTAAGACTATCATCTCACTGACGTTCTGCTTCTCTGGGCTGACTAGTGAGATGTCTGTCACTGGGTTCCTGCCATCTTCAGCAGCTACTCAAACTATATTGGCAGGGAATTCAAGGAAGTTAAGCTTTCTGCTCCTAGTAACTAGAAGACGCCATAAAAAAGAGGAAAGGTTCACGCACAGAGCCAAGGAATTCAAAAGTTCATCTACCCTTATCAGAGTCATGTAGTTGAGATACTGACCCAACACAGACAGAATTCCTGACCAAGGAGGAAGAATGTTGCCCGGAGTTAAAGGCACAGTGACTCCCATTCTGTGTCTGTAAGCAGTGGCAACTGGCTGGGGCTGGGATCTGCTCAGGCCTGGCTGTGAGCATGCCTGGTGTACCTGGCAGCTCGCAGGCTTTGCAGAGAGAAGAAAACTGTTCATGAATTATTCAAAGGCCAATGGCAATCTCGGTGGACCCCAGGTGGCCCTCCTGTACCGCTCTGTCCCACAGCATTCTGCTGGGGACAGCCGGTGGGATATAGCACGTTTCACACACACAGTTTAATGGAACCCATATATACTTCTCTTCTAGTTTCTTTTGCCTCTAGATTGTTAACCCAATATCTACTAAGGCATATGAGAATGTTTTAAAAATTTATTAAAATTCATTATTTAGTCATGAAGAAAGAATCAAAGCCTTAAAAACTTTGAGATAGCTCAGTGGTTAAACTGCTTGTTGTGCAGTTTACCTGTAAGTAAGAGGACCAACTGGCGTTTGGATCCCCAGAACCCATGTAAATACAGAAGGCATGGTGGCTTACCTGTAATTCTAGCTCTGGGTTGAAACAGGGCATTCCCAGACCTGGTTACTGAGACTAGTTCTATTTATGAGCTCTGGGTTTGATTGAGAGACCTTGCATCAAAGAATGAGGGAGAAGAGAGAGGGAGCAAGATTCCACCTTCAACCTCAGATATACCCATGCACTTGTGTACACATGCATGTGTGCCCATCCATGTGGAAACACATACACACACACACCATAGACATACGCACAAAAGAGAAAGAAACAATGATTTAGACTGACTCTGCAACCTTGTTAAGTGCATAGGAAAATAACCAGTTGAAACAAAAGTGATGAGAACCGATAAGACTAAAGTAAAACATATACACAGAGGAGCAGGGCATCATGCAGTGCAGTCACAGCTAACTCCTTCGAGAAGACTCCTGAAACTTGTCAAGAGAGATGGAACCTTCCTGGTTTTGAAATAAGTTAGAGTCCTCGGCATTGTGCTTGTTTTCCCACTCAAGTCCTAACTCCAAGAAGGAAAGTTCAGTTTGTTAACTGGCTAAGCAAATCTATTTCGTACGTCACACCTATGGTACCCTTTCTTCAGTCTTTGGGTTTGAGATAATCCATCTAGTTCTGTCTCACTGTAGAAGTGGTACAGACTCTAGTGGAAGGCTGCAGGTGTTTGCTGCGGGAACTGGTGGGGGAGGTAGTGGTGATGGAAAGGATCTGCCCAGCTTCTGCAGCCCTGATTCTTCTCTACACCCAAGCTTTCAAGGAAGTTGTGATGCATAATGCATAAATATTGACCACGTACTGCATGCAGAGGCTCCAGGACAGACATTAATAAATGTGACCCACTTGAACTTGTTTCTCAAAAGCTATAAGCAAAGATTGCCTTAATCAATTAAGGCAATACTGGCCTGAGAGCCCTTGCTCACCCTTCAGATACAGTGGCCAGTTCCTTTGTAATGCCTGTCAGCTGAGTTAGCTGAAGGCCTCCTGAGCAAGGAAGGTCCTGGTCAGGGATGTCTAGCCAGGGGGAGAAAACTCTGGCCTTTGTCATGATGTCCTAGGTGTAATGGGGGATGCTGGATATGGGAATACAGATACTGAGTACTAAGTGGCTGTGTGTTGATTTGATGTTTGATTTGGGATGAATCACTTGGTGTCTTCATATTTCATTGTCTCAGAATAAAAAGAGCTAAATGACCCCCTCCTCCTTATCCTACCTTCTCCTCTGACCACTTGTCCAAGTGGTGTGAAAGAATGGCCGTCATTAAGTGGAGAAAGAGAGAGGAAGAGGGTGAATGGTGACTGCTCTGGTCACTTCAGCCCTTCTGGTAGAAGAACAGGGCTATAAAATAGCTGTTGGTAATAGGGTGGCTGAAGTGGGGTGGGCTAGGGGAGGACTGTCCTTAGTAGCTAGGATGGCTCAGCTTTCCAGAAATGCCCCTATTTTCAGTTCATTTCTTATTTCTTCATCATAGAGATTGGACCTGTAACCTTAACATTATCTGACCCCTTTGCATCTCTTTTAAAAATTAATTAAAAAATTTTTTTTATACACAAGTACCATATTTACATCATCTCTACTCCTCCAATTCTTCCTTCCAAGTCCTCTCCAGTCATTCCACATCTGGCCCAGCAGGATATCCCCAGAGGTGCAATAGTGGCACTTAGGTCTTGGGGGCAACCAACAGTCCCCTAAGCAGACTTAATGCCATCCAGTAGGTAGAATTCATGCCTGGCACTGTACATCTAAGCAACTACCTGAGGTTGGAGAGGCCATCAACTGCTGTCAGTTTCCTAAGTGTGCTAAATGTTTGTTCTCATGCATATAATGTTTGCCTTCTTTCTGCTGCTCCCTGTGTTTATGGGAACTCACACATGTATTTCACTATGAGATACTTTAAAATAGACCAATATTTGGATGTATTCTCCTGAGCAAGAACTACTCTCAAAGACAATTAGCTTATTTTTAATCTTTCTGTGTTATTTTTAATAATCCACATCCTTCTAATGTTTCTGGATTAATAAACTATTTCATTTTTATAGACAACATGTTGGTTCTTTGGGAGGGTATATTTATTTAGTAGATCTCCTAATGAAGCCCCCTTTAAAAAAAAAAAGAATAAGAATTATATATAAAAAAATCAAACCCTCCTCTCCTATAATTGAATTTCTCCAATGTTTTAAACCATCATTATGTGGAATAGAAAACTATAAAGACTTCTGAATTTTAGCTATGCTGCAGTTAAACCAATAGACTAAAACGTAGTTTGAATTATAGCCAAGAAACTTCATTATTCTAGAAGTAATTCCAGCACAAATGGCATGAAAAGATGACTTTTAAATTTAGGTCCCCCACCCCTCTCAGGTGGTTCTCATGGCAGTTGAAATGGAACCACAGTGAATCAAGCACATTTTTGAATCTCTTAGTCCCATGCCACGTTGGTGCTGATTGAAGTATTTCACTTCATATCTTAATATACTCAGGCTTCCTGGCAGCCTTTGCGTTTGAATTTTGGCTCTAGTCCTGGTTATCAGTATAGCTGATGGACTAGGATTTAGTCATTCTTTCTGCATTCCAAGAGATCTAGGAGTGATTTATTTCTTTACTTTTCCTTTCCTCCTCCTTCCTCCCTCCCTCCCTCCCTCCCTCCCTCCCTCCCTCCCTTCTTCCTCCCTCCCTCCCTCTTTCTTTCTTTCTTTCTTTCTTTCTTTCTTTCTTTCTTTCTTTCTCTCTCTCTCTCTCTCTCTCTCTCTCTCTCTTTCTTTCTTTCTTTCTTTCTTTCTTTCTTTCTTTCTTTCTTTCTTTCTTTCTTTCTTTCTGTGGAGATTGAATACAGAACCTTGTCCATACTAGGCAAACACTCTACCACTAAGCTAGCCTCCTTATTTTTTAAATTCAATTTACCTGTAATTAAAAAATTGTGTGTGTGCTCACAGAGGTGAGAGGTAACTTGTAGAAGTCAGTTCTCCTCTTCCACCTTACCAGTTCTGGGAATCAATCAAGCTCAGGTTGCCAGTCTTGGTAGCTGGCACTTTCACTCACTAGGATATCTTTCTGGCCATGATAACTTTTAGTTTTTGAGTCAGGCTTTTTTTTTTTTTTTTTTGAGACTATCTTACTTTGTAGCTCTGGCCTGGAATGCATTTTGTAGACCAGGATGGACTGAGAGCCACAGGGATCCCCCTATTTCTGCCTCCTGAGTGCTGGGATTAAAGGCATGTACCTGCATACTTGACTTTTGAGATAGGGTCTTGGCTAAGATTCCTAGGTTGGCCTGGAGCTCACTCTGTAGTCCAAGTTGGTAGACCTTGGGATCTTGGGATCATCATGGGTTAGTCTTCTGAGTAGCTGGGATTACAGGTCTGTGCTACTAGGTTCTGGTGATATTTAGTAATTTAAGAGGAGAATATGCTTATGTATTCTAAAGCTGCCCACATAGAGAGCATTTGACCTGAGGACAGACTGAAGAAGCATCAGGAGAAAGGCACCTGCTGTTTCAAGGTGGGAGGAGTGTCAGGTCAAGTACTTTATCCTTCAATTGTCAGAAGTTCTCAGTCTCACAATAACCTTTTTGTGTCGTGTGTTCTTCATATTGAGTGTCGCACAAACCTGGGTAGATACTGAACCCTATGCATGCCCACAATAAACATTTATTTTCTTATTAGTTACCTCAGCTCAAATTTAGCACCTAGACTAGGAAAACCTAACTATTTGTTTTTGTGTGTACAGGTGCATATGCATGTATTACATGTTTATGTGGAGGTCAACCAATGTTGGGTGTGTCTTCCTCAATCAATCCATCATCTTTATTTCTTTCCTTTTTTTTTTTTTTTTTTGAGACAAGATCTCCCACAGAACCCAGATCTTGCCAGTTTGGCCATGCAGACTGGCCAGTGAGCTCATGGAACCTGCCTGCCTGTGTTCTGTCAGTGCTGGGCTTGTGGTTTATATATTCTCTCCCATGTATTGCTTTTTTGATGACTCCCATTCTTATTTGGGTAAGATGCAACCTCAATGTAGTTTTGATATGTGTTTCTCTGATGTCTAGTGAGGCGCGCGCGCACACACACATACACACACACACACACACACATTTGTACTTCATCTTTTGAGAACTGTCAGGTTGCATCCTTAGCTCATTGATTGGTTGCATTGATGCCTTACAGTTTTGTTTTCTGTATATTCTAGATATGAATACTCTGTTAGATGTATTGCTAGCAAATATTCTCTCCCATTGTTCAAACTGCTTTTTAAAATTGATCAACTGTTCCTTTTGCTGTGTAGAAACTCTTTATATTTATGAGGTTCCAATGACAGTTGTTGGCCTTATTACCCTGGATACTGTGGTCCTGTTGAGAGCATCCTTGTCTATGTGTCTTGAAGTGCTTCCCTACTTTTTCCTTCTCTAACATTTCAGAGTTTTAGTCTTACGTTAACATCTTCCATCCAGTTGGCATTGATTTTTGCAGAGTGAGTGAGGGATCTGGTTTCTTCTGCAGTGGACATTCAGTTTTCCTGGCATTGTTTGTTGAAGAGTGGAAACTCTTCATCCTTAAAAAACGAACAAGATACATTTGCTTTTCACCCTCCTTAGTTCCTATGTCAGGGTGTTTTTAGCTACACCTCACAGAACTTCAACTCAAATTCATTTGACTTGTGTTTCTTGTATCACAGAAACCTGGCATTGTTTGAGAAGAATCTAGATTTGAGGGGTGCATGGCATGAAGCCAGACCATGTTGTCTCGCCTCCCCACCTTTTGAATCCTCTGAGCCATCTTCTCTTCAGGCGGATTCTATGGGTGGTGGCAAAGATGGCCTCCAGCACAGCTGTAAGCTCAGCTCCCTGGTGATGAGCATCTCAGCAGGCTCTAAATGCTTGGGACAGTGTCTGCTTCCCAGTGATTTGAACCAAGTCCTTATGGGTAGGGAAGGCTTCCTCCCCAGGTGACTGTTTACACCTGAGGTAATTGCTCTGGCCACGGGCATAGGGAAGGGCTAAGCATCCAACACATATATCTGAAGGTATTCTTTATAAAATTTCTGTTATAGTGAGGAGATGGTAGGATGAAAATGAAAAACCCTACAGTTACAGCGTACCATCAACTTTACAGAAGTCAAAATAAGACACCCTCAGGTATTTGAATTGTTCTTTATTAATGGGAACTGCTAAGAGCCTGCGCTTTGTGCTTCCTATATTTTCTCTAATGAAATAGATGTGATGAGGGCATCTAAGAGACTCTTTTGCACAAGTATACACAGGAGACATATTTCATGATGTAGCTGAGACTTAGTGTTCAGTGTTCAGGTTTGAAGTCAATGAATCCTGCTCAGGAATGCTAATGTATGCAGAAGAGCATGTCCTGTGGAGGACCAGGGTTTAGGTCTGTGGTTAATATGTAGGTATGTTCTCACAAAGAAGGAAATATCAGGAGGCTTTGCAGTGTCGCAAACCTGACAATTGAACATTATTTTGAGCTTGAACTTTTCTTTCATTGAGAAACAGATATTCTTCCAATGCATTACATAAGGAAGGAAAATTGATTGTCAACAAACCTGCAGCTTGGATGTTATTCCTCAGGATAAATTGCACAGAGAAAATGGTGTTTATGAGGGTGCTGATATATTTTTAATAGGGACTCTTCATCCCTGGTACAGTAGATTACAAATGTTTCCAAGGGAAAATGTCTTAACAGGTTTATCATATAAGCGTTTTCTGCTGGGTTTTGTAAATTGAGTTTCTTCAGTGCCAGGAAAATCTGATAGCATTTCCTAAACACGAAGTACACAACATGCTCTCCATCACTGAGATTTTAAACTGTGTGCTCTGCCATCATTTTTAATTACTTGGAGAAATTATGCACAAGAAGAATAACCAACCAGATTCAGTTAATGTGGCTCTAAGAAAAAAAAAACTCTCATAAAATTTGAGTATTTTTAATTCTTCCCTTAGAGTTTTGACCCAGCCCTGAAGCAGTCTGCATTGGCTGAGTTCATCTGCTCTGCTCCACATACTGGGTGGGCTTTAGAGCAGTTGGAGATAGCAATTTCAGGGTGGGAGTTGCAAAATCTAGCTAGTTCTGGCAGAGGGAAGTTGGATGCTCCTGTGGTGGGGTGTGGAGAAAGCTGTAGTTTCTTTGCTATAGCTTTTTCCTATCCTGGGTCCCACTGTGCCTGGAGGGAGAGGTTCTCTCAGGACAGTGGGAGGCATCATGAGTTCATCTAACTCCTGGAGCTGCGCTGGTATGAAGCATGGGAGAAAAGCCAGGTGCAATGGAGGGCCGGAGAAGTAAACCTGCAGAGCACAGAATGGGCAGGACTCTACAAACTGCCAGATGATTGCTTTGGGCATTCAAGGAAGGGATCAGGATCTTAAACTCCAGTAGCCACCGAAGTGCTGAGGGCCTTATCCCTGTTTACAGATACAAAACAGTTCATTTATACACTCAGGCTGAAGAAGGCCTCACACATGGTCGATACAGGGCCTCCCCATGACCTTGCTGTACAGTAGCAGGGCAGAGACTTCTATCACTTTAAAAGATTATACAAAAGAACACGCTGAAGATAACTAGGTCTGCATTCAGAAGGGACATTCAGAGGGACATTCTGAGGTCTAGATAGAAACATCTAAATAATGGTTGAGATAGCACAATGTAATATAATATGTGTGGTGGTTTGAAAGAAAATGACTCCCAAAGAGAGTGGCACTATTAGAAGGTGTGGCCTTGTTGGAGGAAGTGTGTCACTGTGGGGGTGGGCTTTGAGGTCTCCTTTGCTCAAGCTATGCTCAGCGCGACAGTCTACTTCCTGTTATCTGAATATCAACATGTAGCAGCTCCTTCTCCAGCACCACGTCTGCCTGCATGCTACCCCACTCCCCACCATGATGACAATGGACTCAACCTCTGAAACTGTGAGCTGCCACCTCAATTAAATGTTTTCCTCTGTAACAGTTGCCAGGGTCATGGTGTCTTTTCACAGCAATAGAAATTCTAAGTAGGATATTATGTTTCCATCTCACACCACATGGAGCATGTTATCTAGGATTCATATGATTGAACACACATCTACTTAATGAAACACATAAATGATCCCGTGAGTTGTGTATTCTTTCTCGGTTCTGCAGGGGACTCCTGGCCTTATGGAGCTGGGAAAACTCCTACTTTGGTCCATCTGGATTCTGCTTCCCCAGATTCTGCTTGTCCTCATCTGAGTTCCACTGCCTCTGGGCTGTGACCTGGTCCCTGTGTTTCTAAGTCTCTGTGACTGACTGTAGAGCATAGCAGTGTCTGCTTATGAGACTCAGACTTAGGAACCATTTGTCATAGTGGATTTCCCTAGCTGCCTTCACACTGCCATAGAGTGTCTTCAAGAGATAGATCAGTTCTCAAAGATGCTGGGATCTGCACCCAGAGCTGCTGATCATTACATTTGTCTGTGTTGATTTTTAAACTTATTCCTGAATCATTTTATTGTATTGGATTCAGGACTACCCTCAAATGTTCTCTGGAGACAAGTTCACATTTCTAGAGTAAGTTGTAAATATAACACAGGACCTGTGTAGCTCTGTGTGTCTCATTTTTGTGATCTATATATCTTTGACTTTCAAAAGAGTGGGCAGCTCCAAAGGCTTTGGGCATGGATTGCTGCATAATGGCTCAATTTCATACAGGTACAGTTCTGGTCTAGGATTGAAGTCTTGTCCAGGCCCGATTCTCTTGTCTGTGGTTCCTGGCCATGCCTACTGCTGAGAGGAAGCAGATGGAATTCCAGCACATTGGGCTGGAGCTGAGGGCTCTGAAGCCCAGTCTTGTTCACGGCTGCTGCTGCCAGGCTCTTGGTCTTGGTGGTCAAGCTTGGTTGTAGGCTGAATTTACCCATCTCTTCAGCATCTTTTGATCCCATGCCTACCTTTCCAGAGAGGAAGGCATGTGCCAGGCCCTGTGTGCAGTGTGAGCAGTGGAGTTTCCAGCTGACTGTAGCATCACTTGCTTGTGTTGACCCGTTGCCTTAGTGTCTTGCTTACACACATAATTTTAAGAATGTAGTTTTTTTTTTTAAAGTGGGTATAATCACTCTCTGTGAAGCACATTTTTAGTCTTAAAAAAATTCACAAATTTCCCACATGGTGCAGCATTTCATTTGAAGTATGTATTTATTGATGAGAAATGTAGAAAGCTGACTAATATCAGTTTGAGCTTCATCCATCTCTTGCCTTTGGATTATTTTAGGCTTACTTAATCTCTAGTCAAGGAGGCTGGAGAGTAGACTCAGCAGTTAAGAACACTTGTTACTCTTGCAGAGGATCTGGGTTCAGAGTAGTTCTTAGACACCTGTAACTCCAGCCCCAAGGGATCTGATGTCCTCTTCTGACTTCTGGAACACCAGGCATGCACATGGTGTATAACCACACAACAGAGTCTATACTACGCTGTTTTGAGATTTCCTCTGCCAAGAGAATCAATCAGAAACTCTTCACTTTAGCCTCAGGTAGACTCTTTGGACAAGGGTAAAAGGCAGCCACATTCTTCAGCAAAATATCACAAGAATTATCTCTAGGCCATATATTAATATTCTTTTCTTCTGAAACTTCTTGAACAAGAATCCCCCTTCCCCCCAACCCCACAAAGTTCAATTCTCAGCATCATTGTCTTCCATGCTCTTACCAGTATGGCCCATTAAGCAGTGCTTAAAGCATTCCACTGCATTCCTAAAGTCCAAGTTCCTCCAGACAAAAACATGGTCAGGCCTTTCACAGCAATAGCCCAGTCCCTGGTACCAATTTCTGTCTTAGTTAGGGTTTCTATTGCTGTGAAGAGACACCATGACCAAGGCAACTCTTACAAAGGAAAATTATTTAATTGGGGTGGCTGGCTTACCTTTCAGAGGTTCAGTCCATTATCATGGTGGGACTTGGCAGCATGCAGGCAGACATGGTGCTGGAGAGGGAGCTGAGAGCACAGGCAACAGGAAGTGAACTGAGACACTGGGCACATCTTGAGCAAAGGAGACCTCAAAGCCCTCCCCCACAGTGACACACTTCCTCCAACGAGGCCACGCCTCCCAATAGTGCCACTCCCTATGAGCATACGGGGGGGGGAGGGGGGACACGGACGATGGACGGACGGACGGACAGTTACATTCAGATTGCCATGGGAAGACATCAGTTCGATGGTGAGGTGGAATATTGGTGAAAATATTAAGGCCACTCCACGTAGTTAAAAGGCAGGTTTATTTTGGGGGGTAACTTACAAGTGAAGGGATAGTTTACAGGGTCTGGAAAAGGTGTGGCGCAGTCCAGAGGTGTTCTCTGGAGAACTCTGCTCGGTCTACCTCCAGCATCAAGGGTCCAGAAACCAAGAGAGCCCCTGCATCCGGATCTCCGGTCTTCAGGGTCCTCCCTTGGCCCTGCCTTGTCGGCGTGACAGTTACCAAAGCCTCAATGGGGTTGGAACTTCCAGATCAAAGCTGGAATGGCTACCCACTACCATGGAACATGGAAGAAATGAGAGGGAAAGGACCTGGAAGAAGCTGGAGAGGGAAGGGAGATATAATTATACTTTAATTTACCATGTATGAAATATTTAATGGACACCAGAGAGATGGCTCAGTGAATAAAGGCACTCTTTCCACTATTCCTTAGGCGCCCCCAAAAAAGAAAAAAAAAATGTGAAGCCCATTTAAAAACTCAAGGCTGTGGCCCAGCTGTCTCTAACAAACTCCACTTTCCAAGAGAGCCTGACTTGGCCCAGGCCTGAGAACCTGTGCTGCAGGAGTCAGCCAGTGCCTGGGTCTCCAGCACCACGTCCCAGCCCTTTGCCTTAGCTTACACAGAAGAAGGGATCACACTTTGATGATGCCGAGGGTCCAACCCTTTCTTTGTTCCCCCCCCACACACATACACCAGTGCACAAGCTCCCACAACCACAGGCTTAGATTGGTTTCTCTGAGAGAAGCAGTCTTTGGAGACGCTGCTGAAGGGTATATTGGTCAAATTCCTAGGAGTGTGTGTGCTGGATAATGTCCCTTAAAGTTCCCATGGGGAAATCATTACCCAATCTCAGACATAAATGGTTGACAGTAAGGCCATTGCAGATATGATTAGTTAAGTTTAACATTACGTCACACTGGAGTTGGAGTAGGGCTCCTGATTCCATGTGACTTGTGCCCTTATGAAACAGGGACATCAACTGCCTCCAGCTGCTAACAATCCACAGGAACTGGTAGAAGAGTGTGATGCTTATTTTGTTGTGGAGACAAAGTATCCCATGAAAAGAACTTGGGAAGGAGGTTTTGTCTCATGGTTGGAGGGTACGGTGCATCATGGTGGGGCAGAACCCTGAGGCAGCTAGCTAGCTTGTGTCTATCAGGAAGCAGACGGGGATGGATGCTGTGGCTCAGCCTGCGTTTCCCTTTTTATTCAGTTGGCGACTTTAGCCCATGGAATGGCACTACTCATATTGAGAGTGTGTGTTCTCTCATAGACATGCCCAGAGACTTGTTTCTATCCCAAGGGCACGGAGGGGCTATCCGTCACAGCCCTGGGTAGTAGCTGACCACATAGACACATAGATACCTTTACTGTGGACAAACACTTCCAGCACCATCGGACACTACACCTCTGCTGTTTGAGCCTCCCGGTTTGTGGGTCTTGGTAAATGAATAATTGAGACATTTAGGGTTAATTTTTGTGAACTGGCCCAAGTTCTAATCACTTAATTTCAAAAGAAGTTTTTAAGCACAGTCCACTTGTCAGTTGGGGGACTATCTTACATTACACCAAAAGCTCTATGTCATGTTGACAATTCTTTGAGATGTGTAGTTCTTCCTTCTTCAGAGGATGCAACGTGGCATTTCTAGTGAGTTGTAAGTGACTGTAGCATCATGAAATAGCTTTCCAGAAAAGCAGTATCTTGGGTTTTATAGCACCTTTGACTTTCTGTATCTTTGTTTTCTTTGTGAATTGCCCTTTATAAATGCTTCTCCCTTAGGAGTTTTCATTTGTTTGGAACTACAAATCAATGCAATTAGTTTCTAAAAAAAAAATTCTTGGCTGAAAATAAAAGGAAATTAATGCATATGTAGGGGAAGATTTGATGCACATTTTTCTCTTCCAATTAGCACAATTAGTCAGCGACTCCTAGGCTTGGTCTCCCAGAAATAATGATGGATTGAAAGTCCAGTTCTCAACTTTAATGAGTTGTTTCAAGGGAACTGGCCCTTCTGCACAAATTGATAAGTATAGTGTGTCCTTGGTAATAATTCCAAGGGTTTATGCTGTTCTTTTACTTGTTCATTAAATTTTTTTTGTAAATTAAATTAAGGCTTTAAACATCTTGACAGAAGTAATTTTTCATTAGCTTTATATATAACTGACAAAAGGTTACAGTTTTCCGACATAGTATATCTTATCCTAGGCTCTTTTCAATATAAATCGTACACTTGTCCATGCATGAAAACACACACACACACACACACACACACACACACACACACACACCCCTTACACCCCATTCATAAGTGAGTAAGATTAGTGAAAGCTGACCGAAAAGCTGTCTCTGCTGTTGGCACCTAGTCATCATGTGTCCCACTCGCCAGGTTCTCATCCCGAGAATGAACTATGTATTCTACACCTGAGGACTTGCAAGTGGCCAGTGATGGTTACATTCTTCTGCAATTTAGTAGTTACCTCGAATGAAAACTGCAATCAAGCATCTTCATAGAAAAAAAAATGCTTCAAAGTGGGAACTGTAGTGTCCAGTTCTCTTCACTGTGCAGGTGTAAATTGAAACAATATCTTCTTTATCTGAAAAGCAACAGGACTTCCAGTTTTTCCCTGTAGGTGCTTGGCTCTTCAAATAGGCCCTGGGGTATTTTGATGATTTCCTGGTATTTGAGTTCTTTGTGTCATTTGTCTCTTATCTTATTTTCTCATCATTGCCCTATGGCTCCTGTTGACCTCATGAGGTCCTCTGGGTGGACATAACACCCATCTCTTGATGGAGGCCAAAGTGTTACCACTCTGGCCATGAGGAGGGGCATTACTGGCCCGTATTGTTTCTCCAGTCCCACGTAAAAGAAACTACAGTGTTCCTAGTGGGCTGACACCAGGCTTCAGTATTGCCAAGGTTCTGGGGATTTCAATCATCCTGAGTAGTGTTTGCTATTAGGAGGTGTGGTTCTCAGAAGAGGATCACTCCTCTTGCCTATTGCATGAAAACCATTCCAAGTCCTACTACTACAAGATGAAAGAACCTCGAGACAGGCCCTATTCATTTACCAGTTAAAGGTCCACCTCTAGGGTCTGCCTTTCCTGTTTGCAGGGATGGTTCTTCTGGGAGTAAGGATTCTGGAAATGTATACTCATCTCTAGGTATACTGCTCACTGTTCATCCTAGGGGCTTTAAGAACAATCAAGTCGGAATGCAATAGTTTTCATCATCAGGGCATTCTTCAAAGTTTAGGACCATTCATGAAGATTATATCCATGAACATGCTAACTATGCAGGACAGCTTGCTTTTAGTCTAGTTGGGTTTTAAGCCCCATAGACACATAGTTTGTGTCTCCCCTGAAGGTCCAGATCTCATGAGTTAGCATGAAGCACTGGCATATATCCTCAGTAATACTCCTTATAAAATTGACACCAAACCAAAAGCCTTTTTTTTCTCTTTTCTTCCTGTTCCTATTCAACACAAAGCCAACAAAGGTGCTGTTCAGACTCCATGATGTCTAGGCACACATGGTTTGAATGATGTGAATACTTTGTGAGTTATACACTGCCGGACAATTTTATCACTGTACAAACTCACACAAACCTGGGTCGTGCACCTAGGCTATAAACAAGTTCACTAGTTACTATATTTAGTATTGTAGGCAATTATAACACAATGGTGTGTATGTAGCAAAAAAAACCATACAAACATAAAAGATAGAGTAAAATATTAGATGACAAGAACCTTTTAGTTCCTTTATAATCTTGTCACACACGTGGCTCATTGTTGACTAAAATGTCATTTCATTTTCATTTCCTCACCTTGATTTTCCATGCCAACGATGGATAGGCAAGAGGTTTGATCTGTAGAACCAAATGGACATGCTCAGACGCCTTCCCCCAAATAAATAAGCCATCTGAGGTCTCCTCCTTTTGAAGTCCCAGTGGGACAGAGATCTTAGGGACCAGTTTTGTAAAGGGCCCTCCACTTGCCCAAATGTCAAGGGCCAAATTTTACAAACTATTGATCTTGACAGAAACTTTCCAGGCAAGTGAAAATCAGTTGTTCCTTCCATGTCACTAAATAGATGAAAGGATCATCTGGAATTGCAGCTGGCTGGGCTGTGTGTCAGGAAGGCCAAGTGGCCTAGAGTGACGACATTCGCCATCATCCCTCTGCCATTGACCTTGAAGAGGGAGGAGGGCACTGGTGACATCTGTGGCTATCAGCTTGTGTTCTTTAGCAAAGCCATTTTCCTGTGCTTGTCCTGTATGGGCTGTGGACTGTGAGTACTGTCTCTTTAAAAGTTTAATTCCTCTAGGGAGCCTCAGGAGTCCCCACAGTGGTGGCACAGGATCAAGAGACCCCACCAGGGACTGAGCATGGTGCTGTCCACAGTGGCTCGTAGAATGGCAGAGAAGCATATATAGTGTGGCTCCTGATACAGTACAAACACTGCTATAGTGGAAACTTTATGTAGTAGAACTTACCCTAAGTTTCAATTTTAACTTCAGAAATGTTAATAGCTCTTTCGAAGGTCTATCACAATACCCCAGTCCCTGGTACCAACTTCTGTCTTAGTTAGGGTTTCTAGTGTTGTGGAGAGACACCATGACCACAGCAACTCTTATAAAGGAAAAGACATTTACTTGGGGTGTCTTATGTTTTCAAAGGTTTTAGTCCATTATCACGGCAGGACATGGTGGTCTGCAGGCAGACATGGTGCTGGAGAAGGAGCCGAGAGTCCTACATCTTGATCTTCAGGAAACAGGAAGTGGTTTGTCTCACTGGGCTTGGCTTGAGCATATATAAGATGTCAAAACCTGCCTCCACAGTGACACACATCCTCCAATAAGACCATACCTACTCCAAAAAGGCCGCACCTCCTAATAGTGCCATTCATTTGGGGGCCATTTTCCTTCAAACCACCACACACATAAATAAGAACAGCTGAAGTAAACTCACTTCTATCCATTTCACCAGGGAGGAACACAAAAACACATTCCTAGGACAAGTCTGTATTTTGAAGAAACTGAGGTCACAAGACTCTTGTTTTCTTAAGCACTCAGAATTCTCCTGTGACTCATTCTTGGACTTTGTTCTGACACATGCCATCATCCCTGTGTATCCAAATTCTGTCCCTTTGAAATACAGAATAATAATCATATTGTTTGGGGGCCTCATTTTAAAGTGACTTCATTTTAATTTAGTTACATTTTTAATGATGCTGTTTCTATGTACTGTCAAATTCTTATATGCTGGGGATTAGGACTTCAACATATGGATTAGGCAGTACAATTAGTTCTATAATGCAATCACCCAGTGTGGAGGGTAATTGGGGGACTTTAGAGTATCTGTGTTTACTCTTGGGAAATGGCAACTACATGAGCATGTTCACTCTAAACCCTCTGCTCTGAAGCAGGGCTTCATAACAGATAGTCAGTCATCAATAGGGAGTGCAGAGGGAGAGAGTCGTCCAGGGGATATCTTCACTGAGGTGTCAGCACAGGCTCGTTCTCTTTAAAGGCTTGTCAGTATCTCCCTGTCTTGACATCACTATCTGCCAACTTGTTTGACAGGCCTACTACGTCCTCGCTGCATGTGGGTCAAACAGCGGTTTATCAGTAACCCGTTGGGTTTGCGAGGGAGTTTTCACAAAGGAGAGAGTGCTGGCCAGAAGAGGGGCATATCATAGTGGATAAAGAATTCTTTTGTTGTGAATTGAGAGTCTAGAATTCTCATTTGTTCTTCTAGCCCTCGAGGATGAGTGGACCCCCTCTTTTTGATTTCTCTGGGTGTTTATTTCACCCAGGTCTCTTCAGATTGCCAGCTCCCTCAGGCAGACTCTGTGATTCTCTTCTGCATATGCAACACTTGTTGATTGTCTTAGTAAAGGATCTGTGGGGAGACTTTGAACCATTAGCTAAAAATATCTTTTTAGATTATTGCTGGTTTTTTATTGCCTCTATTTGTCTGTCTCCTAATGCTATAGTAACTGATACATGAGGTGTACTTGGCAGAGCTCCAAAGCATTACCTTTCATTCTGTGTTTTTACAGTTTTGTGGTTTGTACTTTAGGGTGGCATCTCATTAGACCAAGACTTCTCCTAGAAATCATTTGTCATTAAAGGAAGGAAGGAAGGAAGGAAGGAAGGGAGGGAGGGAGGAAGGAAGGAAGAAAGGGAGAAAGGAAGAAAGGAAGGAAAGAAAAAAGAAAAACTTATTATTATGGTCATAAGAGCAGCTGTTACTGGGAGTTGCCTACATATAGCATGGCTCATGTATTCTCTTCCACACAAGTGCCTTGAGCACAAGGCCATCTTGCTCATTGCAAGCTTGCGCTCTCTCTCTCTCTCTCTCTCTCTCTCTCTCTCTCTCTCTCTCTCTCTCTCTCTCCTTCCCCATTTGTAGTAAGGGACCCTTGGGTCCAGGGTGTAATGGTTTTGTCAATGAGCCTGACTCACAGTTTTCCTAGGTGTCATTCATGTTCTCAGGATGTCTGCATGGTGGAGTATTTATACGTATCCCATGTGACTCAAAAGGTATCTTCTGAGCAGTGGAGAGCTGGAATTCTAGAGGTCAAATACTTGTGTTTCATTCATTCAAGATTTCAAGGACAAACATTAAAGTGGAAATGTTATGAAAGGAGAAGTCTAAAGAGATGTGGACACAACTCACTCAAAGGGAGCTGAGGGCTTATTATGATATCATTAATGGTCAATGAAAGGAACTGTGGATATTGTGTGAGATATTAAACAATTTTGTATTGGGGTTATCAAGAGAAACAGAACCAAATGGGAGGCAGAGGTCATATATCATATCGTAACATCTGGGTCAACAGTGGCCTGTGTAGATAGTGGTGGTCCCCTAAGATGGTCCTACCTACTGATGCCCTGACATGGATTGGTAACTATATTTAGATACTTGCAAATGATGACACCATTGCCACTATTTTTATTGTTATTACTGTTAATTTGTAGGGTTTTTTATTTAGCACTTTAAATTTTTTCTTCTTGTAAACAGGGTCTTACTATGAGACCTTGAACTCACAGAAATTCCCATCTCTGCCTCCCAGATGCTAATATTTAATGGTTGTTCCACCATACCTGGCTTGATTTGATTTTTTGCTATTGCTATTGTTAAATGACATATAGCTACACCTATAGTACGATAGAGAAGAGAGGGAGAAAGAGAGGGAGGTTTTAAAGAATTTGTTCTCGTGATGATGGAGGTTGGTGAGGTCATAGTGTGCGGTTCATGTATGAGGACTTCTGCTGCCAGAGTTACCTCTTATTTGATGACGGCGTCAGCTTTTTCTTCTATTCAGGTCTTCAGCTGATTGAATGAGGCCCATGGGCATTATCGAAGACAATCATTTTACTTGAAGTCCGCCAGTTAAGATACACACTTCATCCAGAACTGCTGCTCCCCAGCCTGACCACCTCAGGAGCACATAAGTTGACACATACAATGAACCATCATACCAATATTCACCAAAAGCACAAAACATTTTATTGCCACTTTGGGCGGAAGGGTTGACCTGTACTGGGTAAGTGGTGGAAAGGCAGCATCGTGGGGACATATGTTGGGGTGGGGTGACAACAGGAATATTGTTCTCTTCTTGTCAGTCACTGCAATGCTCCAAATTCTGAAGCCCGCTTGAGTTTGGATGTGTGCTCCCCTCCAGGTAGGCCTTTGGGAGTCTACGGGATAGATGCAAGGACACCTATTGGGAACAATCGGTTGGTGGTGATGCTGTCACATATTCTATCTGAGGTCTGCAGCCTTCTGTATTTTTTTTTAAATCAGTAACTTGGATAGATAGGCATAATTACTAACATCTTTTTATGCTGAGTCTGGATTGGGCAGCGAATCAATGATCAACATACATGACAGTGTGGAGGGATTCAAATGAGAGCTTGAATCTGGTGAAAACCAATAGAACATCCCTGGGTTTCCCAGCACTGTTGCAAGCTAAAGGCAGGTATTAGAGTGTGGCTTAGCATAACACGTGTAAGAAAAAGTTGGGTATTCCAAGGTGGACTGGATGAGAGTACACCAAAGCAATCCAGGTGCCTAGAAAAGTGCCAGCTGATTCTGCTTGTTGAGTCACAGTGGCTGCCCAAAGGGAGCCACACTCAACAGAGGGTCACAGAACAACCAGCCATGCTGTCTGGTCATCGTGGGGTTCAGCAGCACCGTTTGAAGGGGCTTTCACATAAAAACTGCTAGAAGGCAAACTGCGTGGAGAGATGTTTTCCTATGCCCTTTATTGCTGCTGTCATGTTCTTCAAAAAACCAGCACCGAGATTTGTTTCCATGGTGGAAGGCTTTATAGTACAAATCCATTTGTGATGGCAAATGTATCTCTATTAGGGTATTTTAGCTTAAATCAATTATATAAGTGCTTTGTAAGACATTTATTCTGCCCAGTGTTTCATCTGCATGAAGGGTTTGAAGAACTGTTTGATCTTTCCTTTTCTGAAATTCCTTTACAAGAGTGATGGGTTTACTAAAATTTACTGTGAAGCTAACCTGATTACTTTGAGCTATCTGTAAGAGGATTAGCTTGTTCAGGGGAGGATAGATTCTAATCCCATGACTAATATTTTGGCCAATACAGTACAATTCCTTTTGATTATGTAAATTGGTTAGTAACCATTTTAGCATGCTCTGTCCTTTTCTGGCTACAATGAGCAGGATTAAAGTGTTTCTGTTGGAACGTGGCTATAGGTTGGAGCCACACTGAACTAATCGCTGTGTAGGAGGGAAGCTTGCCATATGGCAGGAGGGACCAAGGGCAAAAGTTCTTTGGTTGTTGACATCTGTATGGGTTCATTATATCCAAGTGTTTCCCATTATTTAATCAAGGTTGAACTTAGAATGCTAAGTGGAGTGGTGGCCGCCATGTTCATCTCAGAGGCATGTGGTCTTTACCGGGTTGGAATTCAGATTCCAGGGTCAGATTTCTGAAGGCTTTCTTTGTCTATTCTGATAGTGGATGTAAGATTCAGGAAATTAATTTACATCAGCTTTCAAGCTGAAGAGGGTGCCTTGCAGACTTGGCGGTCTTATTTCTGGGAATAAAAACTCTTGATCTGATTAAGATGGAAGTTAGTGATAACTCTTGAAATGAAGGAAATCTGGAAACAGGATTTAGTGGTCAGAACAATGAATCCACTTGGAGATTTTTGAGAGTTTATGAAGATATCAGAATAGAATGTTGAGGTTGGGACTGTATTAGCGAAACTATACTTACTCTGTTCCCCATGTTTCCCGTCTCCTGTCATCTAGTTGGATCTATCATTACTCCCTGTTTGCTCAAAGCATCACCAGGCTGTTCATTCTGGTGACTGGAGCATCAGTTTTGACCCCTCCCTCAGGCAGAGTTCTCTCCACGGCCACATCACCTGGGTCAAGGCCACAGTCAGATCTTACCTGGATAGAGATAGCAATCTATGTGCCCTCCAAATTCCCTCGCCAGCTCTCTTCAGCCCACTTTTCACATGAGTCCGTTGTATTGATCCCATGTTGAGACCCATTGGTTGTTCCCCCTCATCTTTCAGATAAGGCCTTGTCTTTGCTGTGATCTACAGCACCATGGCCCCAGGGCACCATTGCAGCTTCATCGCCTGCTCTCCCAGCATGCTACTCCAGTTCCCCGAACAGAGGGTTCAAATGCAGGGCTCATGTGTGTATTGCCAGTGCCTGGGTCATCCTCCTTCAGCCCCACCTCACATGTTACTGGCTGACACCCACATGTGCTTCAGCTCTCACAAGGAATTGCTTCTCAGGCTTGTCCTACCCTTTTCAAATAAATATGTGAACCCTGCACACACTTGTGGACCTGGAATGATGTTTGGGTACTTATACCAGGGTAGTTGATATACTGAGCATCTCACTTATTGCTTCCTTTGTGAGCATCCCAAACACTGTCTACTAGTCATTTTGAAATATTATATTATAATACACAGAACACTGCGATGTGCTTCTCCCATCTATATGCATCACTTGTTAAAATGTGTGTGTGTGCGTGTGCGTGTGCGTGTGTGTGCGCGCCCATGCCCTAGTGTTTGCCACAATGTATGTATGGAGGCCAGAGGATAAGTCTTGATAGTTCACTTCTTCTGCTCCGTGGGGTCCAGGAATCAAACTCAGGTCCTCAGGTCTGCACACAGCACCTCTAACCTAACAGATCTCAGGAGCAAAAGGGTGTGATTGAAGAGCAGGTGGGGGTTTTTCAAAGAAGAGAAACACTAGCACTACTACGGGGCATAGACTCAGGAGAAAGAAAATCAGGATGTCAGAGACATCTATGTTTATTTTGAAAAAAAAAAAAAAGAGTATTCTCTCTATACCCTTATTGCTGCCCTCTTTTGCTTTCATGAAATATATATCCCTTTATCATCTTGCTCCCTTCTCCCTCTAGACATCTCCCTCCTCTCACAGTCTCCTTTCTTCTTCCATAACACCACACACACACACACACACACACACACACACACACACACACACACACACACACTGCTTTTTCTTTACCCACCCATCTGCTTGTGGAGATCTAGGCCAGTTCCATATCATGGCTATTGTGAGGAGTTCAGCAAGAGCCATGGTTGTGCAAGTATCTGAGTCCTTTAGTTCATGCTCAGGAGTGATGTAGTTGGATCCTGTGGTAGCTCTATTTTTAGTTTTATGAAAAACTTCCATACTGATTGATTTCACAGCAGCTTCACATTTTATATACCTACTAAAAGTGAGGGTGATTGCTTCTTCTACCTTCATCCATTTACCTGCAAGATTCATTTTTCTTTAAAGCTGAATAATATTCCATAGTGTAAATGTACCACATTTTCATTATTAATTCATCAATTGATGGAGACATCTAGGCTGTTTCTAATTTCTGACTGTTATGAATAGAGCAGCAATTAGCATGGATGAGCAGGTATCTCTGTAGTAAGATGTAGAGTCCTTTGGGTACATGCCCAAGAGTAGTGTATCTGGATCTTGTGGTAGATCTATTTTCAGCTTTTTGAGGAAACTTCACACTGATTTCCATAGTGGTTGTACCAATTTACTCTCCCACCAGTAATGGATGAGTGCTCCCTTTCCCCTTGTCCTTCTAGAATGTGCTGCCATTTATTTTATTGATCTTGGCCACTCTGACTGGGTTAAGATGGAATTTCAAAGTAGTTTTAATCATTTCCCTGATAGCTAAGGATATTGAGCTTCATTAAGTGTTTATTGGGCATTTGTGTTTCATCTTTTGGGAACTTCCTGTTTATTTCTGTATTCCACTTTTTGATTGGGTTATGTGTTTTCTTGATGTTCAATTCTTTTTTGTTTTTTTGTATATCCTAGATACTAACAATCTGTCAGATGTATAATTAATAATTTTCCCCCATTCTGTAGGCTGCCTCTTTCCTTGAATGATGGTTTTCTTTGCTATACAGAAGCTTTTTAGCTTCATGAGGTCCCACTTATTAATTATTGGTCTTAAAGCCCATGCTAATGGTTCAGAAAATCCTCTCCTGTGCCAATGAGTTCAAGCCTATTCCCCACTTTCTGTTTTATCAGAATGAGTGTATCAAGTCTTTTGTTGAGGTCTTTGATCTATTTGGAGTTGAGTGTTGTGTAGAGTGAGAAATCTTATGGGAGTAATCAGCCACCTCTTGATTGGATTTAAAGCTCATGCTGTGAGATGTAACCTGATGCTGTTAATGAGTCAAAGGACCTGAGACTACGTAGGTCATGGGTCCGAGGGGAAAACTACTACAATTATTCTTCTAAATGAACACAGAAATGAAAGGATTCCTAAAAACACATTGCTTCGCCCATATATCAGTTCATCACTGAATCATCATCAGATAGGCTTCTTGCAGGTGATGGTGATTAATGCAGAGAGGCCCACAGCTGGACAGGTACAGAGAATGAGGGACACTGCTCCAAATGGGATTCTTCATCAATGACCTCTCTCCATAGGCTCAGGGGTCTATGCAGAAGAGGAGGCAGATGGGATCTGGGAGGAACTGGGGGCAGGGGAACGAATATGACTAAAAATATTGTAAGAAAATTAAAATAAAGCATTTTAAACAAAGATAGAAGTGTATATGGGTTCTTCCTACCCCATCCTTGCCAAACCTGTAGCTGGTTTTCTAAATGGTAGCTATTCTGATTGGGATTTCAAAGCAGATTTGCATTTCCAAGCTTGCTAAGGAAGTCGAACACCTTTTCAAATACTTGTTATCCACGTGTCGATTCAGTTCATTAGCTCATCGGTTGACTGGATGAATTGTTTTGTATTTTATTTTTGAAGTTTTAAAATATATAGATTGTGGATACTAATGTCCTGTCAGATGTAGTTTTCAAAGACCTTCTTCCACTCTGTAGAGAGTCTTTTTACTTTGCTGTTTCATTGGCTGTGTAGAGGTCTTCCATCTCATACAATCCCATTTGTCAATTCTGGAGATTATCTTCTGTGCTGCTGATGTTCTTTTAAAACATTTTTTTTGAAATTAAAATTCAGTTAAAAGCATTTCTCCCTTTCCTATTCTTCCCCCCAACCCCCTCATGTATCCACCAGGCCTCTTTTTCCTTTGTTTATACACACATATGTGATATTTGATATATATACACACACACACACTGTACATATGTATGTATACACACACACAGTTTCTCTCTATATATTCCCAAATATATAAACACAATCTGTGTAGTCTGTATAATGTTACTTGTATGCATGTTTGCAGGCTGGCCATTTGGTATCAGATAACCAATTAGCGTTCTCTTCCCTGGGGAAGATCATTTATCTCATTCTGAGCATTTCTTAGTTTTCATTCCATTCCGAGCTTTGCCCCTTCCAGATGGTGATTAAGACCTTACTATGACTTGAAGGAACTGTGTTCTATATGATTTTCTCTAAAGTTTCAGATCATATATAAAAGTATTTGATCAATTTTGAGTTGCTTTTATAAATGCAGAGTGATGTAAATCTAATTTCATTCTGTACTCTCTTTCTTTTCCTTTTGTTTTGTGCTGCTGGGAATTGAACCCTTGACCTTGCACATGTTAAGCTCTACTATAGAGGTATATCCTTAATCTTATTTTTCCACCCTGTATTTTTAATTTTTTTAAAAAAAGATTTATTTATTTATTATGTGCACAGTGTTCTGCCTGCA
Organism: Peromyscus leucopus; assembly: GCF_004664715.2. Taxonomy (NCBI): domain Eukaryota; kingdom Metazoa; phylum Chordata; class Mammalia; order Rodentia; family Cricetidae; genus Peromyscus; species Peromyscus leucopus. The sequence goes on along the minus strand of NC_051072.1, from coordinate 2,150,732 downwards.
TGTTGGAAGAGGGCACCAGATCTCATTACAGATGGTTGTGAGCCACCATGTGGTTGCTGGGAATTGAACTCAGGGCCTCTGGAAGAGCAGTCAGCGCTCTTAATCTCTGAGCCATCATCTCTCCTCCCCCGTATTAAAAAAATGTTTATTTAAATAGTATTTTTTCATTTATTTTACATACCGACTGCAGTTTTCGCTCCCTCCTCTCCTCCAAGTCCCCTTCCCCCACTTCCCATCTACCCCCCCCCTTGCCCTCCTCCTCTGTCTCCATTCAGAAGGGGCAGGCCCAAACTCCTCCCCTTGTGTCAAGGCTGGGGCAAGGTAATCCAGCATGGGGAACAGGTTCCCAAAAGCCAGCTAAGTACCAGGAATAGGTCCTGATCTCACCACTTGGAGTCTTACAAAGAGGCTAAGCTACATGACTGTCACACACATGCAGAGGACCTAGGTTGGTCCCATGGAAGCTCCCTAACTGTTGGTCCAGAGTCCATGATCTCCCACAAGTTCAGGTCAGCTGTCTCTGTGGGTTCTCCCATCATGACTCCCTTGGCTTGTATAATCCCTCCTCCTGTTCTTCAACAAGACTCCAGGAGCTCAGCCCAGTGCTTGGCTGTGGATCTCTGTATCTGCTTCCATCAGTTACTAGATGAAGGTTCTCTGATGACAATTAGGGTAGTCACCAATGTGATTACAGTAGATACCCAGTTCAGGCACCCTCTCCACTATTGCTATGAGTCTTAGCTGGGGTCATCCTTATGGATTCCTGGGGGTTTCCCTGGTGCCCGGTTTCTCACTAACCTCTCCCCACCCCCATCAAACTTAGTCTTCTTTTAGCTTAAATTTATTTTTGATAGGTTCTCACCAAGTTGTTCAGGCTGGTCTGAACTCAGTGTGTAGCCCAGGCAGGTCTTGGACTTGCAATTCTCCTGCCTCAGCCTTTTAGCAGCTGGAACCACAGGCTTGTGCCCCCAGACTCAAATTAGCTTCACTCCTTTCTCCAGTTTCCCAGCTCCATGTATTGAAGGGGCTGTCTTTTATCCAGTGTATGTTTTTTTGACATTTTTGCCAAACATTAGGTGACTATAACTGTGTGGGTAGGTCTCTAGGTCCACTGTGCTGAGCCAGTGGTCCGTGTATCTGTCTGTACCTATATGATGTTGATGCTTAGTCTCCAGCAGTCACTGGAGATTAGGTGTGGGATACCTTGAGCGTTACTCTTTCTGCTAAGGAGGGCTGTGGCTATTCAGGGTCTTTTTGCTTCCCAATGAATTTTTAGGATGTTTTCTGGCTTTGTGAAGAATGCCATCAGAATCTTGATGAGGATTGCTTTGGATCTGTAGGTCACGTTGGTTAACAGTCACTTCCACAGTGTTCTTTCTACCAGTCTACAAATATGGAAGTTTTTTTTTTTTTCATCTACTAGTGTCTTATTCAATTTGTTTCTTTATTGACATAAAATTTTTATTATAGGTTTTTCATTTTCTTGGTTATGTTTTTTCCTAGATTTTTGAGTCTAATGCGAATAGGATTTCACTCCCCAATTTTTTTTTTTATCAACTAGTTTGTTTTTGGTATATAGGAAAGCTACTGATTTTTGTATGTTGATTCTACATCCTGCTACATTGTTGAGTTTCACAAATAGAGCTTTTGACTCCTGGGATCCTTTGAATGTTTTAAGTGTAAGACTATGTCTCCATGAATAAGAATGTGTTGACTTCTTCCTTCCTTTAAATTTTTTAAAATTTCTTTCTCTTATTGTTTTAGTTGAGTATTTGAATAAGAGTGGTGGGAGTGATCATTATTGTTCTGTTTCCAATTTTTAGATGCTTCTAGCCTTTCCACATTGTAGATAATGCTGGCTACAGGTTTTCTTTATATGGAATGTATTGTGTTGAGATATGCTCCATCTGTTCCTGGTTTCTTCATGCTTTTGTTAGGAAGGCATGCTAAACTTTGTCAAAAGCTGTAGCTGGAGTTTTCCTGTGTCTACCCAGCTTCTGCAGCTGCTCAGACCCAAGTAAACACACAGAAACTTATATTACCTATAAACTGTATGGCTGTGGCAAGCTTCTTGTTATCTAGTTCTTATATCTTAAATTAACCCATTTCTATTAATCTATAAGTTGCCATGTGGCTCATGGCTTACTGGTATCTGTACATCTTGCTTCTCATGGCAGCGGTTGGCAGCATCTCCTGACTCAGCCTTCCTGTTCCCAGAATTCTCTTCTCTGCTTGTCCTGCCTATATTATGCTTCCTGCCTGGTTACAGGCCAGTCAGTATTTTATTTATCAATTAATCAGAGCAATACATTCACAGCATACAGAAAGACATCCCCAGCACTTCCCCTTTTCTTTTTTTTTTAAAAGGAAGGTTTTAACTTTAACATAGTAAAATTACATAAAACAAAACAATTATCAAGCAAGAATTACAGTTACAATATCTAGTCTATTTATGGTATTTAGTCTATTTGTATTTGGCAAAATTAAAGAAGATATCCTATCTCTCCTATATTTGTGAGTCTAAGGTTTTATATCTAACTTATCTTTTATCATAACTAAGGAAATTATTACTATTTAATCTTCAGAATCCAGCTGCAAAAGGCCATTGACAACTCTGTTGAGATGATTCTGTGGTTTCTGTCCTCTAATCTAGCCCTTCCTGATGTTACACTTTTGTTTTGTATATGTGGAACCAACATTGGGTCCCTGGGATAAAACCAGCGTGGTCATGGTGTATGATCTCAGTGTGTGATTGAATATGGTTTATGCTAATTTTATTGAGAATTACATCTGTGCCCATGAGCAAAATGGGCCTGCTGTTTTCTTTTGTTGTGTCCTCGTCTAGTTATGGAGCCAGGGTAATTCTGGCTTCACAGAATGAATTTGAAGTGTCTCCTCTCTTTGTGTTTTGTAGAACAGATTGAGAAGTATTTGGTTTAACTCTTTTCAAGGTGTGGTAGAATTTGGTCTTAAATATGTCAAGTTCTGGGCTTTGTGTGGAGACTTTTTATTATCACTCAGATCTTATGGTTGTTATGAGTCTACTCAATTGTTTGTAACTTCTTGATTTATTTATTTTTTTGTAGGTCACTTGTAATAATATGTTCACATGTTTTCCTTAACATAAATTTCCAGGTTTTTGCTAATGATCCTCTGGATTTCATTGAGATTTGATATTTCCAATTCATTTTCATTTCTAATTTTATTGATATGACTTGACTCTTCTTTTTCTTTTGTTTAGTTTGTCTAAATGTCTATAAAGCATGTTTATCTTAAAAAAAACAATTTTCAAAAGTTGGTTCTGACTGGGCAGTGGTAGCACATGCCTTTAATCCCGGCACTTGGGAGGCCGAGCCAGGCAGATCTCTGTAAGTTTGAGGCCAGCCTGGTCTACAGAGCAAGATCCAGGACAGGCACCAAAACTACACAGAGAGACCTTGTCTCAAAAAACAAAAAAAAAAAAAAAAAAAAAAGACAACAACAACAAAAAATTGGTTTTGTCTATTGTTCTTCTAATCTTATCATTAATTTCTACCCCACTGCCATTACTTTTGCTCCTGGGACATCTTTATTATTACTGCTTTTAGATTTGACTTGTTCTTGTTTTTTTTTTTTTTCCTCTGAGACCTGGAACTTCTTGATTATGTTGCTTATTTGTGATATCTCTGAATGGAAGTTCCTTCATAATGTCAGCTCTCACAGTTGTAAACTTTCTTCTTAGAAATGCCTTAGTTGTATCTGACAGGTTCAGTAAGTTGTGCTTTCATTTTAATTTTATTGTAGATATTTTTAAATTTCCTCAACAACTCACTAGCCATTCAGGAGTTTATTTCATGAAAGCAGCCCTTAGTAAAAAGAACAATTTTGGGGGACTCTCCATGCCTGAGTTCAAGTCATACTACATATCCCATACAAACAAAACATCATTGTACTAGATGTGTAGATCAATGGAATAGAATAAAGGACTCTATTAAAACCCACACTGTGACATCTATCTGATTCTTCATAAAGATACCACAAACATACATTGGAGAAAAGACAACCTCTTCAATGTATAGTGCTGGGAAAGCAAGATGCCCACCTGCAAAGAAATAAACTAGGTCCATACATTTCACTCTGTACAAAAATTAACTCCAAAGGAATCAAAGACTTCGAGGTGAGAACTGAGACTCTGAAACAGATAAAGAGTAAGGAGAGCATTCCAGGATATACATGTAGTGGGCAATGTCCAAGGACAAGGCAATGTCCAAGGGCAATTTCCAGTCACTCAGGAAATAAAACCAATACTGACAAATACAATCTCATAAAATTAAAGGACTTTTGCACAGCAAATGACACAATCAGGAGAAGAGACAGTCTCAGAACGGGGGACCATCTATCTTACTTATGATAGAGGATTAATATCCACAATACATAAAGAACTCAAAAAACTGGACACCAAGAAGTCGAACAACCTGATTAATAAATGGGCTAGTGAAGTGAGCAGAGTGTTCTCAAAAGATAACACATGAGTGACCAATAAGCATCTAAAATAAATGTTCACTGTCATCAGCTATCAGGGCAATGCACATTAAAAGCACATGGAGATTCCATCTCACCCTGTTGAGAATGGTGGTTGTTAAGAAAACATATAACAAATGCTGGCAAGAGGGTGGCTCAAAGGGGACCTTTGCATACACTAGTGGGATTGTAAGCTAGTCTGCTTACTGTGGAAATTAGAATGGAAGTTCCTTGAAAAACTGAAAGTAACCCACCATGTGGCCTGTTCTTGCAAGATTCTAAGTCAATGTATTACAGAGATACTCACACATTAATGTTGGTCACAGAACTGTTCTCAGCAGCTAAGTTATGGAACCAGCTGCAGGCTGGGCAGAGTTTGGTGGGTTTAGTGCTTGCTCTGCAGGCATAAAGACTTGAGTATGGATTCCCAACACCTATGTACAAGCCAGACATGCTGCTACAGGTCTATAATCCAAGCTCTGGGAATACAGGGTGGGCATATCCTTGAGGCTCATCATCCTGTTGATCTAGCCTAAGTAGCAAGTTTTAGATTCAATGAGAGATCCTGCCTCAACAATTAGAGTGGAGAACTCATTGAAAAAAGCATTCTGATTCCAACCTCTGACTTCCACATGTGTCTACATGGGCAAGCACACCTGCATATATGTGCAACCTATGTACAACAGAGAGAGAGAGAGAGAGAGAGAGAGAGAGAGAGAGAGAGAGAGAGAGAGAGAGAGAGAGAGAGAGAGAGAGAGAGAGAGAGACAGAGACAGAGACAGAGACTGGCTCAAACACATACCTGACTTTGAAGATGAATGAAGGAGCCATGAATGAAGGCATGCAGGCACTTTCCGGAATGTGATATAAATAAAAAACAAAACAAAACAAAAATTTCCTTAGGCATCTATAAATAATATAATCTTGCTGACATCATGATTTGAGGCCACGATGACTTATTTAGTTTTTGAGCCCTGAACTGCATGATAGTTAGTTTAGTTAAATATATGAAGCCACTACATTTGTCTGACTGTGTGTAGCAGCATTAGGAAACTAAAATAAACTTTTATTTAAAATGTGTCGCAAGCATTTCCTAGTCTGTCAATGCATTCTTTTATCCTCATTGTTAATGACTCCAACAATTTGCCAATATAGAGCTACACTCTAATTTATTTATTGATCTATGGCTGAATGTTCAGTTCACTTTCTGGGTTTTTCACTTGCTATAGTTAACACCACTGTGGTTAGCAACCTTGATATATATCTGTCCTTTCCCAAGCTTTTGGATATTTCTTTAGTGGAAATAACTAGAGCTAAGATCTGGGAGATGTATGTTTTGAAAGTTTGTGACACCTGGCGATATTTGATTTTTAGATACATTTTCCATGGTCACTTTTCATGGCATCTTCAGTCCCTTTCTTTGAAATGGTGACCATTAGGTCTACTGAAAGAAAGTGTTGCTGGATGGCTGAACACAGTCATTTCTCATTGCTATTGTCTTTCTGCAATAGAAGGGGATGCTAAGAGGTGCAGGGAGGTGTCCTACTTGGAGGCAGCCAGTCATTCACAGGAATTCCTCCTGGACAATAGAAACGATCTGATCAGAACACAGCCGGGGTAAAAGGACTTGAACCGTAAGCAGGATGAACTTTGAGCAAATCCACCAGCTTCTTCTGGCTTGCCTGTCCTGTGTGGATGTGTGTCTGCCCACCTGTGACCAGGAGCTGCTTGGGAGTAGTCTGAGGTCATATGCAGAGATAAGTGAATGCTACAGTTGAGACTGCTCTGCTGTGGCTTTCTTTGGAGAGCATGTTAGGTGTATTAACCATATCTCCAAGTTTTATGATTTGAATATAAGGATTTCAGGGTCTATTTGGGACAAAGGATTAATGTGACAAGGGTGCTGCCTTGGGGGAAAGTTCTAATAAACCCACAGATTTAACAATTTGGGGGTTTAATCTGGAAAGCTCTTCCATATTTGCCTTGTTACAGTAACCTTTATTTATTTCTAAAGTATGAAGGCTGGAGCTGAGCAGATGACTCGGTAGGTAAAGTGCTTGCTATGTAAGTGTGGGGTTTGAGCTTGAGTCCTCAGAACCCATGTGAAGTCAGGTGCTTCTACAAGAGGCATGGTGCAGAGGCAGGAGAATGCCCAGGAGCTTTCAGTCTAGCTAGTCTGGTGTCCTCACCAGAGTCCAATGAAGAGACCGTGGCTCAAGCAAGGTTGAAGGTGAGAACCAACGCTTGCGGTTGTCTTCTTATCTCCACAGGTGCACCATGTCACTTCTGGGCCTGTAGTCACACACATAAACGTGCACACACACACACACACACACACACACACACACACACACACACACGCACACTGATTAAAAAAGTCTAAGGATTAACTATCCGGAATGATGGACAGAAGAGGGGGAGGGACAAGAAGAAGCAGAAACAGAAACCCGAGACAAGGTAGGATGTGCGAAGATGGTAATTTGATGAACGCCAATATGTTAAAATACATCTATGGAAAGCCCTGCCACATAATGAGTTCTCAGATAGTGGGTCTATATGCAGTCCTGACATGTACATTAACTCTGGGACTGTAAAGCTCTGCCATATTTATCATCAGCACTAATACAGAAATGATGCTAGCTCCATATCAAATACCTACATATACTATTATAGGGGACTGTTGACCATTCAGCAAAGAAGTCTATGTCTGGGAGAGTTCAAACATGTAGAAATAAAAAGCAATAAAGCTCACGTTTATTGTCATTATGTGAACTATAAAGTTATTGTGAGTTAACCAAGTATTTGAGCTTCTCATTTTTTTCCTGAATGTTATATTTGTCACTTAAAAAATCTTGAGAACACCCCCCCTTTCCTATGATTCTCTTGTTAGGCTACATAAGATTATAATAAGAAATTTATTATATGTGTAGGGAAAGCCCTGTTCTGGTTTCCTAGGGTTACTGTACCAAGCTGGCACATGCTTCAGAGACTCACATTTATTCTGTCAGAGTTCTGGGACCCAGAAGTCCAAAAGGACAGTGCTGGCAGAGCCAGGTCCCTGGAAGGCTCTAGCATAGAATCTTCCCAGCTTCCTCCTGATCCTCGTGGCTCTTGGCACCCCAGAGCTTCACTCGAGGCCATGCTTCCATCTCCTTGGGCTTTCTCTTCTGTCTCATTGAAGGACTCTGCTGTGGGATGAAAAGATCTCCAGGGCAAACCGTGGTTATGCTACATTGGGAACCTTGAATTATTGTGTCTGCAAAGACTCCTTTTCCACATAAGATTGCATCATAATTCTGGAGATTAGGGTACAGGTATGCATTGTCGGAGCAGCATTCACCCCTCTCCTAGCAACAGCACATCTTTTTTTTTTTTAACCCCCTGAGCCATCTCTCTAGTCTCCACCTTTTCTTTTTTTTAAAGATTTATTTGTTTATTATGTATACAGTATTCTGCCTGCATGTATGACTGCACACCAAAAGAGGGCACCAAATCCCGTTATAGATGGTTGTGAGCCACCATGTGGTTGCTGGGAATTGAACTCAGGACCTCTGGAAGAGCAGCTAGTGCTCTTAACCTCTGAGCCATCTCTCCAACTCCTAGCAACACATCTTTTTCTTACTGGGTGATTTGGGGAGTAGCCAGAATCAGCTTGATTAACTTTGCAGAGACACTCAATATTCAAATGGTCTAACCATAGATTTTTTTTTTTTTAAAAAAGCTCTAATTCATAATTTATGGATCTCTTCTCAAGAAGCTAACCTACTGTCTCAAGTCGCCAACCTCGGGAGCCAACAGTCTATTCTCTACAAATAAGGTCTGGAGGATTTACGACTGTCATCTCTAGGTAGCAGTTCATTTTTGTGTGATGTAAGAAATGCCAGAGGCAGGGTGCTGTATATAAGGAGAAAGGTTTATCTAGATCACAAGTTGAGAGTTACAACATAAACAACGCAGTTGAAGCTCTGGCAAACGCCTCAGAGCAGATGGCAGGAAAGCACGTGGAAATGACAGACCCCTTCCCTGAGAAGACTCCTGAGACTGGAGTTACGCGATTATTGCTAAAGGTCTACCCTTAGCCCGTTTACCTACTGTCCTCACCAGACTCTACCAATCAAAGGCCCCACTTCTCAACTTTGATCCTTAGGAGACTAAGTTCAACACGGGAGCCCTTGGAGGACATTCTTAAGTCCTCTCTGAATCTCAGCACTCTAGTAGCCAATTAAGAAATCATACAACGTTTGTGATAGTCGTCTCCAAGCAGCCAGGACTTGATTCACAACTGACAGGTTCTGTAACCTGCCCCACCCACCTCACTTCTGAATTAGGACCGGCCAGAACAAGCCATCCAATCAATCCCACGAGGTGCCCTGCTTTTATGCTCCCATTAACAGCTTCCACATTGGCAGCAGCCTCAAATCAGTGCATGCTGGGATCTGTTTCCCGGCCAGTGTGAGCTTCTTCCCTCCTCGGCCTGAATTCGGGGTCCTGCTGAAGGCCAGCGGACATGGCGGACCCCGCAGCAAGCAGACACGGCGGACCTGCAGCAAGCAGACATGGCAGACTCCGCAGCAAGCAGACATGGCGGACCCGCAGCAAGCAGACACCGCGGACTCCACAGCAAGCAGACACCGCGGACTCCGCAGCAAGCTCCGAGCGGGCTGATACGCTGCTTCCCTCTGGGAAGTCCCTCTTTCCACGATGCCTGGGCTATTTTCTTATGTGAAGCGAACGTTCCTGACTAGGGGGGGATGCCTTTCTGTAATGTCCCTTTCTATACCTGGTCGTGCTTCTCTGCTGCCAAGCAAGGGCCGTGTCATGTGATCGAATTGGATGGCAGTGCTGAGCAAGTCTAGGGACACAATGAACGAATGGCTCAGGAGCCAGTAACAGGGTCTGTGACAGATGTCAGGACACACGACAGAAGACATTAAGCCCCATGCTCGAATCTATGCACAATAAAAGCAGCTCATGTGTGCAAACCAGACCCATTATAAGTGGTGTGATTTTACAGAACTTTTTTTTTTTTTTCCTGGTCTTTCCTTAGTGGCAGAATGCCATTTCCTTTGGGATATGCCAGCATGGATTTTTCTCTTACCCTATAGCTACAGAATACTCACAAGAGGCACATGAGCACCCCGAGTGTGATTGACTGATTGATCTCTTTGGAGTGCATGACCATATGAAGCTGGTTCTGAAAGGATAGAGGGGAGACTGGTGTGGGGATGAAGCTCAAAAAGTAGAGGTCATGGGTGTGGGAGAAGAAAGCAAGAAGCTGCATGAGGAGGTGGGAGAGGCTGTGTGGTTGAGCACAAATGGCATGTGCCTTGCCACCAGGAATTTGGTGATGTCAGATTAGGGCCAATTTATAGTGTTTTTGCTGCTCCCTTCCGCCCATAACTCAGGCTCTCGTCCTAGTATGACATTTGCCCAAGGAGACAATCATCTTGGTGTCTGTTGAGTCATGTGAAAGGCTCTGGGTTTCATTATAAATAACATTCTGGAGTGATGGCCAATGGGCTCACACTGCTCTGAGAAAGGGGTAAGCGGTAAGTTTCCAACAGAGCTCCCAGGGCTTCAGGGCTGTGCTCAGGCTTTCCAGAGTCGCTTGAGGCAGCAACAGGATGTCTAGCCAGACACTGAGATCCAGTCCTCTGTCGTTCCAAATGACTTCATTTTTATTAGTGCTGCATGACGGGCTTCTGTCTACACTTCCCTCTGAAGACATTTCCACTCAACTAAATATTTTGTAAACATTGAGGGAACATCCAGTGGGAGGCACATCACAGAGCTGCTGTAACTTGGGTTCTGCCTTTTCTAGAACATTCTTGCTTTCCTGCCCTCAACTCTGTGCCTGTGTTGTGTTGAACCCATGCTTCAGGAAATATGCAACAGTGGTATTGTTCTATTGCCCACTTTGTGGGTGTCTGGATCCTCCTACGGGGCTCTGTTCAAGCCACCAGCTGCTGATAAACAACGTGAAAATTAGCTCAGACTTGAGGCCACTGGTTTTGCGGTAGCCCTGGAGAAAAGGCACAATTAACTCTGCTCTACAGACGAAAAGCTGGGCATGCAAAGTATTTAAAAGATGCTCAGCATGGTCGAGAGTGGGTCATTAGGACAATCAGGACTGGAAGTCCCCAGACTAACACGATGGCTTCTGAGCAGCTGGCTTTTGAACTGTCGTCTGCTGCTTGTGACTGAGAAGGCAGGAGGGCTGTAATTGCTGGCTCTTGTTGCCAGCAGTTCATGCACACTGGACTCCCTTCTAATGATGCCAGGATTTCATCACTACTGAAAGTCTACCCCAGGGGCGGCTGAAGTCAAGCACAGACAGGGTATCTATTCTAAGCTCACCCTTCTCCGGACTCCATCACTGTAGGTGTGAATATGGACTTCGCTTCAATGACCGGGCCTCATTCAGGGTCACTGGGGCTATTGCATTTCAACTGGCCAGAGTTCACTGAAGACAAGGGCATTATTCCACTGGATTGAGGGCACGGAAAGAAAAGGGTTCCCCGCGTGCTGTGGCCAGTTACCACGGACAATAGTTTAAAACAGCCCGTTTTACTCCAAGGATTATAGACATGCAGATCTCCTCACCAGGCACATTCCTTCTGGATGCGCCGCAAACGGGGAAGGTAGGAGTCAGTCTGTCCTAGCTAGTTCTGTGTAGAGCACCGAGAACACATCTATGCAGGCCAAGGCAGTCCGTGAGGTCCCTCACTGTGAGCAGCAGGAACCATGGTGGCCACTCATCTCTCCTTTTGATTTATTTTATAAACTTATTCTTCTCTCAGATATTACATCCCGAATGCAGTTTCCCCTTCCTCCTCTCCACCCAGTCCCTCTCTCCAATACCCCTCCCCCATCCATTCTTCTTCCTTTCCCTTCAGAAAAGGGCAGGCTTCCCAGGGATATCAACCAAACATGGCATGTCAGGTTATAATAAAACCAGGCACATCCCCACATATTAAGGCTGGGCAAGGTAACCCAGTAGGAGGAAAAGGGTCCCAAAACAGGCAAAAGAGTCAGAGACAGAGCCCACTTCTGCTGTTAGGAGTCTCACAGGAGCACCAAGCTACACAACCATAACACATATTCAGAGGGTGTACGTCAGACCCATGCAGGCTCCCTGATTGTTGTTTGAGTCTCTGTGAGCCTCTATGAGCCCAGGTGAGTTGGTTCTGAGGGCTGTTTTGTTGTGGTATCTTGACCCCTCTGGCTCCTACAATCCTTCCTTAGTCTCTTCTTCAGGTTCCCCGAACTCAGCCTACTGTTTGTGTGTGTGTCTGCATCTGCTCCCATCAGTTGCTGGCTGCAGCCTCTCTGATGATGATTTTGCTAGGCCCCAGTCTACAAGTATAACAGGACCACTTATCTCTTGACTATTCTCTGATGTCACCTAATTCTGCCATCAGGCAAGGCCAGACCAAGCCCTGAGATCCCTTATCCCATCTGAACCACACTCTCGGTCTTCCTTTTCAATGGTCCAGACGATCTCAGGTTCCCAGTCTCCAAGTAAAAGGTGAATCCCAGAAAATGGTGCCTCCGTGGAAGGCAGAGTGTTGCTCCATTGTCCAGTAGGACCAGCCTCCCAGCAGTCACTTACGCCGAACACTCCACCTCAGCCTTTGACAGGACCTTTTCCAACAATGACAGCCGCCTCTCCAGACCACCACCCTCCCCAGTGGCTCTCAGGTGTGGACACTAGTGTCAGGCCACAGGGTGGGAGGGTTTGGTGTGGGGCTGTGAGTGTGATGCAGGGCTCGGTGGTCTGCAGAGCCTCCTCTTGCATTTCGCATTCCTAGTATCCCCTCCCCTCTGCCGGCAGTTCACCGATTTCTACCTGTCACAGAACCTCTCTACTGCTATCGATCTTACCTTCCACTCGCCTATAGATTGCTCAGGATTATTTTCTTTGTGTTCCCCCCCCCTCCGTTTCCTAATTCTCTAGATGAGCCCAAGTCACAAACCAAACAAGGACAAGACAAGCGGGCTCACTTGCACCTCAGGGTGCTGGGAGATGCTCATTACAGCTCAGAATTAGAGATGAGCTAAGCCTTTCTGGAAGTCCACTAGAGATGATTTGAACAGCACCAGGTACTTCTGGCCTCTTAACATTGCTATACCCTGCAGAATCTCTGTGAACATCCCCCCTCCGCCAGGCTCCCCCGATTACTCTTCCTTCACCTCGATGCAGAAACCTAGTGTTGCTGGAGAGCTTCTCTCCAGGTTCCCCAAGCCCCGCAGTCCCACAATCCACTTATAAAATAATCACTCAGACACTTATATCACTTATAAACTGTATGGCCGCGGCAGGCTTCTTGTTAACTGTTCTTTTATCTTAAATTAACCCATTTCTATAAATCTATACCTTGCCACGTGGCTGGTGGCTTACCAGCGTCTTCACATGCTGCTTGTTCTGGCGGTGGCTGCAGTGTCTCTCCTCAGCCTTCCGCTTCCCAGAATTCTCCTCTCTCCTTGTCCCATCTACTTCCTTCCTGGCAACCTACTTCCTGCCTGGTCACTGGCCATCAGTGTTTTATTTATATATAGAGCAATATCCACAGCAACCTAGTAACATGTTCTTTTTCTAGGCTGTCCTGGGGTTCTAGACTGCCCTGGGGTTCTAGACTGTCCTGGGGTTCCAGTCGTCACGGCTGGAACCATGCTCATTGTTTACTTTTGCTCTCACTGCTGAGTTCTCTTACCTCAGAACATTTTCCAGTAGATTTTAAGATGATGGCTTTTCACAATATTGCTGTCTGGGAGAAGGCACTCTGTGTTCAAACAGCAGACGTCAGAGCTGCTGACTGAGAGCTGAGGGGTGGTAGTGGCCACCTGTCATCCCTGGCTTTTATTTTTTATTTTTTCATTAAGAAAAATTTTTATTAATTTTACATACCAATCAAAGATGCCCCTCTTTTCTCCTTCCACCCCTCTAAACCCCCCAGCCCATCCCCCATTCCCTCCCACAAGAAGGTGAGGCCTCCCATGGGGAGGTACATTTAGTAGAGGCAGGTCCAAGTCCTTCCCCCTGCATCAAGGCTGTGCAAGGGGTCCCACCATAGATAATGGGATCCCAAAAGCCTGCTCATGCACCGGGGATGGATTCTGATCCTACTGCCAGGGGCCCCTTAAGCAGATAAAGCTACACAGCTGTCTCACTATGCAGAGGGCCTAGTCCAATCCCATGCAGGCTCCACAGGGCTTGGTCTACAGTTCTTGAGTTCCCACTAGTTTGGTTTGGTTGTCTCTGTAGGTTTTCCATCATGATCTTGATGTCCCTTGCTCATAGAATCCCTCTTCTCTCTCTTTGACTGGGCTCCTGGAGCTCTGCTTGGTGTTTGGCTGTGGATCTCTGCATCTGCTTCCATCAATTACTGGATGAAGGTTCTATGATGACAGGGTATTCACAGATCTGGTTACTGGGGTAAGCCAGTTCATGCACCCTCCCCACTAATGCTAGTAGTCTAAGCTGGGGTCATCCTTGGGGATTCCTGCATCCCAGGCTTTTAGAAGCAATGGTCATTTGGGTTAGTCAGCTTTGGGTCACTGTGACGGGATACCCGAGACAACAGCTCTAAAGGATGGTGGATGTATGTTGGCAGATGCTTTGAAGATTCAGACCACTGTTGCTTGGTTTTGCTGTCACAGGCCTGAGGCAGCAGAGTGCATCCTGGTAGAAACAAACAGCAAAGGACACTCCTCACCACATGGTGGCCAGGAGACCAAAGGGAGGAGGAGATGGGAGGAGAAGTCCCAGTGGGTACTTCAAAAACATGGCTCAGTGGCCTGTTTCTCCCAAGTCCCCTTCTCCTAACAGTTTCCACATCTTCCAGTAGTGCCCCAGCCTTCAATATGTGATTTTTTTTTTTGGGGGGGGAGGGAATTTCAGATCCAAGCTCTACCATCTTTACAGTAGAATTTTCATGAGAATGTCAGCCTACTCACTATTTAACTAAAATTAAAAAAAAATGTAACCATGAGTGGGAGTTGCTTTCGGCACACACGTTAAAAACATCCAGACACTTCGTGACAAGGCAGAAGTACTGTTGACAGTGTACATGCCATGGTGAGTTAGAAGTCCCTCCTGCTGTCATTCTCCCTGCCCCTGAGCAGGTGGTGGCACCGCTGGGGACAGTTACTGAGACCACTGGGTCAACCTGGAGTTTCATGGTTGTTTAGTAGTTCAGGTGTCAAGCACCATCACTGCTGTAAAAGTGATGGGACCTGGGAGAATGGAGGCGACAAATGAGGCAGACTAAAGTCTCATGCAATGCCAACTTTATTTAGAGCATCAGACAATTTATACTCTGAGGCTATGAAAGGTCATGTGAATAAAGTTCTCATGAGTTCAAGTTGTATACACTCACAAGGACCAGCCACACGTGGCAAAAAAAAAAAATGTGTTTTTCCATAGAGGAACACAAACATTTGATTGAATAACACCTGTTTTCTTGGAGTGGTCTCAAAAAGCACTCAGAATTGTCACTGGAATCCATTCTTGGCCTGCGTTCTGACACAGCACCAGTGGTTGAGAAGGGACCTCAGAGGATGACCACAAATCTCAGTTGTTTGTTCCGCGTCTGCTCTTCCCACAAGCCCTGTGACTGCTAATGGAGTCCAGTGTGGCTTCTGTTCTTGTCAGTGCCCAGCATCCTATATCATTACTTCTCACAGCTTGGTAGAGCGGTCAGTTTCTCCACTGTTTGGTCCTCAAAGTCCCTGGTGAGCTGAAGGGCAGCCTGTACCCAGCTGCATGAATAGCCCAATTCTTGGAACCTGGTTAACTGGGCTTGATTTGGGTAAATTATTTTTGCAGCGGTCACTGAACTACAGGTCTTGAGATGATCTATCTTAGATCCCTAAGAGGGTCTACATCAAAAGTCCCCATGAAAGACATGTTGATGAGAGGAAGACATGGAGGGGATGGTGATGAAGGGAATAGGCAGAGATGGTGTCTTCAATTCATAGAACGCCAGTGATGACCAGACCCTGCACGAGTCAAGCATCACTTTACATCTGAGAGCTTTGGGAAAGAGCATGGACTTACCAACTCTTTATCTGGGGACTTCTACTGTTCAGAGCTGTTGTTTTATTTTTTATTGGAGACAGTGTTTCTCTGTATAGCCCTGCCTATCCTAGAACTAGCTCTGTAGACTAGGCTGGCCTCAAACTCACAGAGATCTGCCTGCCTTTGCCTCCCAAATACTGGGATTAAAGGTGTCACCACTACCCAGCTAGTCTTCAGAGTTTTAAAAGAATAAATCTCTAATAAAAAACAATTATTTTATTATTTATTTATAGTGTGTGTTGTCGTGGGGGTATGTTCACATGAGTAAGGACACATAGAGAGGCTGGAGAAGAATGTCAGACCCCTTCGATCTAGAGTTACAGGCGGTTGCTCAGTCAATGTGGGAACTTAACTGGGGTCTTCTGCAAGAGCGGCATGTGCTCTTAGCCCCTGACTGATCTCTCCAGCCCCAATTTTCTGACTGTTAAAGTCACCAGCTTCGTTACAGCAGTCCTAGAATATGAACACAGCAATCTGTTCGGACTGGTGAATGCCACAGGGGAGTTTTCGACAGTGAAACCACTGTGCGATCCTGTCATGGTGGACATCTACCATCACGCTTCCATCCACGTTTCCACCCTGATGTTCAGGGTCAAGAGTGAGCCATGGTGTAAACTATGCATCTTGTATAATACTGGTGTATGGATGCTGGTGATTATAACAGAATTACTTCTGATATTCCATGTTGATATTGGGGAGGCAGGGGCAGGGGTAGGGGGTATATGGTAAATCTGTGTGCTTTCTGATCACTTATTCTGTGAATCTACAACTGTTGTAAAACATAAAGACTATTAAGTAAGTAACTGACTGGCCTCTCCTGTCTCTGAGATGGTGCTGATTTCTTTATACTGGCAGTTATGGTCTAGACCTATCATGCCTTGTGTGTCTCTTCACTGAGGGACTTGATGACCATCAGTAGAATAGTTCCCTTTAGTTCTGGGTAGTCTCCATCACATGATGCTCTGGTCAGCCAGGGAGTGAGACTCCTTCTGAAGGATGTATAATGCAGACTTCATCCCAGACATGGAAGCAAGCTCATGGAAAAGTACTTGTGATAGTAGAGGGGTGGGCTTAGGTCTTCTGAGAGCCAACCCAAGACTCAGAAGTATCCCCTCATCCTCCAGGGCCTCATACGATTCATCTGCCCACAGACTCTCCTGGAGAGCAGAGAAGCTGCTAGGCTTTGATTCCTGTGGGATCAGCCACACAGTTCTGCTTACAAAATTGACCTGAAATAGATGTTTCTAGATTGATTTTTTCTGACCAGCATAGTTCTCTGTGGCTGACACATTCCTCAAAGTATGCCGCTCTGAGGTAGACACATAAAAAAGGACTTGAAGACAAGTGGGTGGGAACGAGCCACCTTTTGAAATGGAGGCTCTGTCTGACTCCCCTGACTCCCCAGACTGGCCCTCAATCTTCCAGGTGATCCAACTGTGCTTTACCATTTAAGATGTCAGTCAGCCTTAACAATCATTCTTCAAAAAAATGTTGCAGTTTATATTAGAATAATAGGAAGTTCCTTGGCAAGCCTTTTATAATGGTTTTAAACCCAACATAGGTGCCAAATATTAAAAATTAAGAATAGGTGTCAAATACTAAAAAAATTACAGGATATGTATTCTATGTGTCATGGTTAATATTGATTGTCAACTTGTCAGGATTTACAGTCTCCTAGGAGACAAGAACTAGGCATGCCTGTGAGGGGTTAGCTGGATTAGGTTAGTCTTGAACATGCCTGTGAAGGATCAACTGTGATTGTTTAGCCTTGAGCATGCCCATGAGGGATCATCTGGATTAGCTTAGCCTTCAGCATGCCTGTGAGGGATTATCTGGAATAGGTTAGCCTTGAGCATGCCTATGAGGGATTATCTGGAATAGGTTAGCCTTGAGCATGCCTGTGAGGGATTATCTGGAATAGGTTAGCCTTGAGCATGCCTATGAGGGATTATCTGGAATAGGTTAGCCTTGAGCATGCCTGTGAGGGATTATCTGGAATAGGTTAGCCTTGAGCATGCCTGTGAGGGATTATCTGGAATAGGTTAGCCTTGAGCATGCCTGTGAGGGATCATCTGGAGTAGGTCAGCCTTGAGCATGCCTGTGAGTGATTACCTGGATCAGGTTAGCCTTGAATATGCCTATGAGGGTTCAACTGGATTAGGTTTACTGAGGTAGGAAGACCCACTTTAACTGCTGGACAAATAAAAAGGAGAAACGGAACTGAGAATGAATTTTGGTTTATTGCTGCTATTTTATTGCAGATGTGATGTGAGCATCTGCCTAGACTCCTGCCATCACGGCTTCTCTTCCATGATGGATTGTACTCTTGAAATGTGAGCCACAATAAAGCTTCTCACTCAAGTTATCTTTCATCAGTGTGTTTTATCAAGCAATAGGACCTGTAACTAAGACACCATGAAGCATGGTTATATCAAAACTTATCTTACGGTGTGTCTAAAATCCTAATTTCATTGGGCACCGGTGTCTCACCTGTCAACCTCACTGAATGATTTTCATCTCCAACACTTTGCCAACATGGCTCCTCCTCGTTCTGTTGTGGATGTTTATCACCCAAGGAATGACTTGGATGTTCATGCATGGAACTTGTGCTGGCTAATTTTATGTCAACCTCAATACATGGTCTTAGACTTATCTGAAAGGAGGGAACCTCAATGAGGAAAAGCCTCCATTGATGAGGGAGGACCCTAGCCCATTGTGGATGGTGCCACCTCTCAGTTGGTGGTCCTGGGTTCTGTAAGAAAGCAGGCTGAGCCAGGCAGTGGTGGCACAGGCCTTTAAGCCCAGCACTCGGGAAGCAGAGGCAGGCGGATCTCTGTGAGTTCAAGGCCAGCCTGGGCTACAGAGTGAGTTCCAGGAAAGGCACAAAGCTACACAAAGAAATCCTGTCTTGAAAAACCAAACAAACAAACAAACAAATAAATAAAGCAAGCAAGCAAGCAGGCTGAACAGTACCCTACCATGGCTCCCACCTACAGGTTCCTGCCCTGTTAGAGTTCCTGTCCTCACTGCTTTTGATGATGAACTGTTATATGGAACTGTGAGTGAAATAAATCCTTTCCACCCCAAGTTATTTTGGGTCATGGTGTTTCATCACAGCTAAGACAAGTTGGTACCAGTATAGTGGAGTATTGCTGTGACAGACCTGACCACATTGTTCTGAGGAGGATTGTGAAAGAACTTTGGAACTTTGGGCTAGAAAAGTCATGAGTGTTGAAAACTCAGTGGGCTGTTCTGTAGGAGCCTGGAAGATAAGAAGGTTGAAAGCAATTCAGGTTATGGAGTCCTGGCTTGTGAAGTTTCAGAGGGAAGCAAGACACTACTGGGCCATTTGTTCAAGACTCTGTGGTGTCGAATCAGCTGTGATTAACAAAAGACCAGAACCACTAACGTGAAACCTTTGCTTTGCTGGAACAATGGATGCTGGGCAACTGGGACTGAAGAATTAGCTGTGGTAAGAAGAGACTAGCATCAGTGAGGTGAACTCTTCTAGGAAGTATCTCCTCAGAGTCAGCACACAGAAACTATGTTCCAGAGGCCGTCAAGGTTGTACCTCATGCTGGCAGCTGAACTGGTAGTGTGAGAGTTATCCCGTTGATACTGATTTTGAAGGCATGAAGGGGTCATAGAGAGCAGCTGAGGCTTGGCACTGTGTGGCGGGACTGCAGTCCCTGAAGAGAGCCCAGGAGAGGCTCTTGGTGAAAGTGCATTCCGGTGGTAACAAGGGATCCGAGCAGTTTTGCAGATACCAGTATCATGTGATGACCAGCAGGAATAGCAGCAGGAAGTGGAATGGACCAGCCAGATCCTGAAGACAAACTGTGTGTGCTGCAGAGAGCAGAGCCAGAGAAGTGACCTGACCCAAGCCCTTTGGAAGCACCCAGAAGAGCATGAGTGAATCCCAGACGTTAGACATTGAGTTTGTTTGTTTGTTTATTTATTTATTTATTTTTTAATTTTACAATATAATTTAATTTTACATATTAGTCACGGATCCCCTTGTCTTCCCCCCCACGCCTTCCCCCCAGCCTACCCCCCATCCCCATCTCCTCCAGGGCAAAGACTCTTCTGAGGATTGAGTTCAACCTGGTAGATTCAGTCCAGGCAGGCTCCCAGGCTGAGCCAAGTGTCCCTGCATAGGCCCCAGGTTTCAAACAGCCAACTCATGCACTGAGGACAGGTCCCAGTCCCACTGCCTGGGGGCCTCCCAAACAGATCAAGCTAATCAACTGTCTCACTTATCCAGAGGGCCTGATCCAGTTGGGGGCTCCTCAGCTATTGGTTCATAGTTCATGTGTTTCCATTCGTTTGGCTCTTTGTCCCTGTGCTTTATCCAACCTTGGTCTCAACAATTTTCGCTCATATATACAAGATTTTTATACTGTTGGAGTTTGGTTTTACTTTGTTCACATTGTGGCTCTGCTCTGGTTCTTCCCTCTTGAAGTTAGAAAGTATTTAATTTACTTTTGATTTTACAGAAACCCACAGTGGAGTGACTTTAAATTTTAAAAGCCCTTGTATTTGAAAAGAGACTGGCTATTTTAGAGAGTGAATTTTTAAGTGTTTGAATTTGTAAAGACTGTGAGACTTTTAAATTTTGGAACATTTATATTGTAGTGCTGATATTAATGTGTGCTCTTAGGGAAGGACAGGAAGAGAAAGGTGACGGCTGAAGAGTGATGTGTGTGTGTCAAGTTGACAAGAGGTCAGGTATGCTGGCTGGTTTTATGTCAACTTGACACAAGCTAGACTTAGCTGAAAGAAGAGAAAGAACCTCAACTGAGAAAACTGTCTCCCTGTGATCCATCTGTAGGGCATTTTCTTAATTAGTGACTGATGGGGGAGGGTCCAGCTCATTTTGGGTGGCGCCATTCCTGGGCTGGTGGTCCTGGGTTCTGTAAGAAAGAAGGGTGGCAAGCTGGAAAGCAGCACCCCTCCATGGCTGGTGCATCAGCTCCCGCCTCCAGGTTCCGGCCCTGCTTGAGTTCCTGCCCTCACTGCTTTTGATGATGAACAGAGATCTGGAACCACGAGTGACTTCTCCCCCA
Source organism: Peromyscus leucopus (assembly GCF_004664715.2). Lineage (NCBI taxonomy): Eukaryota > Metazoa > Chordata > Mammalia > Rodentia > Cricetidae > Peromyscus > Peromyscus leucopus. The sequence continues at coordinate 2,130,086 of NC_051072.1, read as the reverse complement.
AATTACTTTTGGTCATGGTGTTTTATCAGAGCAACGGTAACCCTAAGAAAGACAAGGCTTTTTCTAGGTCAGGGGCTTGCTGGGCAGGCCACTCTGTCTCCCTACATTTTCTGCTCTGTGGGCTGTTCTTCTTTCCAGCTTAAGTACAAGGGAACTTGCTAGCTTCCATTCATCTTGTTTCCCCCCTGACCAAAATTACTCCACTGAGTTCCTAATGATTGTGTTTGTATCTCTTTTATTAATATTGGGGTCAACCTTAACAGCTGTGATCCATGTTCTGATTTAATTAAGATACACTTGGTCTGGTCTACAACCATTTATAAATTTTAATTAAACTGCATATATATTAAGCGGAATTATACAAGAGCCCATGTATTTGATAAGAAATGTAATTATCTGTGTTTGAAATGCTATAGTTTTATATAATATTTTCAAATTACCATTTTAAAAGAGAAGTCATTTTAGGTTACCTTTAGCCTCAAATAAGCATTGAGGACATTTCTAGCTTTGAGTTCAATTCATATTATTATCTTTCCACTTTGGAAAGTATTCATCACCCGTTCATTAATTCATTCTTGCATTCTCTCTTCATTCTACACTAAAAGTCTTTTAGTATGAGGCACTCTGTAAGTGTCCTTAATTGGAAGCTCAAATCTGCAGCCATGGGGTTTGTGTACGTGAGTTGCTTACTTGGGTGCTCCGGTTTTCTTTTTGTTAATATTTACATGTTCAACTCTGCAGTTACCTAGGAAAACATTTGGGTAAAGAGTATGTATGTAAACTGCCTCACTCACGGAAGAGATGGTCATTTTTCTTCCTCCTTTTTCTGAGTGATGGTCGTCTGATTGGTGGGGCAGAGGGCTGTGTTCAGGAGGTGTTGGGAGCTGTGGGGCCCCCCATCATGTTGGACATAGGGTTTCTAGGAGGTGATGAAGGGTGTGTGACCTAAGCTGGCAGGATTTGAGGACTTCACCAGATCCTGGCCGAGTTCACATTCTCACCCAGGATCTTGAACCCCCAAACTGTAAGAAAATCCACGGGTGCGGTTTAAGCCACTCAGCTGGTGGCATTTTGTCATGGGAGCCAGAGCTGATTAGCAAGTGAGGCTGAGTCTAATCTTTGGTTCAGGTGGGGTTTGTAGGGCCAGTCGATACTGGGGCCTGGGACAGTGACCAGTCTTGTCCTTTTCTGTACCAGACTCCCCCAAGCCAGTTCCTGAGAACAGCATGCATTTTATCACCAGGGTTGGTGACACAGCCTTTGACCTTGGAGTAAAGTGAATTAGTGTGTCCTTGCATTGACTCATGACCTTGACCCATTCCAATTACATCTTAACTGACTGGACTTTTCCGTCTAGTCCCTTGTGATTTACAACCTTTACTCTCCACAGAAAGACAAATTTTGGACCCATTGACGGGGTCTTAGGGCTTGCTACCAATCTTTTGCTCTATTAGAAGAGGTATTAATTCCTACCCTTTTGTGTGTCCTATTGAGTCTCATATGTCAACAGACTTGGGACATGAAAAAAAAAATCCCAAGTTCAGCTTAATATTTTATACAACTTTTACACCTGCTGCGTCCCAGGCCGCCCCCAAAGGATGGCTCCTGTCTTCCCTCAGAGTCCCGCCTTCTCTCTCGTTTGATGCACTAAAATGCTCTCTGTGGATCAATGGAGAGCGCCAGCCCTCCAGACATTGAGCTGTGACAGGAAATCAATGTGCGGTGAGGACAGTTGAGGATAACCTTAAATAACGTCTGAAAAAGCATCAGCACTCAGCAGGCCCCCCTCGCCCAAGTTCCCACAGACACTGCAGGCAGAGGAGATCACACCAGAGAGCATGCGCATTTTGTCTTGGCATTCAGCGGTTTAGGCAAACTGGCAGATGGGAACTCCAGGCAGTATCCCCATTAGGAAGCGCTTGGCTTTCAGATCATTCTCATACATACCTCACCTCATTTCCGTGGCAAGACTGTTTAAAAAGTCCTGAACTCGGCTCTTGATGAAGTCACGCTGAGACCTATGGAGCATGTCTTATTTTCTTCTAAAAGGAACACTTAGCAACATTTGCTTGCTGACATCACCTGGCACCAAGATCAGTGGGCAAACCCCCCTGGTGAGTGCTACCGGCTGCTTCGCTGATGCTGGGTGAGCAGGAGGAGGCTGAGAGCTCCCCATTGGTTTCTTATGAAATAATGCTTGATAAAATTGCCAGTTGAAAGGATCTATGGTGGTGGCGGGGTGTAAGCCAGATAGACACATGCAACTGCCTTTAAGTCACACGGGGCACCAGGGACGTTGAGTTTTGCTAGATACCTGGGGGACTATCTCAGTAGCTTTGATTTCTCTTGGTGAGGCCCTGAGTGCATGGGAGCACAACTTAGGCTTCTTGGCAATATTTGCATTAAGTGGTGGCCCACACTTTTCATCCCAGCACTTGGGAGGCAGAAGCAGGCAGATCTCTGTCAGTGCGAGGCCAGCCTGGTCTACAAAGTGACTTCCAGGATAGCCAGAGCTACACCCAGAGAAACTATGTCTCAAAAAAACAAAACAAAACAACAGCAACAAAAACTCAAGTGACTGGAATTGGACAAAGATGAGAGAGTCGTGGAGGGTACAGTTTTCACATTAGTGTATGTAGCTGTGCTTATTAAACAGTGACACCACCATACCCTCACCACCACCGCAGCGGCCTCTCTCACCACCACCGCGGCCGCCGCCGCCGCCGCCGCCGCCGCCGCCTCCTCCTCCTCCTCCTCCACCTCCACCACCAACAAGGCATTGATGTGGAACACGGAACTGTGCGACTCCCTCCGTTTGGCCTGGTTTGCTCCAGCTGATGATTTGCAGTACCATCCCACTGTGCTTCAGTGGACCTTTGTGGGTGTTCAGTGGTAAAAAAAAAAAAAGACGTACAGTTTACATTCCAGCATGGAGTGTACGCGTGGAATATGAGGAAGAAGTAGAAGACCGCCAAGCAGTCTTAGACAAGTTGTATTCAAGGAATCACAGAGCAGGTAACTACATGAATCAAACATGCACGTTACCGGTGTCTTCCCTGATGTGGGTGCTTGGCATTCCTGGGGAATACCCTAGAGACAGAGGAAAGGACTCAAGGGGAGTGTGGTAGGCATGGGCCTGGGAACTGATCTCCCGGAGTCTTACCTGTCTACTGTGAATGGCTCTGAGTCAAGCCTCTTTTGCTTGTGAGCAGGTGGACAGCTTGGATAGCATATTCTAGCAGTAAGAGGCCCTGAGTGGCTAGAAGCAAGAAGCACGATGCCTCCCTCTCGTATCCTCTTCCGTACACCTCCCTACATTATTTCTCTGGTGTCCTAGTCATCTCTGCATCTGGGCAGCATCCTGACTCATAGATATTATTGTGTCCTCCTCCACCTGCTCTCCTAGGGAGAAATGACTTGACTATAAAACCAGGAGTTTGCATCTGCAAGAGCTAAACTTTGGGAATTTGGCATTCAAGTGTCCCCAAGCTGTGTAAGGTGATTTCCATCTAGTCTATGCTCTGGGCTTCTGATCACTCAGCCATCCCACATAAGCAATCTATCCATTGCTGACTCAGGGAAAAACAGGCTTGTTCTGCAGGAGATGTCAGCGTGTTGGGGAGATGAGAAATTCAAGTTCTCAAGTGCTGTGAGGCTGGCTGCCTGTTTCCTTGGGGAGGCTGAGGTGAGTGTGGGACAGCAGAGCTGGTCTCTCAGTGCCCTACCATCTCATGTCTCAGGCCAGCTGCACGCTACACCCTTAGCTTTCCCTCAGCTACAGGCATGGAGAACAGAGGTGGCTCAAGGTCACAGACAAAGGTAGCATGTTACGGGGACATGGGACATGTCCTTTTTCACTTTCCCTTGGATCACTGCTCACTGCATTGCGGTACGACCTTGAAAATTATTTGCAAACTTCAAATTATTTACAAAAAGTTTCCTTAGACTATTTGAGGTTTACTATTTTTTAAAATAGTTTTTCTGCTGTCATCATTTTTGCAAGATAAAACTGAATCCTTTAAGTCTTTATTTAGAGGTAAACTTCTAAACTGCTACACACATTTATCTTAAATACTTTTCACTCATTGTTTGAATTTCATAATATATGTAATCTGTCTTGATAAAACCCACTCCTGGCTTCTCCCTTCCAGCTCTCCTCACAAATACACCTTGCCCTGCAACTTCTCCCTCCTAACCGCCCACTCTCCACTCCTTTGGTTTGGAAGACTCCTCTGAGTCCGCTTTGAGCTTCCAATGTGTGATGGGTGCAGGTCCATGCTCCAGCTGGTGGCTGATATACATCTTTAGTTTTACCATAGCAAGTGACGTTCTAATCCTTCCTGAGTTATCAGTCAAATCCTAATAAAAAGCTACCACTGTAGTCTTCCACCTGAGTGCCACCCTAAAAGACGCCGAGGCCTCCCGCTACACAGGGAATTACAGCTTAGGAACGTTGGGAGTGGGAGAACTTTGTCTTCTCCAGGGAAGGGCAGACCAATTAGTTATCCAATATGAAGTGGTTGCCCCTGAAAACACACACACAAGTAATATTGTACAGACTGAACGGTATATGTGTGTGTGTGTGTGTGTGTGTATATATATAGATATATCCATATATCTATATATATATATCCATATATCTATATCTATATATATGTGTAACAATGAATGAAAAAAGAGGTCATGGTTTTGAAAGAAAAGAAGCATATATAGGAAGGTATGGAGGGAGGAAAGTGAAGGGAGAAATAATGTAATTATATTTTCATCTCAAATATAAAAAAATTCTTGAACTGTATTTTAAAGAAGTCATTTCTGTCTGGAGAATGTCTAGGAGTTTTCTCTTCCATTGGGGCCCCTCTCCTCACCAGGGCCACCCATTGCGTGGCTCCCCTGAGAAAGCTTCTGCATTGCAGGTAGTACCTCAGTGTGCCGCACATACTCATCACAACGAGCGCTTCATGCAAAAACAGTTGCTGCATAACAGTCGATCAGCATTGGATGCTCAGCCCCTCCCTCCCAGACTAATTATTGCGTCTTGCAGAATGAACTGCACTTACCATCTGGTGGCCCAATTACCTAAATGATTCAAATTCCTTTCAACCTGGCCACGAGGCTCCTCATTCTTCTTCCCAACTCTCATTCTAATGTGCAGTGGATTCCAGAGCCCCGATCTCAGGTCCTTGTCAGAGCCACTCAGCTGTGTGGCACACAGCCTCATTCTCTGAAGGAGTTCAGTGGCCTCTTGGTAAATTTGAACTTGAAATTGAAAACCCAATTTTGTTTGGGTTTTACGATAGCACTGGGCTTGTTTTTGTTAACTATTATTTCATTCTGCATCACCTGGGTCTTAAAATGCTACATGGAGCCTCTTTTGAACATTCACATAAAGCTGCATGATGCCTGTTTCATTTATTCCACCCCAAGTGGGGTGTGTGTGTATATGTATGTGTGTGCGTGTGCGTGTGCGTGCATGTGAGGTCTGCATGTGCATACCAGAAATGCTCCACTGCTTATGGCTGGCTGGCTGGTCTGTGGGCTTCAGGGAAATCTGTCTGCCTCCTGTCTTGTTCTAAGAGCCCTGGGATTACAGATATCTGCCACTGTGTCCAGTTTTTATGTGGGTTCTAGGGATTTGAACTTCGGTCCTCATAGTTGCCTGATAAGCACTTTACTTGCCCAGCTATCTCTTAATACCTCCTTCTATTTCTTTACTCAATTCTAGATGAAGATTTTTTTGTTTTTGGGAATGCTGTTTAAAAAAATTAAACTTAAGGAAGTTAGTTGGCAATGACCTTTTCACATCTGGAGTCCTTTTTACTCTAGGATTTTTCCATGTTATTTGCTTTATTTGTTTTTACAAACAGTTTTTTTTTTCCCAGATGAGTTAGCTAGCAGAAATTTATTTTGCATCCTGAATTGTTGTGATTTGTTCAGTTTTCTGGTATGTGTGCATGTACTGTTTACACTGGTCTCAGTTGAGCTTGAAACTGGACATCCAGGAAGAGAATAGTGGTGTGGGCACAGGATTCCTGCAGGGGTGCAGCACTCAGGCAGATGCCAGTGTGCAAAGAATGCTTTGATACTGGGTATCCAAGGGGCTCACATTTTGGATCTTCTCACAGGTCCATCTTCTTCATGTAGATCCTTTCACTTATCTATCTATCTATCTATCTATCTATCTATCTATCTATCTATCTATCTATCTATCTACTTACTTATAAATAAGCAGAAGGTCTGGGGGTAGGGACAAAACAGCAAAATAAGCAAAACCAACAAAAACAATAAAAAACCCCAGAGAAAACATTATGAGACAAAAAATCCTCCAAAAATACCACTGAGTTTGTTGGTTGTATTGTCCATCCACTGCTGGACGAGGGCCTCCATTACGAGTGGGTGGTGAACCCAGTGAGACTCCCTTGGAGAAAACAAAGTTTTTATTTGTGAGTGCTTATCAATTGGAGCTAGCTTCGGAGTTAGAGATGGGGGCTTGTGTCTACTTCCTGTCCCAGTGCTGGGACCCCATCTGGCCTAGACCTGTGCAGGGCCTGTGCATGCTGCCACAGTCACGTGAGTTTACACGTCCTGCGGTGGTTAGAAGGTGGTTGCTTGGTGTCTTCCATTCCTCACTCTTCCTACTTGTTAATCTAAACTCTTACTTCCCACTACATACATAGAATTGCTTGAAGTTCCATTCTAGATACAGTTTAAGAGGCTTAATGACTGGAACACACACACACACACACACACACACACACACACACACACACCACACAAAATTCCTGTGGTCAAAGAACAAGATCCTAAAATATCAGTTCCAAACATCAAACATCTCATGATTAATTTGTCTGTTAATTGCCCATATGGTAATTTCTGCAGAAAATCTGACAAGGGAGAAACGACTTTAAAAATTCCCTTTTCAAAATGAAAGAAGATTTTAAGTAACATTTTATGCTTATGGAAATAACATACGCTTATATAAACAGTAGTTTAAAATGACAGGGAGAGAGATGTGGGAATAACTGCTTTAGACAGTTTATCACACACGTTTGCCACATCCATTGCACGTGGCTGGGACTGCATACCCCAGACTGTGTACCACAGGGTAGTTTACACAGAAAAGAGGTTTACTCTGTGATTCTGGAGGCCGGGAAGCATGATGGGAAGGGTTTCCTGCTTCATAATAACTTCTTATCAGGTCTCACATGAGTAAGGAGTACAAGCCAGAGGAAGCTCAGGGGACCTTCTCATAAATCACTGTTGCATGTTGGGCCTCTGAAATCTCACCCCGATTACCTTCCAAAGGGCCCGCCTACAAACACCATTAATATTCCACTGGGGTGAAACTTCCACGTGAGCTTATTGGAAGGAATAAGCCCCACGCGATAGCCAGCCTTCTGTCTTTTGTTTGTTTCATGGTGTCTATCATTTGGCTTTTGCTTCACAGAAAACTATCTGAAAATCAGTAGCATGAATTCCTAACCATTTTCTTTTTCATTTGTGATTCTTCAAGTAGACCATCAATGTTGGATTCATCTGGGCAGTTGTTGTTAGGTGAATCTAGCTGGGTTAGCTCCTATGTAGGGACTTGTTTGGTGGATTGGCCTTGATTGGCAGAGTAGGGAATCTTGACTTTTCTTCAGTGACCTCTTTTCTTCCAGTAGACCATTGTCTTAGTCCGGGTGGCCTTAGGTTTCAAGAGCAGGAGAAAGATGAAGCCAGTCTTCAGGCGCTTTTCAAGCTATTGCTTGCAGTGCATCCTTTGATACCCATCCCCTTGTGATGATGCACAGCTCAGTCTAAAGCCAATGTGAAGGAGCTGTCAGAGGGTGTGGCTATATCAAGGAATGAGAAGATCAGGGCCTTACTAAGGATGGACCACCACCAACCAAATCTAGAAAGTTGTCATACTGAGCAGCATGAGGTCCTACTGTCCGGGCTGTTGGTCACAGACCTCCAGGGAAGCAGAACCAACGGGATGTGTTCATATTCATGGGAAGAAATTTGTAATAAGGAATTTGCTCTTTAGGGAGGGAAATTGATCTGCTTCACTTAGCATGCAAGTTTAAACGACCAACAAACCCAGAAAACAGTCTCCAGGAAATTCTTGAAATAATATCTGTACTTCATGATTCTTGTAGGTTGACATGTACAGTTAATATCCATGCTTGATGCTATGAACCCATTTTCCTGATTTTAATGTCATAGGATTTTGTATCTATAACTATATAATAATATCATCATTTTGATGGCTGTATAGGATTATGTATTACACGTTATTTCTATTCTCTTTACAAATACACAGCCCACTTCTTATATTGTGCTGTTTCATTTGTGGATGAAGCTTGATTCATAATGCTAAACTGTCCTTTTAAACAATTTGCTCATTATTACTAAAGAGTTTAGGAGTCTAATTCTCATACCTTCACTAGTATTGACTGTTAGTTCCTTCAGAAAATGCTTAATGACCATTTGTCATGTGTATCCAGGCACACATGTGTATCCACAGCACACAGAGCAGGTAAGATCCGCTTCCTAGAGAAGGTTCCAATCTATGGTAGAGAGAGCCAGCGACTGTACAAACACACCGTTCCACTGGCTCACCACAGTGTGTGACAGTGACAGTGGAGATCATCGTCATACGCAATTCCATATTCGTGTAAGAGGGAGACAGAGTCAGCTTTGAAATCTAACCAAGGGGGAAATCACTTAAGTCCTGGATGGCAGAGGAAGACGTTATCAAGGTTAAATTTTAATTTAGGCTGTGAAGTAAACTGAATAGAATTGGGTCAGATACTTGGCATGATGCTTTTGGGAGATTTTGGAAGACCAAAATGTGAGAGTGAGAAAGCAAGGTTTGGTTGACCAGTTACTTAACTAAATACCAGAGAAGTTAAAGCTGAAGTGGTTTCCAGTCCACACTGAATGCCATCCTGCCCAAGATGAACATTTGTGCATTCCTGGGTATGTGTGTTAACAGCTCCTGATTATACCATATGGTTTTTCCAATTTTGAACAATCATAATTCACATACTAATCAATTAATTTTCTAGGTGAAATTTTATTTCCTCATTCAGCAATGAGCTTATCATCTCTCAAAAAAATAAGTGGTAGATGGTGGTCCATATCTTTTCCACAACATATGTTGGTTCTATATTTTTTCTTTCTTTCTTCTGATAAGATAAAAAGGGAGATTATCAAATCTACTTTTAAAAAGAACTACTTGTTTTAAATAGGATAAGTAATGAAAATTTTTTTTGTCTGAATTTGTCAAATGTTAATGGATGGACATTGTTAATTTATATAATGGAGTTTTTTTCCTTTGTTTAAATCTGTCAAATGTTAATGGCCTAGACATTGTTAATGAAATTCTTGACCGTATGTCTTGTATATACTTATTGGATAGTTTTTCTTGTATAAGCTTTTTTATTTTAGACAAAAAGGGGAAATGTGGTGGTGTTGTGTTCCCCAATATATTGTGCACATTAATAAACTTATCTGGGGTCAGAGAACAGAACAGCCACTGAATTAGACATAGAGGCCAGAAAATGGTGGCACACACACCTATAATCCTAGCATTCTGGAGGATTCCGGATAGATCTCTGTGAGTTCAAAGTCACACTGGAAACAGCCAGGCATGGTGACCCACACCTTTAATCCCAGGAAGTGATGGCAGGAAGCAGAAAGGTATATAAGGCATGAGGACCAGGAGCTAGAGTCAGTTAAGCTTTTAGGCTTTTAGCAGCAGTTCAGCTGAGATCCATTCCAGATGAGGACTCAGAGGCTTCCAGTTTGAGGAAACAGGATGCGCTGAGAAGTTGGCGAGGTGAGGTTAGCTGTGGCCTGTTCTGCCTCTCTGATCTTTCAGTGTTCACTCCAATACCTGGCTGTGGGTTTGTTTTTATTAATAAGAACTTTTAAGATTCATGTTACCTTCTTCTTCTCCTCCTCCTCCTCTTCCTCCTTCTTCTTCTGTTGAGGGTTTCTTTGTGTAACAGCTCTGGCTGTCCTGGACCTTGCTTTGTAGACCACGCTGGCCTCAAACTCATAGAGATCTACCTGCCTCTGTCTCCTGAGTGCTGGGATTTAAGGCATATACTACCACAGCCTGGCTGAGTCTATGTTTCTTAATGTCAAAATATTTACCATCTTGGTGTGAACTGGCCTTCCTCTGTAATCAAATTGGTGACTACCCTAATTGTCACCATAGAACCTTCATCCAGTAACTGATGGAAGCAAATGCTGAGATCCACAGCTAACCACTGGGTGGAGCTCCTGGAGTCCAGTCAAAGACAGGGAGGAGGGATTATATGAGCAAAGGGGTCAAGATCATGATGGGGAAACCCACAGAGACAGCAGATCCGAGCTGGTGGGAGCTCATGGACTCTGGACTGACAGCTGGGGAACCTGCATAGGACTGAACTAGGCCCTCTGAATGTGGGTGACAGTTGTGTGGCTTGGGCAGTTTGTGGGGCTCCTGGCCAGCGGGACCAGGATTTATCCCTAGTGCATGCACTGGCTTTTTGGAGCCCATACTCTATGGAGGGATACTTTGGTTAGCCTGGATAAAGGGGGAGGGGCCTGGTCCTGCCTCAACTTGATACCCATACTTTGTTGACTCCCCATGGGAGGCCTTATCCTCTGGGAAGTGGATGGGGGCGTGGGGTGGAAGGAAGGTGGGGGAGGTAGGAGGAGGGGAGGGAGGGAGAACTGTGGTTGGTATGTAAAACGAAAAAAAAAAACCTTTTAAATAAATAAAAATTACCATCTCATATTTCATTTTTGAAACATTTCAAGTCAAACTATTCCTACAATTAAGAACAATTACCACCAGGGGGCAGTACAGGAATTTATCTACTGACTATTACAGCATCACATGATGAGCAGGATAAAAAATGGACAGGTTATTTTATCTCTTTATTTTAAAAGTGTGTGATGTGGATTTTGGAAGTTGAACTCAGAACCTTACACATGCTGGACAAGTGCTCTATCACTGTGCTACTTCTCTAGCTTCAGTAGGTCATTTCACTGTACAGATTTATCCTTTAAAATTTGAGCCTAACATTAATTCATATAACACACTATTCATTAGAGAGTGGCTTGTTAGAAAACTATGAGATGGCTGGCTGTGCGTCTAGCTGTGGGTCTCGGCACCTGCTCCCATCTGCTGGAGGAAGTCTCTCTGATGATGACTAGATCTGTGAGTACACAGAGAATATCATTAGGAATCATTTTATTTTTTTCTTTTGTGTGTGCCTTCTGCTCTAGCTCTCTGGGATGACTGTATCTTGTTTTGTCCTGTTTGGCTGTCATCTCTTGGAGGCCTGCTCCTTTCTGAAGAGGAAATAGAGGGGGAGTGAATCTGGGAGAGAGGAGAGGTGAGGAGGACCTGGGAGGAGAGGAGCGGGGAAACTGGCCAGGATGTATTCTGTGAAAGAAGAATCTATTTTCTTTTCTTTTTTTGGTTTTTTGAGACAGGGTTTCTTTGTGTAGCTTTGGTGCCTGTCCTGGATCTCGCTCTGTAGACCAGGCTGGCCTCAAACTCACAGAGATCTGCCTGCCTCTGTCTCCTGAGTGCTGGGATTAAAGACATGCACCACCACCGCCTGGCCCAAGAATCTATTTTCAATAAAAAGTAAATTAAAAAGTCTGAGATGTACGTTGGGGACTTCCTTTTGGCCATTGTCTTTCTAGACATTGTGATGAAAGCGCTTGCTCATGGTACCTTATCACGGAAGCCTGCTGAGAACGCACAGCAGACCTACGGCCACGCACAGGGGCCCTCCCGTGAGTCGGCGTTGGATTTCACATGCTTGCTCACGGTACCTTATCACGGAAGCCTGCTGAGAACGCACAGCAGACCTACGGCCATGCACAGGGGCCCTCCCGTGAGTCGGCGTTGGATTTCGCATGCTTGCTCACAGTACCTTATCACGAAGCTCTGAGAACGCACAGCAGACTCGGCCTGCACAGGGTCCGTGGGCGTTGGATTTGCATGTTGCTCAAGTATTGCTCACCTGAATCAGTGGGTTGAATTTCTCCATGTTGTTGAACCCAAAGGAAACCTGAAAGACTTCTGCAGAACATTTTCAGGAGGTGCGTAAACGTCTGTAGAGAATTCCCTAGCTCTGTCTTTTCTGCCTTAACCTGATGGCTCTCAGAAGAGGGTGTGGTTGGTGGCCCTTAGTTGTCTCTCTTACTACTTTTCCACTGAACAGGACCTGACCTAATCAGAGCCCTCTCCACTCCTCCAGCAAGATTCATGTGGATCACAGCGTTGTCAGGAAGATTACCTTCAGAAACCTTTGTCTCTTAAGTTTATCCTGTTCCTTGCATTGACCAGGATGTTTTGAGCAAGGCAAGGTATGGTTTTTCCAAGGAGGTCTGAACTGGTTTTTCATCGCAGTCATTTGGTTAAGTCAGTACTGCTGCCTGCCCCTCCGTCCCTTCTTCTGTGGCCACAGACTCGGGGTACACAGAAATAACAAGGTTTGTTACATAAGGGGATGGTGGGGTTCAGCTGAAGGGATGACGGGATCCGCACAGGATGCACAGCAGAGGTACAGGGCACAATGAGAATGCCCAAGCTCACTCTACAGTGGTTGCTTGAAAGCTTTTGTTGGATTCGGTGTATCTCCGAGATATACAGCTTTAACCCCGACCAGTGTAAGTTTGCCGGATCATCGTGTTCTCTGGTAGAGTGTGTGGAAGTTCGGTGAAACCATAGGACCATCCTCTTATGACACCGCTACCTTGGATTTCTTCCTGAGACCTCCCAGTCTGTGATGAATGGAAGGTTGTGTACTCTGACCTGGCTTCTGGGTATCAGAAGACCCATCTGAGTTCTTTGGGGACTTTGATTGTTTGAAGGTCTCTCATGTGTTTGGATACCTGGTTCTCAGCTGGTTGTAATTTGGGGGAGAGTATGAACTCTCTGCATCTGTCTCTCTGGAAGGACTTTAGATAGGGATCAGAGGACAGTCATGCTTCAGGACAGCAGCCCAGCTGCTCAGCACATTTCATCAGTGAACACAGCTCACAGGGGTTACTGAAGCAAAGCTGGGCGCCAGAGAACACTTGATGGCTTTCAAAAGTGTAGCAGTGATGGTCCTGAGGGGCTGCTGGTGTGTCAGAGGCACCTTGTCAGACTCTGGCTTTTGCTGTGGTATCCTGGAAGGGAGGGGCTAGGAAGGTGATGTGGGACTTCACATATGTGGAGAACATGGAGACTTGCAGGGTTCTTAGACCAGATCTGTAGTCTCTGGATACAGAATTACTCTGGGGAGGGGGAGGAACAATCCGTCTACACTGTACTTTTCATGGTTGTGTATCTGCAGCTGGTGAGTGGCTCTCCAAATTGTGATGCCCCAAATTGCTGGATGCTAAAGTTGGTGTTCTAGTTTGTAGTGGTGCTGGGAGGATATACTATGTTCGTCATCTTCCAGCCGTAGAAACTGTAGTCAAACTGGTTGAGCAGGAGAGAGAGATGCTGTGGATAGACGTAACGGTGACAGGCAGAGCACGTGTGAATGCAGCCGATTCACACCCTGCAGCAGCCAGCCTGGCCAGCTAGCCTGCATGCTACAGTCAGACCTGTGGGAAACCAGAACACCGTTTCTAGTAACAGTTCATGAATTCAAACAACAACCGCTGTGACAATCCACCCTGAACGGCCAGGTTCACTCAATTTTTTCTACTTCTGATTTAGGACCAGTCCTTAGAAAGCCCAAAATGCTCACTGCTCTGACACATCATACAGGATCCCTTGCTTCTAGTTAGCTAACATGTTACTTTCCCAGACGTTCTGGTTAGATTGTCAACCTTACACAGGCAAGGGTCTGCTAGGGAGAGGAAACTTGGATTGGGAAAATGTCTCTGTTAGATTGGCATGACTGTGGGGGCATCTTCTTGATTAATGATTGACAAGGAAGGGCCCAGCTCACTCACTGTTGGCAATGCTACTCCTGGACAAGGTCCTGGGTTATGTAAGAAAGCAGGCTGAGCAAGCCATGAGGAACAAGTCACTAAGCAGTATTCTCCCATGACTCTTTTAGTTCTTACATCCAGGTTCCTGCCTTGAGTGTTTACCCTAACTCCCCATTATAATGGTCCACAACTGAAGACCATTAACTGTGGCCAAACTGGTTGAGCAGGAGAGAGAGATACGGTGTACAGACAATGGTGACAGGCTATCAAAAGATAGTTAAGTACCACGGTCTGTCTTGGTGAATGGACTTGTGTTAGCAGTAGAGTCCCTTACTGTGGAAGGGGTTGGTTAGGAAGTGAATTTGCTCTCTAACTCTTTTGTCATAAGATGACAGGGCAAGATGACAGGCCCTTGCCAGTTGTCTTCTCACTGGGATATACCACCTTCCAGGACCACCAGAACTAAGTTTGTATGCATTGTAATTCATCCAGTTTCACAGAACCTGTTATAGCATACAAACGAAGACACCATTCCTACCAAGGTTTGTGTGTGTGCATGGTGTGTGTGTGTGTGTGTGTGTGTGTGTGTGTGTGTGTGTGTGCTGTTGCATGTGCCCATGTGTGCACATGTGGAGGTCAGAGGTTTACGTCAGGTGTCTTCCTCTCTCACTCTTCACCCTCTTTCCTATGACAGGGTCTACAGTGACCCTAGAGCTCTTCATTATGGCTAGAATGGCCAACAGTCCTCTGGGTCCCACCTGTCTCTACCTCCTGTGATCTCAGTCCCCAGCTCTAATGTTACAGACATGCACTGTCATTAACAGCTTTTTACACGGGTTCTGGGATTCACACGCAGATCCTTAGACTTGTAAAGAATTAACCTCACCCACTGAGCCATCTGCCCATCTCCACCCCCTTTCAGAATGAAAGAGTAAAGGGAAGTTCAAACCACACTACTTCACCTGCTCAGATTTGAAAACATTACTTCTTGCTTATTCCCCCAACTTTTAAAGTGTATGTGCTTTGCTCATCAAAAGAGACATTCCTGACAGTGTTATCTGCCAGGAAGAGCTGATGGGGCCAGGGCACCCAGCATGGCATCAGGTCCTCCCTGCTGGCATTGTATGTATTACAGATCTGTTTTGAGAAACCACCCAAAGACACCATCCTACGGAAAGGAAAATCAATAAGTAATTTCTTTCTTGCATGTAGCTCCATGGGTGAGGATGGCACATACCCACTCATGACTGTGAGGGAGTGAGCCTTGAGTAAAAGACAGCACACCGCAGGCTCTAAGTGGAAATAAAGAAGAATGGGAATGCCACGGAAGGGTTGAGCAGACAGCGTGGGTGCACAGAGAGACATTTTTCATAGGCATTTAATTTTACCTCGCCCCTGCACTTTTGTATGAGAGCTTCTTGCTGTTGGAACTATCCTTCTATTTATACTCTGACAGCATGGAGTATTTTTCAGGATAAAGTGTGAGTCTTTAGTCTCTTGAATGCCAGCCTTTCCCACAGCGTCCCCATCTCTCCCAGTTTGGAGAGTACTCTACAGAAATTGTAAGTGAGTGATGAAATGTGTGTGAGTGGAAAGGGGAGGGGAGGCCTCCTGCCATTCTGGAGTGGAGCACACCACGCTGTAATCCATCCTGTTCTGCTTCCAGCACCTCCTCTTGCAGGGAGCTGACTCGGAGAGGAAGCTGAAACAGCAGCAGGTTCTGGCAGAGGCTTCTTCGTGCTTCCCACGGACACATGCTTCTCTTTCCTTTGCTTTCTGAAGTGTGCTTTATGGACAAAGCTCTTGAGTCTGCTCTTTCAGGGAGTGGAAACCACTAAACCATTTCTGATACTTCGGCTGAGGTGCCATTCTGCTTAAACAAACTTGGGTGCCCTGGACATTTTCTGACACCAGCAAACATCCTTTCTCTAGGAAAATCAGGACACTCCTTTTTTCTCACTGGCCTTTCTCTGAAGGTGATGAAATGCAGCTCCAGGGTATCTTCAGATCTATGAGGAAGGAATAGGGATCTTCTAGATACAACCCTTGATCCATTAATAGAATTAACGACCCTGTTATGGCACCTAACACGTTTTATTTCCTCTGTGTGCTGAGGAGCATAAAATTAACATGTAAATAATGTCACATCTGTACAAACAATTTACAAGTTCTCCAAATTCAAATGACTCTTCCTCTGTTAACCCTTGTCTTCCCTGAAGGTTTCTTTCATCGCCCATGGAATCTGCGCATTGATTCATCACTGAGGCTCATCCCTGTGTGAGCTCAAGAATTGGGAGAAAGCGCCCAACAGCCTCACTCAGAATTAAAATTCTACAAGCCTGGGTTTGTATGGATTTCTTTAGAATCCCCAGGTGCTCTCATAGCGCTCTTAAAGGCAATTTAATTTTTCTTTTTCACATTCGCCAAGTTTGTTTTTATGTCTTAGTATCTGTGAACTGGAGGTCTCTGTGGCCTCCTAGTTTCCAGATTATTCTCAGTGGAACTCTACAAGGTAACTGCATATCACACAGTTTGATTCAGCCAGGAGGGAAGTGATCATTGCAGAAATGTAACTACCCTAACCCCCAAGCAACCTCTTAATACACATTTAAGTTCAAGTCCCAGAATGCTGCACCGAGTGGCATTTCTTCCTGGAGAATGCTGTTTTGGTGCTGTTATTTGCTTATACATGTAAATTCACTCCATCCCCCTACCTACCCCTCTTTGCTGGGAACTTGTGTGAATAAGCAATAAAAATCCTCAGTAGTATTCTAAAGAAGAGGAGAGTACATTCCAGCTCTTTTAGATTGGGCCAGCACATGCTTCACATCATCTCATTAAATGGAGGCCTCGCCACTCAGGAATGCAGTTTCGTTAGCGGGACAGCTATTCCCAACGTGCCCTTTGTCCTGCATTCAAATCGCCGCAAAGAAGTGTGTCATTTATGCTCTGCACAGGGGCCCCACTGGTCTTACTGCAACAGTGCTTCATTGCACACTTGTATTCAGCACCAGGCTAATTGCAAATCAAGTCTGAGCATCTCAAGGATGTGGGTGCTGGAAAATATTTTCTCCTGTCACTTGGGTTCTGGCAGAATAACAAGATAACAATTTTCTGGTCCTCTCCTCCACCTGCATTATTAAAGAGGTTGTCATTAGGAGAGGCTTTTTAGAGTGCAGACTCTGTGTGTGTGTGTGTGTGTGTGTGTGTGTGTGTGTGTGTGTGTGTGTGTGTTTGTGTCACACAGGGAGAGAGACAGACAGAGACACAGACACAGAGAAGAACAGAGACCACAGAGAGAAACAGACACAGAGAGACAGATAAACAGAGAAACACACACACACACACACACACACACACACACACACAGATACAGGGAAAGAGAAGGAGTGGGGGAGATGGATGGAGGGCTGGGTGAAGAGAAGACAGGAAGGGTAGAGCAGGCTCAGACTCAAAGACTGGCTGCTTCATGAAGTTGCTCGGAGTTAGGCATAAGACTTAGGCCAGATATCTAGTTCCAATCATAATTAGAGTTTGCATGTGTACTTTCCGATTTAGCCTTCACCATGTCTTACAAGTCATGGAAATAACCACACTGCTCTGTGACAGCTCAGAGCTAGCAGATTCCACTTGGTTATATGGTCATTTTGATGGTATGCCTCATGTTCAACATATATTTTATCCATGGCTCTTTGGACTTGCTCAGACAGTTTCTTCTCTATTCAGTGGTGACTTGAGACAAGTGCTCTTCTTGGGTCCTTCTCAAATGCTTAGTGAGACCTCATAGGGGTGAAGTGGAGTGATTCCTGCTCCCGGTGTTTATTGCCTCTGTGGGTACTATAGGGACAAAATCCAAAGTCCAGTGACTATGGAGATCTACCATCAGAAATTACTGTCCTCTATAATAAAAACAGGGGCCTTGGAATTATCTCCATTATTTATGTATCCTGGGTTACTGGCACAGATACAGCCAACCATGCATGAAGTGATATCAGAGAGCTTTGCCACTGATTGCATTTATTTTTTATGACAGTTTGTCAGGAAAATGAAAAACTCTAGTGTGGTGTCATTTTCTGTCACCTTTGAATCATTTACAAATATGCCCTTGCAAGGAGTCTTGGGAACTGCATGAAAAACGACACCTGTACACTTTCCCTCACCACCCGCTGGCCCTCTGCAGCTGTTCCTGGGTTGGTGTTTATGGAGAGGGTCTGTCTGCAGCCTCATCACAGGGCAGATAGACTTGAGAGTCCAGTGCCCACATTAGTGCCTCACCTGTGGCAAGGGCACAGAGACATGTATGCCGTCCTTTCGTCACCACTCAGAAGTCATTTGTTCAGTTCATCCATCTGTCCGTTCGATCCATGATGAGTCAAGGTCACTGTTTTCTGAGAACCTACAAAAAACAGGGTGTGATGTTCCACATCCTCTAGTGCAGCCATCTGTAAGCAAAACAGAAGAATGTGTAGGTGTAGCCTTGCCATCTGTTAGCTCAATACTTTATCCAAACACTGTGAATTAAGCACCTACTATGTGCCACGCTGTTTTAGGCACTCAGAGTAGAGCAGTAAGCAAATAAAGTCAGGTTCTACCTTTTTTCAGATCGTTAACCTGAGAGGACTCAGGAAAGACACAAAGGTGTGGGCGGGGTTCGAGTTGTGACACACAGTGCAGACGCAGAGAAGGCCAATGGAGGCTTCTGAGCTGGGCTTGAGGGCCTTTCACGGCCCCGAAAGTCTTGGCCTTCCAATAGGAGGACTCTAGATAAGCTCAAAAGAGAATACATACGCCGTGGACAGGGTCAGGGTGGGCAGGAGAGGTCCAGGCCCTGGAGAGGCATGGTGTCGCTTTTGGCTAAGCAGTGCTTCTGAAGTTATAGCTGGTGGTTCTTTGCCAGCTAACGAGCAACTGTGGAGAACTGGCCTCAGTTTCCCATTTGAGTCCCATGTACTTTGTCCTGCTTGTGTAAAAGCTGGTAGTATCCCTGAATGAAACTTTGAAATAGCTTTTTTTTTTTTTTTTTAATATATAAAAGAAGATCAAGGCATACTGCATCCTGTCACAGAGGTGTGTGTCTCCAGGCTCCATTGTGTGTTGAAGTGGCTGCTGACCTGGAAGACAGAAACTTTACTGTCTTATTTTCCTCTGTAAACTGGGAAGTTTGGGGGTTTGGCGTCAACAACAGTGTGTACTTTTTCATGTGAGCCCAAGACCATCTTCTTGTGTGAATCCATGTGTGTCTCTCCATGTGAATGTGAAAAAGCCTTGTACAATTTCCTGTGTGAGTCCATGCTAATATATTCATGTGCATTCACACGCATCTCTCCATTTGAGTCTATGTGAGTCTTTTCACAGGCACCTGTATGCATCTATGTGAGCACATACATGTAGCTCTGTTTGAAACATTGCACATCTTTCCATGTGAATCCTATGGATATCTTCCTATTTGAGCCCATGTGCCCCCTGTGTCTCTGAACCTGTGTGCCTCTCTCTGTGTGAGTCCACCTAGATCTCTGTGAACCTCTGTGCTTCTGAGCAAGTGCACGTGCATTCTCTTGCAAACCCATGTTTAGTCTCTAGAGCACATACACTCTCCTCTTAGGATGTTGCCCATTCTCTTTGGGACGCTAATGCACTTTCTCAAGCCTGTCTTAGAGGACTGTACTAATACACTGTTGCAAGACCAAGGCTTCCAGGGCATCGAAGGGTGTGCCCTGCCTTACTTCAGCAGTGATTTTCGTCAGGGTTTTCATCTAGGTAAAATATCCTAGAGTCTGGAGGTCAGGGATTGACTATCAGTTTTATCAGGGGACATTCCATGGACCCTCTGTAGTATGTGGCATCCACACAGGTCTCATGCTGACATTTTGGAATGTGGGAATCTGTGCCTCCTCTGCCCAGCTAAGCAAGGTCACACAGAGCACTGAACGACAGGCAAAAGAGTCTATTGGGAAGCATGAGCCTCCGATTGTCACCTTGATACCCACCATGCCCAGCACGTAGCACTCACTTGTGGTGGTATTGTGTTCCCCAAAATATTGTGCACCCTAATAAACTTATCTGTGTTCAGAACAGCCACTAGATACAGAGGCTAGAAAATGGTGGCACTCACACCTTTAATCCTAGCACTCCAGAGGTAGAAATCCCTCTGGATCTCTGTGAGTTCAAGGCCACATTGGAAGTGGCCAGGCATGGTGACACATGCCTTTAATCCCAAGAAGTGAGCCTTTAATCCCAGGGAGTGATGGCAGATAGCAGAAAGGTATATAAGGCGTGAGGACCAGGAACTAGAAGCATTTGGCTGGTTAAGCTTTCAGGCTCTGGAGCAGCACAGTTCAGCTGAGAGCCATTCGGATTGAGGACACAGAGGCTTCCAGTCCGAGGAAACAAGATCAGCTGAGAAGTTGGCCAGGTGAGGTTAGCCGTGGCTTGTTCTGTCTCTCTGATCTTCCAGGGTTCACCCCAATACTTGGCTCCAGGTTTGTTTTATTAATAAAGACTCTTTAAGATTCCTGCTACACTCACTAAATACTACTGCTAAGAGCTGCCCAGAGCTTGCCAAATCCCACTAGCCTTTGATTCATCCTCACTGGACAATGGTCAGGTCATCCGAGGTAGCCAAGGGCCAGCTATGAACCCAAACTGGCTACTGATTGTAGACATATTTAAGGCAAATTTACCATTGACAAAAAGCAGGCTAGACCAATTCACAAGACCACATGCTCTAAGTCTAGTAAAGCCTCAGCTTTGTCTCCTAGGTGATTTCCACATGCTTCCCAGGGAAGGAAGGCTCAATGACATGTATGTGACAGTTTTTCATTGATAGAACACTGCCATCACATATGGCTTTAGGCACTTAAAGTCTCCAAGTCAGTTACTGTCAATAGGACCAAACAAACATTCCTGCATCCCTTTGGGTGGGGCCACCATCTCCAAATGCAACCTTCAAATATGAAAAATCTTGTACAGTTATAAAGGAGAAAGATGAGAAATCTGTCTCCTTTCAGAAGTGCACAAATACTAACATTTTGATGGCTCGAAGGGAATCACTTTCTTTCGACAACTTTGTTTTTAAAAGATAGATCAATCTAAGTTGGGGTCTGCTTTCCCCTCACCCGTTCACACTTCCTGAGGATTCCCTACAGCTATTTCTCTATGATTGAAATGTGTTATGATTGGAAATGTTGCCTATGGCCTTTGTAGGAGGGAGGCTCCAGTTGCCAGAGAGAGTTGGAAGATGGGAGGTTGTGGGTAGGAGAGTGAAGGAGAGTACAGAGGAGCAGAAATGGTACCTGTGGGGAGGGTGAGATGGGCGGGGCTCATTAGCATGTATACAGGCCCAGGAACTTGGCATTTTTATTGTCTATCCATTATTTCCCAGAGACCCCGCCTCCCTGCACCTGGCTCTGAACACCCTGGGTTCAGGAGGAGAAATTCATGTTTCCCCAGGTAGAAGCCTGGCCTTTGAGGAGTCTGGGAGAGTGTGCAAACCACCACACGGGTTCTGCCAGGCGAAGGGAGCCTGGGCATGCCCCATGTGACTTTTCTTCATAGGCCCCGACTCTCAGCCCTGTCTGGCCCCAGACATGATTGCTGTGCAGGAGGTCTGCGTGTGTCCTGGGAGGCAGTGCATAGTGGCGCTGCATTGGAGCTCAGCTCTTACTCTTCCATCCCAAGGGAACTGCCGCCTAATCATGCACAAATAAACCACAAATGTGGCATCCTGTATCCTGCCATGTTTGTGGATGATAAATGCGTGCCCTTCCACTTTCTTAATTTGGTGGCCGCGTACTATTTTCAGGTTTTGATTTGAATATAGCATGCCTTCTTGCTTTTCTTCTCTTCTTATCTCTAGTTCATGTCCACAACAGACCTGTCTTCAGCAGGGTGGGAAGTTCTGTCATGGGCTGAATAATGGCTCCCTCAAAGATGCCAATGTGCCCATCCTCAGAGACTGGGGATATTTTACCCTCCGTGGGCAATAGGGACTTTGCTGCTGTGATTAGGAATTTGGGCGGCATGGGCCACAGCTCAGTGGATAGGCATGAGCCCTGGAGTTCCAATCTGTTGCACCCATGCCTTGACATAGAAGGTGGAACAAGATCAAGGAAGACACCTTGTCAAGCTCTGGCTTGTGCAGGTGCACCAGTACATATGGACATACACATACATGCATGTATACCTTACACACAAGCATACATGCATGCAAAACATTAAAAACAAAACAACTGTGGGCAGATATCGCCCTGAATTGTGAAGGGGAATATGACACAAGCCCAGGCATTCTTTTACGAGAGACAAAGGACATTTGGAGCCGGAGGAGGTCTTGCGATGACAGACCCAGCGGATGTGGGATGTGATGTGATCCCTGGCTCTGAGGAGAGTGAGGAACTGTGGGCCAAGGAATGTGGGCTGCTTTTGGAAGCCGAAAAGGGCAAGAAACAGATCCTTCCAGAGCCCCTGGGAGGAAGGAGGCTGGCTCTGCTGTCAGGTTGATTTCAGCCCAGTGGGGAGCATTGTTTTCTGACTTCTGACACGCAGGATGATAGGAAAACAAATTGGTGTTGTTTTAAGCCTTTGTCATCGTGGCAATTTGTTGCAGCTGCTGTGGGAATTATATAGGAATATACGGGGAATTGAAGATCCGTTCACAGGGAAGTAGTTTTCCCACATTCACTAGAGGAGGGGAAGGCAGAGCTGGACTAGAGGAATCTGAGGAATCTGCACCTCGGCCGCCCCAAAGCCTGAGATGCAGGGACAGAACTGTTTCCCATGGTACCTACCATTTAACAAATCTGAACTGGATGCGGGGTCTTCTTCCCTGGCTCAGTAGTGATATTCCCTGTGTGGTGCCCGGAGCTTCACCCTTCCCATGTGCCTGACTCACCACACTCCACAGCTGTGATAGTCTAGCCCTTGCCTTCTTCTCTGAGTTCATCTGCTGTTGGTCCATCTCTCACCAGAACCAAACTGGTTTATATGTTAGAGCCATTGCTGTCTGCTTCATGGGAAGCTGTTCTCCTAGCTGATTCCTGGTTGCTTTTAATGTCCCAACTCTAAAGAGACCTTCCTGTTCTTGTCCCTGTGGGACATCATTCTGGGTCACTTTCTCTTGTTTTATTTCCTTGTAGTTTTTGACCCTACTCTAAATGATCTCATCTGCTGAATTTGGGCTCTTTATTGTCTTTTCCTGAGAGTTGGTAAAGTCAGGATTTCTGGGTTCATTGCTGAGGCCCCCAAGCCACAGCAGTGTCTGCTGGAGGCCATTGCTGTGCAGCCTGAGAGTGTCTGCAGTATTTGTGAGAGTCTCACCTTCATGCCCGATCATCTCTTCTCCCTTGACTGACAGCTGGGGGTACTTCACAAAGCAGCGCACTTTGAATAGCATCTGGTTCATATCAGCTGGAGGAATCGTTTCTCTGCAGCCAGCCAATGGAGAGAAAGCAAATGTCGAGAGAGTCTTCCTCAGTAGAGACTCCATAGAAGAACCACTTGATTCCTACTGTATTATGAGACAGTTAAGGCAAAGTGATGGGAGTAGCTTATGAGTTAAATAAGCAAATTACCATCTTATAATCAACATCTGTGCATTTAATCAACAATGCTTTTTTTTTTTTTGGTGCATTGAACTTTCAAGTTTGAAACATGTGGTTCAGGAACAAATTATTTGTGAAAACACCTTTCTTCCCTTTGGCAAATATAGAGGGAGACAGGCCTTTCACAGGCTTGAATACAAGACATTGTATTCACCTTAACACTCCTTCTTCTTCACTGTGCCCAGAAGAAGAGGAGGTGACTTTTCCCTGCCCGCTAACTACTGCTGTCTGTCACCACCACAGCTGCCATTGTTGATGTAAAAGGGTGGCACCATCCTTCCTGGTTTCCAGGAGCCTGGCCTCACAAGGTCCTGTAGGTAGAGTTTCTGTTCCTTAATTATGCTATCTTCAACTTTTCATTTTGGAATGACTATAGATTCACAATAAGTTTATATATATATGCAAAATTAAAAGTATATATACAAGAGTTCCTGTGTACTTTCTGGCCAGTTCTCCTCATGGTGATATACCATATGTGTTTCTAGTATACCATCAAAAGCAGCAAATGGACATTGGTGGTTTTTTTTTTTCATCTTAATCAAGGCCAAATCAATCTCTAAAGTTCATGTCTCTCTCTCTTCTGTGTCCATGCCTCCTCTGAGCAAGAAGCATGTGATGCTTTGGCCTCAGTGGGTATTTACTGCTATGTGGTTCATGAGGCATCTGTCCCATGCTGCCTTTCCTCATCATTTTCTTCTCTCACCCTGTGAGTACACCCCTGTCCCCAGCCATACTAGGGTTGAATGGAGGTCCTCGCACTTGCCACACAGGCTATACCAACTGAGCTGTATCTCTAGCCCCTGTGAGTAAATCTTTGGTGAAATGCTAAGACATCAGTGTTCGGGAGATTAGAATCATTACTTTGATTTTTTTTTTCTCCCAGTTTCCCCCAACTGCTGCTTACAGTAGCAGCTCATAAGTCAGCTTGGGCTATTTTATAACAAAAAGCCTTGAAATTTCATCTTAGCCAGATGAAAATCTTAATCTGACAGCATTTTATTAATAAAGATATTGAAGCAGGATGGCATTTCTTCTAACCAGAGTTGTGTTGTTGTTTGCTGGAAGATTTCAGGAATTCGGAGCTGTTCTCCATCTCTCATCAGGACACTTGCACCCTCTGCCAGGGGGACTTAGGTTGGTGAATTTCCAGGTAGCAACTTTGTTATGCTCTAGAGCCATTCAATGAATAGGTGTGTGTGTGTGTGTGTGTGTGTGTGACAGTTCCGCTGGAAGTTGGCAGAGTTAGGGGCAACAACTTTGGCCAAAAGGACCTCACAGGATTGGTGTCAGGCTCCATGAATTTCTTACCGAAGTTTTCCTGGCTTAAAGCAAGATCAGTTACATTCAAATTGGCATTCCGATAGGCTTGGCCACCTCCTTGAGAATTTAATAGTGATGACTCTCCCCCCACTTTTTTTTTTGTATGTTTTCATCTCTATGGCCACATTGCTTTCCTTTGAGGAGTAGGTAGATAAACTATTTATCCAAAACTCCATCTTTCAGGAGAAAGAACACCTCTCAGACTGAAGGGTGCTGTGAGGTCCCTCTGGCTCAGAGGTCTCTTGGATGTGGGAAGCTACTAGGTAACTCGCTCATCTCAAGTGCTGCACTTGTCAGTGGAGGGAGGTATAGGCTGAGTGTGGTATCTTCCTGGAGGGTTGGATCCAGAAAGGGGCATCTTTGCAGGGTTGGGACATACACAGTCCATCTCAGTCCTCCTGAGGCCATTTTTCTTAAGAATCAGGGGCAGGGGACTGGGAGACCACAGACCCTAAGCCCAGGCTTCACCTGCTGAGGGACAGGAGGAAATTCTAGATGCCCAGTGTTGGGCAAGGCTACTTCTATTATTAGAATTCCTCACTGTGGCTGGCACACTGGGGTGGACTTTGTGGGAAGCTCCTGGTCTGGAAAGTCAAGAGAGGAGCATGGGGAGGTCATCCCCACTTCCTCCTTAGCAGCCTCATAATGATACGAGCGGTGCTGTGCATTTTGTGCTATTGGTTTTAATGGCATCATCCTATCGCTAGTCTTTTCTGCCTCTTTTCTGATCGAGCTTTATCTCACACCTTAGGAAACTGAAAAACTCCAGAATGTATAAGTGGGGCTGTCAACACCTGGGATCAAAAAAAAAAAAAATTGCCTTCTAGAAGGTTTGATGCTGCTCAAGTGAGCTGGTCTTCTGTAATCATGACTCTTATCTCCTTTTTCCAATCCCACTAGAAGCCACTCATCAATTATACATAGAAAATGTAAAGGTTGGGTTTCCTGCCTTGCATACATCATGGAGATGTATAGCCAATGCAGTGAAATTGGTTGCTAAACTTGAATTTGCTTTCAATCAAACTGACCTTTAAATTATCCTTCAAACTCTCCCCCATCCTCCATCCCCAAATAGCAACTGGTCCATAGAGCAACTTTTACTAATGACATATTGAATTAGATTAACTTTATTTCAGCCCCAGCTGGAAAGGTTGGAAAGTAGCTTTTATTGCATGCTCTAGGTGAAATCTAATGCAATGTAT
Organism: Peromyscus leucopus; assembly: GCF_004664715.2. Taxonomy (NCBI): domain Eukaryota; kingdom Metazoa; phylum Chordata; class Mammalia; order Rodentia; family Cricetidae; genus Peromyscus; species Peromyscus leucopus. The sequence continues at coordinate 2,104,045 of NC_051072.1, read as the reverse complement.
TATATTAATATGCTATTTGATTCTCCAGCTGAGATAAGGAAACAGAATTATGTTGGAGAATGGAAATCACAATGCAGTCTCAGCTGGAAAGAGTCATCAAAACTAAAGGATAGATTTCTAAAACCCAAAGCCAGGAAGAAGCAGTGTGTTCAGAGGCCATGCCCCCTCTCCTGCATGGGCGGTGCTTCCTATGGTTTATTTCCAGGGAGCCCCACCATTTCCCGTTCATCTGGTAATTATACTCATCTGTGATCTTCCTCCAGTCTCCAGATGTGCCTCGCCTCTATCCTGTGTGTTCCTGATCTTTCTGCAGGAGGTAGATTTGCAAGTGCAACACTTTTGGAAAGCCCCTGACATGTCCATTGACCCAAAGCTGAATCCAGGAAAATTTTGCTACTACATAGAAAATTAGGCTACTACACAGCAACTCCAGCAATTGCTCGTTCTGTAGGGATGACAGTAGCATTCTCTTCCTCATTTTTCTACCCATCTTCCCCAATCCCCTCTTCTAGGGGGCACAATAGCTTGAGAGAATATGCCTCTTAAAAGTATTTCCTCCCATGTGCAATTGAAAGAGTCCTAATATGTTCTTTCAGAGATTCTCTTCACATCCTCTGCAAAAATCACAAGACTCAGGGGAAAATCATAGACACTGGAGCATCTTTCCAGTGCTTCCAAGAAACATCTTTGCCTACCTTCCATGTGAAAATCTTTTTGTAAACTCTCTGTTCTTAGCTTCTCCATCTGAAGAGTGAGGAAGCCAAGAGTAAATGCTCAACAGGCTTTTATTTATGTGTGTAAGTGCATGCATGTGTGCACATACAAATTTGTATGCAGATGTGTGTGTGTGTGCATGTGTGTGGAGGCCAAAGCTTGGCAAGAGATGTCTTCCTCTATTTTCTACTTTATAGACTGAGGCAGGATCTCACATTTGAGCCCAAAGCTCACCAGTTAAGATAGTCTAACTAGCCAGCGTGTTTGGAGACCCTGTCCCTTCCTCCTGAGTGATGGAATTACAGGCTGGCTGCCTCGCCTGCTGGGCATTTACATGGACTATGCAGTTCTGAATTCTGGCCCGCATGCTTGTGTTTGCATGCTTTACCTACTGAGCCACCTCCTCTGTCACATAAGAGTTGTTTTGAGGCTTAAACATGTAACTCCTTTTACACTGCGGGATATGGAAGCAGCAATGACTGTTAGCTGACAGCGGTAATCAGCTATGATGTCATTTTATGATAGCTGTGTTTACATTCAGAAGAGTAAGATAGACAGTGATTTTTTTAAAGAACTGAATAAACGAATAAGGAGAACATTTTCATTCCTTATGTATTTATTATGAATTGGATTGTATCGTGATTGTCAATTATTAAACATTTCATTGGTTGAATTTCTCTCTGTACCTCAATACATTACCTCATTTGAAATACAGCCATCACAGATGTAACTAGTTAGATGAGGCATAAGGTTTGCTCTAAGCCAGTGTCTGCTGTTCTTATAGAGAAGGGAAGTTTGGACACAGAAAAACAACCAATGTGAAATAAACATAAACAACGGTTGGGGTGCTTGTGTGAACATGGTGATAAGCTAAAGCTCCCTTAGAGAATCAGGAGCAACCAACACCTTGCACTTGGACTTCTAGCCTCTGGAATTGTAAGATGGTAAACTTCTGTTATTGATGGTGTGTGTTGCTTTTTTGTGGTAGTTATAGGAAGCAAAAAAAAATTATAGGAGGATGAGGTCAGAATGGAAAGAAGCAAGAAAAAAATGAAATGAGAAAGTAAATGTTTATTGTATATTTTAGGTCCCATGCTCATGTCATTTGAAAAATTCCCATGAAGCAGGTATTTAAATTGCATTTTACAAAAGAAAATTCTGAAGCATAGGCTGTTCAGGAATTACTCAGCATTGCATCAAGTTATGGATGAAAGGTCTGAAGCTCAGTCTACAAAAACAGTTTGCCATGTCCAGGATATAATGCATATGTTCTAGCTAACTTTAAAAGAGCCCAGGAAAGTCATACTTATAATAAGGCCATTGTTGGTTCTTTTTCAATTAAAATACAATTGCATCATTTCCAACCCCGCCCATTCCCTCCCTCTAAACCTTTCCATGTACTCCAGTCTCTATTCTCTCTCAAATTCACGGCCTCTTTTGGAGGAATTCTGAGAGCAGGAGAAACTATTTCTCAAGGAAGAGCTCCCAGTTGGGTATCCAGTGTTAAGTGGTCCGCCATTTTTTACTTTTGTTGCAGCTTTGAGCATTCTCGGAAACCACAATGGCCACCTGAAAGAGTACTGCTGAGTTTTTCTTTTTTCCTTTACTGAGAAACTCAGTGAAAGATCTTATGAAAATCCTTTAAAAAAATGGTGTTCACTTGTTCCCTGAGTAGACTTGAGATCTCATGGACATCCTTTCAGAAATGGAGCGCATCTGCTCCCAGTATGGGGTTGTGGCAGTCCTCTGTCCTCTCACTATCTTCCGTGGTCTCTCTGGTGACTGCAGTCTCTCTTGGACAGTGGATGTTTGTGTCCTTGTGCAATTCAACCTCTCTTTGAGTGTGGATGGCTCTTATGACTTGCTTGTAACCCATGAACTACAACGAAGGTGCTGGATATCATTTCTAAGATGGAAACATCTTCCATATTGCTTCTGTTCTCTCTCTTGCTTCCCAGTTTGTGTGCTTAAGTGATCAACCATGTTAGAATGGTTCATGAGTCCAGAAACTGTGGGCAGCCTTACAGTCAACAGAGAGACCCCAGATAAAACAGAAGGTCTCCCACAGCTCCAGCAAGCCCACGAGTGGATCCTTTCCCAGCAGAACTTTCAGCTGAGACATCAGCTCTGGCCATCAGCTTGATTTTAGTCCATGAGAGGACTTGGGCACAGAGAAGGTGCTATGCAGAGCCTAGAGTTTAAATCCACAGATGCTATGAGATAACAAATGCAACTTGTTTTTTTAACACACTACTAAATTTGTGGTTCTTCATCACACTGAATTCACTTTTTAATTTTTTTGTCTTGTACTTGGCCCTATATGGCTTCTTAGATACTTACTGTTGAGTCTGACCTCTGTGACCCTATAACATCAGTTACCCCTGTTTTTAAAAGATTATTATATCAACTTTTATTTTGTGTTTGTTCCTTGAGAATGCCATACTTGCTTACATTATATTGTGATCATATTCATTTTCTTACTCCTCACAATTCCTACCAGATTCTTGTCCCCCTCTCCCAACTTCATGTTATCTCTCCTTAAACAACAACAACAACAACAACAACAACATATATGCCTGGGTGTGAGCATCCACGGGAGCACAGCGAACTTAAAGAAAATGGATTCTTTCTGCCTTAGTCGTTCTCAACTGTCAATAGCTCCTCATCTGGGCTACGACTTATGTGCCCCTCTCTATCCACTCGGGAATGCTGATTGTTCTGATTTTTCATAGCTCCTGTTCAGGTGACCACAGCAGCTATGAATACAGTGGTCCTGTCATGTCCAGGAGACACTGTTGCATGAATACTCTACGTCCTTTGGCTTTTATAGTCTCTCCACATCTTCTTCCTCAAGCCTTATTGGGGATGGGAGTATGATACTGATGTTCCATTTATGGCCGAGTATTCCACAGACACTTATTCTCTCCACTTGGATCAGTTGCAAGTCTTAGCATTATCCACCATCCACTGCACAGAGACGTTTCTTTGATGTGGGTCAAGAGTTGCATACATCTATGGGTATGGAGATGTTTATTGAGAAAGGAGTTTGACACTAAGTCAGTTTAGCAAAATAATAGTAGTAGGTTCACCCCTAGGGCCAATGGTTTTTCAGAGGAGTTGTTTTTTTTTTTTTTTTCAAGGCAATGTTAAGCAGAAAGTAAAAAGAGCTCCCATACATTCTATAATGCACCCAGGAACACAAGCCTGAATATCTCACTTCAGAGCAGTCCATTTGTTAAATCTCATGAACCAACACTGATAACCCATTGCCACCCACCATCCAACAGTCACATCCTAGGGCTGTACTTTCCACCAGTATTGAGAAACATACAATGGTGGGTACACCCTGCTTTAGCAGCAAACCCAATAGTTTCATTGCCCTGAAAAATCTTCTATTTCTACCTCTCAATCCTCCTCTTTCCACTGGCAGAGTTTCCTTTTCTAAATGCAATGTCAATGTCACTGTGCAATGTGAAGCCATTTCAGATTGTTTTCTTTCACTTCACAGTAAACATGTAAGGTTCTTCCATTTATTTTATGGCTTGATAGCTTGCTGTCTTTGGTGCCAAATTGTATTTCATTGTCTGTATGTAACAGCTTACTTATTCATTCACTTAGTGAAGGTATCTTGATTGACTCCAAAATTGGGCAGTTATAGATAAAGCTGCTATCGATATCTGTGTGGAAATATTTTAAAACTCCTTTAGATAAATACCAAGGAGTGAAATTGGTGGATAACATAGCATGTGATATGCTTCGTTTTATATGAAGCTGCTAAGCCACTTCCAGGGCTTGGTATTTTGTATCCTACCTCCAGTGATTAAGGATCCTGTTACTCCACACATTCATCAGTAAATTCAGTTTTCCTCATTCTGGCTATTAGGATAGTGATGTAGCTGTGTCTTATTTGATTCTGTAATTCTTTAGTAATACAGCATGGTGCATCTTTGTATACTTGTTTGTGACCTCTGTCTTTTCTTTGATGATCTGTTTGTTCAGATCTCTTACCCAGTTTTAAATTTAGCTGGTCATTTTCTGTCCTGGAGTTTTTATACTTTGGAGAACAGTCTTTTTTCAGATATATATATCTTGCAGTTGCTTTCTTATGAACTGTGACTTGTCTACTCATTCACTACTGCTGCCAAGTATCCAAGAAACACTTGGCAGTATTGTTTGCAAAGAAGGTGTTTTTAATTTTAATAATTCTGTCTCCCATGGATTGTGACTGTAGTGTTGTATTTAAAACATTACTACCATGTGCCTAAGATATGTTAGATTTTCTGTTATCTTTTAGGTATTTCATGCATATTAGTTCGATGATTCATTTTGGGCAAATCAAGTCAACAGTAAGAGTCATATCCTGATTTGTGGTATGTGTCCAAGGCCGTTGGTTCTACTGTTGTCATTGAAATGGCTATTTTTGGAAGGTACTATTTAGGCTGCTGGGGGAAAAGAGACCAGTGGTCTTTCTCAGTGCTGGATCCTATATATTGCAATACCAATCTGCCAAGCAAGATGTGCCCACTGGTGCAGTGCTGGTATGACTGGAAAGGGGCAACTAATGACTTTTTGGTTGGATTTGAGGCCTGGTCTACAGGAGGGAGTTCATGTCTGCTACTGTCATTCTGCTTAATAGTCCATGGCTGGCGAGAGCATAGGCTCTAGGGTGGAGTCTGCTATTGTTACTTTGTTAAATGATCATGCAGTCAAGCTGCCTTCTAATATGTGTGTTTATAAGTGTAAATCTGGACCACTCTTAATCTCGGCCATACAAACATCAATAGAGAGATGCATAACTGGGTAAAGTTCTGAGACTCAGAGCCTACATGCTCATCCCTAAATGTAACATCTGCCTTAACCTTCTACCAATGGTCAGAGAACGTTTCAGAAGAGGAGCCAAAAAGAATATGAGATTGGCAGGAGGAGGAGTGCTCTGAAATGATATCTTGGGGACATGACTTGGCTGTCATGGAGTCCAAGTAACTATGGTTACTTCATAAGACCCGTATAAGATCAGGCTAGCTAAAATCCTGCCGTAGATGGGGAGGTGCTCTCCAGGCCTTACTCCTTACTGAGGAGCCATTATCTGTGGATAGTTGCTGGGAAAAAGAGTCATTCTTTTTTTTGAGGGGGTGGTCACTGAAAGGTTTCCCACCCATCAGTGGATGGCCCCATTTCCATCATATGGGCGGTACTAGAATTAATGGGTTATTAAAAACAAACAAACAAACAAACAAACAAACAAACAAACAGTAGAACTTGAAGTTGAGAGGGGAGGTTGTATTAGTTAGGGTTTCTGTTGCTGTGTTGAAGCACCAAGACCAAAAGCAACTTGGGGAGAAAAGGGTTTATTCTGTCTTACAGATTGTTCATCATTCCGTGAAGTCAGGGCAGGAGCCTGGAGGCAAGGAGAATCCATAGGGGGTTGCTGCTTACTAGCTCGCTCCTCATGGCTTGCTCAGGTTGTTTTCTTTTTCTTTTACTTTCTTTCTTTCTTTCCTTCTTTCTTTCTTTCTTTCTTTCTTTCTTTCTTTCTTTCTTTCTTTCTTTCTTTTCCTTCTTCCTTCCTTCCTTCCTTCCTTCCTTCCTTTCTTTCTTTCTTTCTTTTTTTTTTGAGACAGGGTTTCTCTGTGTAGCTTTGTGCCTTTCCTGGATCTCACTCTGCAGACCAGGCTGGCCTCGAACTCACAGAGATCCACCTGCCTCTGCCTCCCGAGTGCTGGGATTAAAGGTGTGTGCCACCACTGCTTGGTAGGCTGTTTTCTTATACCATTCAGGACCACCAGCCCAGGGATGGTACTACCAATAATGGGCAAGGCTTTTCTATATCAATAATTGGTCAAGGGAGTGCCCTACAGACTTGCCTACAGTTCAATATTATGAAGGCAGTTTCTCAATTAAAACTCTCTTTTTTTAGATATGTCTAGGTTTATGTAAAAAACCACTCAGTACAGGGGGTAGACTGAAGGCACATGAAATAAGTTAGAGTATGCAAATGGGGAGTAGATATGGTCATATTTCATTTTATGCATGATAGAATTCTCAAAGGACATCTAAAAAATATAAAACAAAATAATCAAAAGACTCTCCTTTCTTCATCACACCGCTGTTGCTTAAGTGTAGGTGTTCAGTTTTAGCCTTGCTCTCTCCCCTTGTCTCACCAACACCACTGTTTTGATTATTGTAGCTTTACAGTTGCTCTTGAAGGTGAGCAGTGCTCATCCTCTGACCTTGTTCTTGGCCACACATATGATATTGGACAATCTCAGCCACTTGCTTCTCAGTATAAACTTGAGAGTTAGATTGTTAATGTGCTGGCATTTTTGTTGGCACTGCAGTGAGTCTCCACCTCAAGTTGGGAAGGAGTAGTCTACTGCACCTTCTTGTTCATGGATATGGACTATCTTCCCGTGCAAAGGTTTTGCAGTTTTCCTTATATAGCTCTTATGCAAATTTTGTAAGTTTTTTTTTTACCCAATAATATTGTGGTTTTTTTAAAAATTACCTTTACTTATTTATTGCTGGTGTATTGGGATGTGATTAATGCCTGAAAGTTAATCTTGTGTCCTTAAACATTGCTTTAATCAGTTATGAGTTTACTTATTGCAGATTCTTCTGAAAATGTTTTACACATACTGTCTTGGCATCTGCAAAGATAATTTTATTTTTTCCTTCTCTCTCTGTATCTAATGTCTTAGTCTTGTTATGGTATTAGGATAATGTTGGCCTTATAACATGAGTTAGGAAGTATTTGATGTGTGACTATACTCTGAAAACAATTGTAGAAAACTTATGTTTTAATGTCTGGTAGAATTTACCCATGAACCTATCTAGACCTAGTGATTTCTGTTTTGAAGGTTATTAATTATTAATTCCATTCTTTATATATGCATGTATCTGTTTATCTTGTGTATTTCTTATGCGTTTTGACAGATTGTATCTTTCAAGTAAGATCATTCCATCTGTGTTATCCTATTTGGGGTTATCAAAGAGTTTACTGTATGCTAAACATTATTGTTCTTCCTGAGTTTGTGAGTGCTGTAGGTGCCTCTCCTTTAGGTTGTAGTATTAGCCATTTGTATCTTGTCTTACTTCTCAGCCTTACTAGAAGCTTATCGACTTTGCCAATATTTTGTGTTTCTTGGTCTCCTGTTTCAGTATCAACGACTTCTTCCCTGAGTCTTGCCCTTGCTTTTCCTCTGATTGCTTTGGATTTTCTTGGCTTTTTTTTCTTCTAGTTTCCCAAGACAGATGCTTAGATGATTGATTTTAGATCTCTCTCTTCTCACAGATGAGTTCACGGCTGTAAACTTGCTTTTGAGCAACACTTTCATTGCATCCTATACATTTTGAGTTTTATTTTTTAAAAAAAATTGGTACAATTCACTGTTTATATTATTGGATTTCATGAAAACTATTTCTTTAAAGTATATCATGTATTCTCAGCATGTTTATCTTCCCCATACCCTCCCCCTTTTTTCTTCTACCTTGTCCTCTCTCCCACTCACCTCTTCCTTTCTCCAAAATATCTCATGTCATATCATTGTATGCATATGGCATATGTGATTTATAAAAACATATTATCTACAAATTAGAGAAAATACGGTATCTGTCCTTCTGAATATGGCTTACTTGGCATAGCATAATCTCTAGGTGTATACATTTTCCAGCAAATGATACAATTTCACACTTCCATGTGACTGAAAAAAAAATCTATTGTGTTTGTAAACCACACTTTCTTAACCATCTATCTGTTATTTCATATCTTGGCTATTATAAATAGTGCTGCAGTGACTGTGTATGTTCACATATTTTGGGGGTATGTTGACTTAAAATTGTTTGGATACAGATTAAGAATGGGGTAGAAGAGCCTCCCTACTGATTTTATAGTGGCCTGACTATTTTATGTTTCTCCCAGCAGTGTATAAGAATTCACGTTTCCCCACCCTCACCAATGTTTGTTGTTTTCTTTACAACAGCCATTTTGTCTAGAGTGAGATGGACTCTCAACGTAGTTTAATTTTAATTTCCTTAGTGACTAAAGATGTTGACTGTTTTCTGTATGCTTACGGGCCATTTGTTTTTTTATATCTTGAGAACTTTCTTCTCATTAGCCCATTTACTGACTGAATAGCCCATTTCTTGATTAGTTTTTTTTTGGGGGGGTTGGGGTGTTTCATTTTTCAGTTCTTCATGTATTCTTATCTGGATCTTAGTCAGATACACAGCTAGAGTAGATTTTCTTCCATCATATTGCTGTCCCTTTACTTGGTTGTTCCTTTTCTGTGTTAAAACTTCAAGTTTCATGGGATGCCATCTGCTAGTCCTTAGTTAATTTCTTAGGCTCCTGGGATCTTCTTTTTAGAAAGTCCTTGCCTATATATCTTTAATTGATTTCCTCTATTATTGTCAGAGTTTTAGTCCTTTGATTAAGACATTTGATATATTTCAAGTTGATGTTCATACAAAGTACAGTTTGTATGTAACTAATGGCTAAGTATATGTAAATTACTATCATGTGCCACTGACTGGACATTTTTACTATTTTTGAGAACTATTTATTCAACTCCTCATCCATTTACTGATTGTATTTCTGTGATGTTTAATTCTTTGAGTTCCTTATATATTTTGGACATCAATCCCCCGTCAGATGAGTAGCTGGCAAATATTTCTCCCAATCTTTGCTAGGTTAATTGTTTGCTTATGAATTTTTAGTTTTATGAAATCACATTTGTTGCTTCCTGCTATTATTTTTTGAGCTGTTGGAGTCCCTTAAACATCCATGCCTGTGCTTTGGTCTTGAAGTGCTTCTCTCAGAAGTTGTTTCTGGTCTTATGTTTAGGTCTTTGGTTCATTTTGAGTGCTGTTGTTTGTATGGGGTGAGAGATAGGGTGAGTGAGAGTTTCATTCTTCCGTATGTGGAAATCCACTTGTTGATGAAGGTGTCTTCTTTTACAATGTGTTTTGGTGGGAAAAAAAAAAGTAAGTTAGTCACCGCTGCATGGCTTTATTTTTGTGTCCTGCATTCTATTCAGTTGGTGTACATTTTTGTGCCGATGTCATGTTATTTTAGTGACAATCTTTACCATAATTGTAAATCAAATATGTTATTAACTCTAGCTTTTTTTCCCGTGGGACTGTTCAGGACATTTAGAGTCTTTTGAATTCATATGAATTTTAGGATTTTAAAAATGTTATTGTAACAAATGTCATTGAAATTTTGATGAGAAGCGGACCATATCTATGAATTTCTTTAGGTAATATGGCCATTTTCACAATATTAACTTTTTTGGTTTATGATCATAGACATCTTTACATTTCCTAATCTCTTCAGTTTTTAAAAAAAGTTATTATTGCATGTGTCTTCTGTCTTCTTAGTTAAGTTTATTCTTATAATTTTTTTAGGCTATTGTGAAAGGAATTTTCCCCTGATTTCTTTCTCAACATATTCATGATGGTTCCTCAAAGCTGAAAATTAATCTACTACAAGATCAAGCTATGTCACTCTTGGGTGTATACCTGAAGGACTCTACCACAGAGACACTTGTTCATTCACATTCATTGTTGTTCTATTTATAATAGCCAGAAGTTGGAAACAATTGAGATGTCTATCTTAATTAGTGTTTCTTTTACTGTGATAAAACACCAAGACCAAAAGTAACTTGAAGAGTAAAGAGTTTATTTATCTTGTAGCTTGTAGTCCATTATCCAGGGAGCTCAGTGCAAGAACTCAAGACAAGAACTGGGAGAGCCAGGAACTGATGGAGAGGTCATGGCAGAGTACTGCTTACTTGCTTGATCCTTACAGTTTGCTTAGCATGCTTTCTTATATATTCTATGATTACCCATCCAGGGGTATCACCACCCACAATGGGCTAGGCCCTCCCACAATCACCAATTGAGTAAATACTGCACAGATTTGCCAAAAGGCAATCTCATTAAGACATTTTCTCAGTTAAGATTCCTTCTCCTCTTATACGTCTAGGTCAAATGGACAAAAACTGAGCAGCACAATGTCTATCATTTGATGAATGGATAGTGAAAATGTGGTATGTTTATACAGTGGAATATTATTCAGCTGTTAAAAATAAAATTATAAAATTTACAGGTAAGTAGATGGAGATAGAAACAATTATCCTGAGAGGTAACCTAGACCCAGAAGTACAAACATTGCATGTTTTCTCCTATAAGTCGATGTCATATTTTATGGTTTAGATTGTAGTGGATAGCCATTCCAACCTTGATCTGGAAGCTCCAACCCCCATTGAGGCTTCGGTAACTGTCACGCCTACAAGGTGGGGCCAAGAGAGGACTTTGAAGATGGGAGATCTGGATGCGCTGGCTCTCTTGATTCCTGGACCCTGGACACTGGAGGTAGACCTAGCAGAGTTCTCCAGAGAACACCGCTGGACTGTGCTACGTCTTTCCCAGACCCTGCAACCTACCTATCCCTTCACTTGTAAGTTACACCACTCAATAAATCTCCCTTTTAACTACATGGGGTGGCCTTAATAATTTCACCGATATCAGATATTTATGCTTCAATCTGAATAACTACAGAAGTTAGGTGGCTAACCATGGGCCAGGGTTGAAGAGGGGATCTTCCAAGAAAGGGGACATAGAATATAGTGTTATAAAGAGATAAGGGATGGCATGGTGGCACATATATTTAATCCCAGCACTTGGGAAGTTGAGGCAAGTGTATCTCTGAGTTCAAGATCAGCTTGATATACAGAGAGAGTTCCAGGACAGACAGGGTTACAAAGAGAAACCCTGTCTTTTAAACCAAACCAAACCAAACCCAAAACTAAAACCAAAACAAGAAAGAGATAGAGGGGAAAGTAGAGCAGGAATATTGAAGGGTTGAGAGGGGGAGGGCAGGAAAGAAGAAAGAATATAGGGAAATATATATTACACTAAAAAGTCTAAAAAAGCCATATGGAAACCTACTGCTATACAAGCTTCCTAAAGTATATACACATAAAAGGAATCTGAGTGCTGTTACCATGTCATTGGGGAGATAATGCTTCAACTAGACATCACGCCGCCAAATACATTTATGCTACTAGATAAAACCCACAGTACCAGGGATGGTTTACATATTTTTGAGTCATTGGTCACATAGACCACCCAAACACTACAAGTCATTGCCAATGGTATTGGTTCTCCTCCACAATCTGATGGTTAAGACCTTACTGCTGAAGACACCACATACTTACGGCATCGAACACAGACAAATCTAGCTGGTACTCAACTGGAAGCTTCTCACCTACTGGCTAGTATTCACAGTGCTAGAACATGCTTACTGGAGGAGAAAAGCAATCATCCATCTCACACAGCTATGAGCTCTGTGAGCTGTAATAGTGACTTGCCTGCAAGATGTCCCCATTGGTGCATGGACATTAGGAAAATAACCAACCATGTCTTGGTTGGATTTAAAAGAAACATTCTTATGAATTCATCAGCAATGCCACACAGTGCATTTTGATTATATTCACCCAGCTCTGCCCTTAGCTATTCCAGATCCACCCCATCTCCCTACTCCTCCAACTTCATGTCCTCTTTTTTAAAAATTAATAAACTATCGATTTGGATTTGTGTTGTCCATATATTTTGTGCTCCATCCACTGACATCTGACCTCTACCAGGAAAACTTAAAGAAAACTGATTTCCTTCAAGATCATCAACTGTCTTAGTCTTCATATGTGATGAACTTCCATAATGTAAATTTGACTGCCTTTATCTCGTGCAGGAAATAACAACTGCTGATCGTTCATGAATGCAGTGGTCCTGTCGTGAGTAGTAGATGTTGTTTTCTTCTGATCCTTCTTGACTTCTGATTCTTTCAAGCTTTCTGCCCCTTTTTTGTCATGTTCCACTGCTGTAATTCCATTCACTCGAACTGTATACAGTATTTATTTCATGCTTGATTTTGTGAGTTTTCGAATTAATCATTCACTGTAAAAAGAACTCTACGTGATGTACTAATATATGAGTGGAGATACGTGGATTTAGAGGGTTCTTTGATGCTATGTCTGTTTACCAAAACAATAACAGTATGTTCACACTTGGGTCCTGTCCAATACCCAACGGCATGTTCTAGTCAGATTTGAAATGCCAGGCATTTGTTTCCTCATTCAATCTGATAGGAGAGTATTCGGTTACCCCATAAACACTCATGCTGCTCTTGTATCCATGGGCATATTTTTCCACTCTGGTCACTATTGCAGTATATGTTTTGACATCTACTTGCTGTTAAGATGAGGTGGTGACAGTCAGGCTCATTATAGACTGGACCAGAAACTAGAAGGCAATGTTTTAAATCAATTATGTCACTAGTTGCTAGCTAGTCAAATTGCGGTCACTGGTGCCATAACCTTGTGGATGTTGAATGTTGCTGCACAGGGCTTGTGATTCTGAGACATGGAGAAAGGACAACCCTGGGGGAACAACTCAAAATGAATATTCTAGCATCTGTCACCACTATGGACGTTGCTGAACTGAATTCAAATATGTACAATTAGTACATGACTAAACGATAACTTTATTAATGAATAAGAAATGTATAATAAACTTTACAGCTCCGCTAGAATTCAGTAAGGTTAAGTAGTACAGCATGCTATTCAACTATGCATTGTGTTTAAGAGTTTAAAGTTTATCCCTGGTATCAAATGTGATATGTTGGCATTCTCTGCTGGTGAAATGCATGAGGCAAAGGTAATATCATATGCTACTAGAAGGCTAGCAGCAATGATATCTTGCAGTCCACTAAACCCAATATTTTTAAAAATCCTTCCAGTTCATGTCTGCTGGGCTGGATTTAGGACGATGACAAATTGCTTAGTGCCAAAGCAATTATTCGGTGGTCAGTTAAAGCAAAAATCCATGGGTGGGGGGAATGAAGGACAATCTATTATATAAGGCACCTGCCAAAGCTGTTTTTCTACTGTAGTTGTATTTCTCTCCCGTCTCCACAAAGCGAATAGAACAACTGTATTTCCAGTCTTTCCAGGTCACTTTGGTTTAGGCTCCAGACCCATATCTCTTCTTGCTTACGCAATGGAGGTCATTTCCCATGGGTTGTCCTGCTTCCTGCCTTTGTCTCTCCCCGTGTGCTCCCTCTGAATGAGGGTTACTCTCCAAAAAATATTTATATGCACATTCATCTTTTAAAAGCTTTCAATGCCCTTTACAGACAGAGCGGGACATAAAGTTTACCCACATCTTCAACATTCACACATGGTCATGTCTTTTTTTTTTTTTTTCTCTCACTGTGTCTTGCCACCCTTTATATCTGGCTACAGGGTTTTCCAGATGGGCAAATGTGCTTTTCCACATCTAAGCTATACCTGAACCCTGTTTTCACTAGAATGGTGGTGTTGTCTCTGCCCATACAGAGTATGACATAGCTTTGTACCTCACCAGATTATCCTTCTGTGAGAATCATGCTTTAATGTACAATTTTAACCAACCAAGTTTCCAGTGGTTCATCTTTTTCAGTCTCTATGTCATTTTTGTATTAAGACATTCATTTGAATTGACCCTTTCAACACCCTTTACAGCGAATTGTTCTGGTTTTAATATCAAATTCAGTATTAAAAGTACTTGAAAGCTGAAACTCTGTGCTGCTTTTCTCTGCAGACATCTCAGGGCTTTCCCTAGTGTTCTGTGTGGAAGGACTTGGCGAAAGCTTGATGAATGAGTACGAGGCACAAAGTGAAACTGTTGTGCACCTGAATCATGGTATTGGTAGCATGGGATTCAAGAGAGAAGATGAAGTTTCAAACAGATAGTTTTCAGAAATAGGTTGTCCCTGATAAACAGCTATCAGGACCAAATGCAGCCAGTAATGCTTTTTCCAACACAAATTATATCCCCTTGAGCATGAGCATTATAAAAAACCAGAGAAAACCCTCCTATTTCCAATGAAATGTGTTGCTTATATAATGTGAGGCATTTCAACTTCCTAGTATGTGGTGCCACATTTCATCACGGAATGGGACAAAATCAATAGCTCCATTTTGGAATAGAATCCAAGGCTAGAGCCCAACTTTGAATAATGCCAGGCCATTTGTACTCCCTACACACATCTCCACTTTAAAAAAAAATTATTTATTATGTATACAATGTTCTTTCTGCATGCCAGAAGAGGGCACCAGATCTCACTACAGATGGTTGGGAGTCACCATGTGGTTGCTGGGAATTGAACTCAGGACTTCTGGAAGAACAGCCAGTGCTCTTAACCCCTGAGCCATCTCCACTTTTAACTGTTGCTCCAACAGATGCTCCACAAATTATAAAGCTACTATGGGAGTCATTTCTAGAAATCAATAAGAAAACATTTAAAATAGATACTCTTTATATGTCTGTCCTTAGTCTATGCTCACTCCAAGTTTTACTGTCAACAGTCTTATTGGCTCATTTTTAAGTGGTGAATGGAACTACCCTTTGGTACCTGAATTCAGAAAAGCTGGGCTGTGCGAAGTTCGAGTGGAATCAGGAATGGCCCTCTGAACTCTCCTGCTGCTTTTGTGTCTTGTGTGCAGATTCAGCCTCAAACACATAAGGGTATCTATCTCATAATATTTACATGTGTGTGCTAGTTAGTTTTACTTTATATCTGAGGGGTTGTTTACTAGTATTTATAGTGTCCCCCAGAGGAATACACCTTCTAATAGCAGGCACAGTTACCATTTTCAAGATGTTCAACAAGAATTCACAGAGTTTACTCTCCAAATCTTCAACTGCTTTAATCAGAAGATCTCAGTGCTGCAGTTAGTGCATTAGCACAAAGATCAACAGCGGTGACCTTTATTGAATGGAGTGAGCGGTGCTCATGATAGTTGCGCTGTTGTTGGTTTCTCTGTTCTTCTGTGGGCCAGAGTGCAGGCGCTGGAGGACCTGTGTTCTCCTGGGCAGGTCTGTCCTTAGCTTCACACCCAATACCTTCTTTCTTCCTTTGTCTTGATTGCTTTGTTGATTCTCTGTCAACTCTGCCAAATCCGCAAGGAATTGCTGAGGGCTTAAGAGCTGGGTCTGCAGTTTCTAGGAACAGATTGATACCTTCTTGCTAGGAATGTCGGCATGTGTGACAGAATTTTATGTGAAACCTGTTTGCCTGATGTGCCATCTGGAGGTGACAGAGCAGGATGGGGTAGGCTTTGCCATTCCTTTTTGTCACTAGAGGCCTGCAGCAGCTCCCAACAAGAACAGGATTTGCTTAGGAGGAAGCTGAAGACTGCATTTGCATGTAGCTCCTACCTTATTCCTCTGGCTTAAAGAATTCCCTCTTATCCTGCACCCAAGATCCCAGGCTACCTTGCCAAGCTAAGAATACATCAGCATGCCACAAAATGGGGGTACTTTAAAGTCAAGCCCTTCTCATGTCTGGGAACTGTGCTCATTTCGGAGAGTAGTTTACTCACACATTTTCTCCATTAATAATAATAGGAAACACATTAGGCTGAGAGCAGATATTTATCTTGGATGGTTATTTTAGACCTGAAATGGTATCAGCTCATTATGAACAATTGATAGGCAATGAAAATGCACCCATTTAATTAACCTAAATATATGTATTAGTGGTTTAAAGCTTAGTCATTAGGAGGAGAGAGGTGGCTGCAGAACCATAAGCATGCTACTTAGGATTCTGGAGCAAGTTCCTGTGTAATTAGAAAACACATTGTATGAAATTCAGAGGATTAATTAAAGTTAAAATTGGAGAGACTGCTTTGAAGACGCGTTCTCATCCGTGTTTTGTCTTTAAGTGCTATGTTTATAGATCAATGAAAAGCAGAGAAGAACGGGTTCTGTAGACTGCAGGCTTCTGGTGACTTTATCTCTCGTTCCCTTCAGATAAATTGTGCAGTGGCTTTCACCATTTGCCTAGCATATTTTCAGCTGCTTGGCCGACGAAAGCAGAGGGAGCCTGCTTAGTAAAGCCAAATGCCTTCTTCCCTCTGATAATTCAGGGAAAAATGAACCATCCTAAGAATGGTAATTATGATCTCATAAAACCTGTCTTTAGGCAGAAATAGAACACCTGCCTAGCTTGTCACTCACAGAACACAAATGAGGTTGAAAACGGCCAGTGCCTCTCCATGTTCTGGGCAGGACGTGCCGTTGGTATCCTGGACTCAGGGGGCTCAGGCAGATCTGCCTGCACTCTGCCTTCAGAGTTCACACCACACGTTCAGAGTCACTCAGACTGCCCACAGAAGAGGATGTGCTTCAGATGTAACCCCCATTTTCACCTTGAGAAGACATGAGAAAGTGCCAGGTGTGAGACAGCAGGTCTGTGAAAAACCCACATTCATCATCCAATTTTAGTAACCAAAGCGAATCCTTCTGAAGCGTAGCATTTTTAACTCTAAGAAGGATTAAATAAAAAAAAAGTCCCTTCTTCTTACATAGATATTTCTTCCAGGTTATTTGGGTAAACCCCCAACAAGTGTTTCAAAATTATCTGAATGTAAACACTTGAGAATACCAGTGACTTACCCTTGGATAGCATTTAGATGAAGAAGAACACTGCACTCTGTCTTTGTGATGACACTGTTGGGTTGATGGTAGTTTGATTTTATATATGAGTATCTGGAGACTCAAGGCAATTAAATACTTTGCTGAGTGTTATACACGTGCTGGTAGATCTTTAGCCATAACCCCCTGATTGCATGTTGAGCTTTCTTTAGACCACTAACAGTGCCCCTCTTTAAATAACTAACTAGAGGGACTATGAAGACCTTCCTGAGTCTTCTGGGGGAAGTAGCCACATTTCTCTGTGTTCCTGAAGTCTAATACTAATACCTTCCCACTGTACAAATGCATACACGCATATACATGGATGCTCACTAAATCACAGGCATGCAGACTTTTCTCCTGGATCATTTCTTATTCACTGGAGCTATGCTCTGGGTTCCCTTTTTAGCCCCGATGTTCATCCTCTCAGAGGAGGCAAAAGTAGTATGTACAGTTGTCAAGAATTTCTGTGTTCAGAAATTATGGTCATTCTTTAGGGAACTACAAAATAGTGAATGCATTTTTAAAATTAATTTATATGTTAAATTTATTTTTTGATACTTTCATACATGTACAAAGTGAATTTTAATTAGTCTTACCCTCAGAACACATCCTCCAGACTCCTTCAAATTCCTTTCCTGCATTTGTATCCTTCGATTTTGTTTTGCGATCCACTGAGTTTTACCATGGCTGCCTGTGTGAGCATGGATCATTTAGAATTCCCAAATAGCTGAACCAAGAGAAAATAGACAAGGAGCTAGACAGAGGCTGGGCCAATGGGTAGATGGCGCTATTGAAAGGATAGTCTCATGAGATCACAGCAACTGAGAGCCCCTCTAATGGCATTTGCAAGCCCAAGACCCTGGGAGGCTGGTGTGCCTCAATCCAAGTCCAAAAGCTTCCCAAATATGTAAGCAGATGATGTCATTCTCAGCCAAAGGTCAAAGAACTGGAGGCCAGGGGGGTATGGTGAGCCTTCTGTAGTCTGGAGACTAGAGAACTGGAGTTCTGATGTACTGGCCAGAAGAATGAGAGAGGGAGAGAAAAAAATCCGTTCTCTGTCTTTTCATTCTCTCTCTTCTCTGGGATCTCAGCTGATTGGATGATGTCTTTCCCCCAATTAAGTGTCTTTGACCAATTCATACACCTATTTCTTCTGGAAACAGCCAGAAAAGTCTGTACCAGCCCCCTGGATATTCCTCAGTCCTATCAATTGGAGACCTAAAGTTCAACATCACAATTAAGTGTGAGGAAAAGAGGATCTTGTATCAACAAGCTTTGAATACAATTACAGGCAGTTAGATCCAGAAAATACTGCCATGGAGAACATGCTTTGGGAGATGACAGGAATCTAGCACAATTTCCCAGTCCTTGTTTTCAGAGGACTGTAGTGGGTAGCCATTCCAGCTTGGATCTGGAAGTTCCAACCCCCATTGAGACTCTGGCAACTGTCAAGCCTATGAGGCGGGCCCAGGGGAGGCACCTGGAGACCCAAGAGCTGGATGGGCCAGTGCTCGCTCTGTTCCGGGACCCTAGACGGTGGAGGTTGATCAAGCAGAGCTCCAAAGGACACCACTGGACTTCGATACACCTTCCCCCAGACCCCACAACCTACTTTTCCCTTTTTTGTAAGTTACCCACTAAATAAATCTTCCTTTTAACTACATGGAGTGGCCATAATAATTTCACCAATAGTAAAGACTTTAGGAGAGGAAGCCAGCGAACTAGAAGGGTGTTAATGGTTAAGGAAACAAGGGTAGGTGTCATGGGAGGACTTGGAGGGGGCGGCTAGTTGTAACCTGACCCAAACCAATTAAAGTGGCTGAAGATTAGCTGTTCTTCTGTATCCTAAATGCTACATTCTCATGAAAGCAAGTCTCAGTGAAAATTTGGTGCTTATCTAGATGGTCACTATACAAATGTTTATTAAGAAACAAAAGACAGAGAACCCACTTGGATCTATAAAATGGGTGAAGTTTAGTTTGGGGTGCTTTCCTGTCCTCTATGAGAGGCAGGCTCTGACTTTATGGTCACCTCGTATAAGCAGAAAACTCAGGGGCTGGTGGTTAAATCTGAGATACAGGAGGACACAGACTTAAGTCTCTGAGGCTTCATGGACTTGTTTAAGGGTGGGGTGTCCTAAAACATATTTGCCCATACACAGGGATTTCTTGAATACCTTTAATTTTAATAGAAATTAGAAACTATTTCTAACATTCCCCATGTTAAAGTTTTAGAGGCCTCCATTCTAACCAGTGGACATGCATCCCTGATACTGGGTGTGTGGATGAGAGTGGGACAGTGGGGAGGTTGACACTCAGGTTACAGATGCACTGTGGAGGTTGATACTCAGGTTACAGATGCACTGTGGAGTTTGACACTCAGGTTACAGATGCACTGTGGAGGTTGATACTCAGGTTACAGATGCACTATGGGGGTTGATACTCAGGTTACAGATGCACTGTGGAGGTTGACACTCAGGTTACAGATGCACTGTGGAGGCTGATACTCAGGTTACAGATGCACTGTGGAGGTTGATACTCAGGTTACAGATGCACTGTGGAGGTTGATACTCAGGTTACAGATGCACTGTGGAGGTTGATACTTAGGTTACAGATGCACTGTGGAGGTTGACACTCAGGTTACAGATGCACTGTGGAGGTTGATACTCAGGTTACAGATGCACTGTGGAGGTTGATACTCAAATAACAGATGCACTTGTCTTATGGCATACTGGCTACTATCTAGGACTGAAGCAGATCACCACTGGTTCTTCACTTATTAATTAAAAAACGTCTTTTTGTGTATTTGTGTGTGTGGTGTGAATGCATATATGTATTGTATGTATGCATGCTCATATGTATATGGATACACAAGGGGGATACATCTGTGGAAGCCTTAGTTTGATGCCGTGAATCTTCCCTGGCCACTCTTCTGCCTTATTCCTTTGAGGCAAGGTCCTTTAATCAAACCTAGAGCTCACTTGATGGTTAGTTCCACCATCCAGATTGCTCCAGGAATCTCCTGCTTCTGCCTTCTGAGGCTGGAATCATAGGTGAGCCACCACGCCTATCTGGCATTTGTGTGCTTTCTTGGGATTTGACCTCTGGTATTCCTGCTTGAGAACAAATGCTTTGACAGCTGAGTCATCTCCCCAACCCTCCAGTGTTTTTCATTAGGGCAACTGACACTTCTAAAATTATAATTTAAATGAACCGGCACACATACAATGTCCTATTCTCTGTGATAAAAGATATTTAAGAGCATTCCAGACAGTGTAATAAAAGGTGGTTGGGCAGGGGCAGACCTGTTGATAAAGTACCTGGAAGGTCAGACTGCATATATTGGATTTGCAAGACAACAGATCTGTAATAGTTATTGTCCACCTCCAAAAGTGTAGGCTAAATAAATAAATAAATAAATAAATAAATAAATAAATAAATAAAAATAAACCCTCAGGGTTTTGCTTCTGCAGGCTTTTTGAGACTGCCCACTGCCCAGCAAAGCCACAGTGATTTTTTTTGGGTGGCAGCCACCGCCTCATGGCAGGGGGTATTGACTTTCAAAGGTGATGGTGGTGCCTTCATTTGTGCCTTTCCTCTGAAAAGAAGTTATTTTCTCTTACAGCTGTGCATCGTATTTATAATAGCTTATTGATCAAAGCCAGGTCCACGTTCAAAGCAGGAAGAAGCTGGGTGCCTCTTCCTCATGAGTTGGCTTTGCCTCAGAGGTACTGCTTTTGCATTCCTGGCTTTTCTCCCTGTGACAGAGTGCCTGGGAGTTTTATGTCAACTTGATACAAGCTGGAGTCATTTGGGAATAGGAAACTCAGTTGAGAAAATGCCCCTAACAGATTGGTCTGTGGTCCTACATGGTATCAGAAAGCAGGCTGAGCAAGGGTGGGAGCCAGGCAGCAAGCAGCCTTCTCCCACGGCCTCGGCTTTAATCCCTGCCTCCAAGCTCCTGCTCTTTTGGAGTTCCTGCCCTAACTCCCCTCAGTGATGGTTTGTAATGTGGAACTGTAAACTAAAAAAGTCTTTCCTCCACAAGTTGCTTTAGGTCATGGTGCTTTACCTAATAATAGAAATAGAAACCCTAGCAAAATTGGTACCAGGAGTAGGGTAAGTCTGTGACAGACGTGACCATACTGTTTTGGAGATGATTGGGGGATGACTTTAGAACTTTGGGCTGGGAAAGCCACTGAGTATTCAGACCTCTGTGAGCTGTTATGGAAACTAAAAAGATACATCAGATAGCAGTGCAGACAATGGAAGCTTAGGTTGTGAAATTTCAGAGGGAAGTTTGTGAGTCCCTTAAAGACTCACTGGGGCTGTTCATAGTTTGAATTAAGGATCTGTGATTCTGGTCATCTGGGACTGAAGAATTGGCTGTGATTAAGAAGATTCAGCAAAACCTTTGCTCTACTGGAACAACTGATGTTGGTTAGTTGGAGCTGAGAAACTAGTGGTGATTAAGAAGAGAGTAGGATCATTCAGGGCTGTATATCTGGGAGTATTTCCTGAGGGTCAGCACACAGAACCTGTGTTGCAGATGGTACCGAAGCTGTATCTCATGCTGGCAGCCAAACTTGGTAGTGTACGTGTAGATGTAACCTACTGTCTTATTAAATAAGAAACACAGAACCAATGTAAAAGAGAAAGTCAAGAGGTCAGAGCTCAGAGCTAAAACCTTACCCTTGCTCCTACCTCTCCCAAAGAGAGCTACTTCCTGTGTGTTTGTCTTTAATATAGTATTTCTGTTCTGCCTTCTCATTGGTTGTAAACCCAAACACATGACTGCCTCATCACTGCCTGTAAGTATAGCCCTCCAGGTCGTAAAGGCGTGTGTCTCCAATGCTGGCTGTATCCCTGAATACACAGAGACTTACCTAGCTTTGCCTACCAAGTGCTGGGATTAAAGGCGTGTGCCACCACCGCCACACTCTTGCTATGGCTCTAATAGCTCTGACCCCTGGGCAACTTTATTTATTAACATACAATTAAAATCACATTTCAGTACAAATAAAATACAACCATATTTCCCCTTTTCAATTTTAATAAAAAGAAAAAAGCAAAAGGTTATAACTAACAAAAGAAAAACTATATACAAAAGTATAATAACTATATACAATATATACAAGTAATAAATACCTAAACAATGTCTAGTCCATTTGTATTTGACAAATCAGAGAAAATAATTCCATTATCTATCCTATTTTGGTAAGTCCAAAATGTATCTAATTCACTTTCTATCCTAATTAATCTTCAACTATAACTAACTAATCTTCAACTCCCTCAGAGACCCAAGAAGGAAATAATATTAGCTAACAAAAATAAAAACAGGAAGTGCATGCAAGCAACTTCCAAAAAATTTGTGAGTTGACAGAAACAGCCAGCTGCCTGACAGTCACCTGAGGTTTCTCCGCAGTGTTGGGGCATCATCTTCAGCCTATAGGCTTAGTGTATCTGACAGACTCATTTGTGAAGTAGGATGTACACAAGGTCAACAGTTCAACCTCACATTGGGTGAGAGCAGTCCATGTACCAGAAACACCTGAATTCCACTAGTGTCATGTCATGATTCAGGATTTTAAATTCTGGAAATTGTTGACGGTTTTTTAATTCAGCTGTCCATTCTTCTTGGCTGTGTATATATGGCTTCATCTCAGCATCCCTTCTTCTCCACATCCCTCTATTAAATGCCAGTCTACTATTGAGAGGTGTGAGCTTTCAGCTGCTGTTCCATTGCACAACAGAAGCCATCTGCCGACTGCCTGTTCAGCTGCCTTTGAAGAAAAGGGCACTGTACCTTTTCCAGATTGTGAAGGCCTCTTCAGGGATGGGGCCATATTGTCCTGGCCTCAGAAGATGTCTTTTGATAAAGCCATAACCACACTTGTTTTCATGTATCTTTGTTTCGTGTTCTGTCTGTCCATTTTGTCCTGTTGATTCGAGGATACTTTGTTGTCCAGTGGCTAACTTTTGCCACAATGAAAGTTAACTCCATATGCAGTTTCTTCAATGCCCATATTTTCTCTGAAGTAGATTGGTACTGCCAGGAGCCGACATGTCTCAAAAAAGAAAAATTTCTAAGTTATTAAAACATTTTAAATGCCATATTCTGTAGATCTCTGAAGGGTCTGAAGATGACCTGTCTATCTAAAATATATCTGCTCAATTTTTAAAACATATCTAATATGACTACAAGTTCTATTGTAATGTCTAACTACTAACTTTCATTTCTTTATATCCTAATAGTTGGTAATAATAACATTCAAGGATCAGAAAATTGCATTACATTGTTAAATGAATGGTATAAGTACAATTAGAAATATACATATAGCATTTTCTAACAATATCAATTTCAAATTTGTATACAATATAAAACAATCCAATCCAATGTAAAGTATTTAAAACTAGTAATTGTCTTTTTCTTTTCTTTTTTTTTAAACAAGAACCTTAAATCTAATCTCCTTTGCTTAGCCTTTTTCCTAACCCTTGATAACAACTTGTAACCAACTCCTCTAATCAATGAAAATCATCCAGACCCAAAACTCATTAAAAAGACCAAAAAACCACCCGCCCCACACCACCTCTTTGGGAATGTGGGCGTCGTATTCTTAAAATTGCTTCCTGCTGGGTATGGGCTAAGTTATCCTTATCCTGAAAGAAAAATTTTAGGTTAATTGTCAAATTCTAGGAAAGGTAACTATATCCTTCATTATCCAATCTGTGTATAATGCCAAAGTTCAGGGTTTATCTCAAGTCCTTATTCAAGTAGTCTTTGAGACGGGATCATCTCAGCTAGTCATCTCAAAATTGCTCTGAGCACCTTGTAGTTCAAAGCTGATCTGTAGATGATGTTTGTCAGCTTAATGATATTATTATTGTCCACGTGGAATTGTTGTTGTTGTGGGGCCCCATCTTCTTCCTGGAGACTTCAGTTGATGTTAGGCCTGGCCGTGATTTCCTGCAGAAAACTGATAAGAGACTCGAACACAAAGACATATATATGTAACTAATTGAAGCCTTTTTTCTAGTATTAGTTAGTACTCTATATGACCATTCATATCTTAACAAAGTTTAAAATGTGTATATATCTATATATATTAATCTTGTAAATTTTGATATAAAATTCATACTTTAAGAAAAGTTTAAAGAATCAGAATAGAATCAAAGAGTTGAGATTAGTAATAGAATAGTCCCTTAATTAATTTGGCTTTTGTCCTGTCCCATAGCAGAAGATGGCTCTTTTATTCTGGCATGATAGAGGGAGTTTGCATTTTCCTTTTAACAACATGCTTGAGTTTAAAGAAGGAGAGAGCCATTCTCCAATTCCAAAGTCAGCTTTAAATTTTACTTGAACTGGGACTATTAGAAGACCAATAGTGTTAAATCTTTAGAGAAAAGCAGAAACAAACATTTAGGAAGACAAAAATTTTTTTAGATAATATATACCCATACGCCATTTCACTCTGTTTTCTGAGATAGATGATTTGTCCCTTTTCTTCAGTTGTCTCATTTGTCCAGTGTTCTTCAGATTCCTTAACCTTCATTCTCCTAAAAGACAAAAACAAAAACCTTTCCCCAAGACTAATTTTGGGGATGTTCCTTTTTGGCAAGTTATTATCTGATTAAACCAAAGGCATTTGTTACTGGTACAAGTTAGTTTAAATTGGATGTTCATGCTGGTTGATGAACTATCACCTCCTCTAATTAAGAGCTCTCTCTTGTTCAAATCAAACCTTTATCAATTTTGATGGTACCCACAGCTTATCTTCTCCTGTAGAAACAAAAGCAAAACCTCGTCCCAATGTAACACATACCCTGGTTTCCATTCTGAGGTCAGCACATCCTTAAAGTATATAGGCTGATTTAATTCTGTAGTTTTTTCTATTATCCAATGTCTCTCTGCAGGCATTAAGAAAATTCAAAGTTAATAGAGCATTATGCAGTCTATTTCTGGGGTTTTTTGTTACACCTTTCTGTTTATTTAGCATATCCTTTAGAGTTCTGTTTGATCTTTCTATAACTGCTTGACCTGTAGGATTATGTGGTATACCTGTAATATGCTTTATATTATAATAAGCAAAAAACTGTTTCATTTTAACAGAGACATATGATGGAGCATTGTCAGTTTTGATTTGTGCAGGTATACCCATGATGGCCATAACTTCTAGCAAATGAGTGATTACAGAATCAGCTTTTTCAGAACTCAAAGCAGTTGCCCATTGAAATCCTGAATAAGTATCGATGGTGTGGTGTACATATTTCAATTTTCCAAATTCTGCAAAGTGAAACACATCCATCTGCCAGATTTCATTCCTCTGAGTACCCTTTGTGTTACATCCTGCTGGTAATGGCATTTGATTGTAGAAGGAACACGTAGGACATTTCTTTACTATTTCTTTGGCTTGTTGCCAGGTTATGGAAAAATCCTTTTTTAAACCTTTACTATTGACATGATGTTTTTTATGAAATTCTGAGGTCTCCAGCACATTTCCTATCAATAATTTATCAATCTCATCATTGCCTTGTGCTAGAGGGCCTGGTAGACCAGTATGGGATCGAATGTGAGTTATATATAAAGGTTGACTCCTTTTCTTGATTGTATCTTGTAATTGAATAAATAGTGAAGTTAATTCTGAAGCATCAGGGATAAATTCTGCAGTCTCAATATGTAATACCACTCTTTCAGCATACTGAGAGTCAGTTACTATGTTGAGAGGTTCTGAAAAATCCATTAATACCAACAGAATAGCATACAATTCTGATTTTTGAACTGAATTATAAGGACTTTGAACCACTTTCCTTAAATTTTCTGATTTGTAACCTGCCTTTCCTTGTTTCTTGGCATCTGTATAAAATGTACGAACTCCAGATATGGGTTTTTCCGTACAATTTGAGGCAAGATCCAATCAGCTCTCTTTATAAGATCAATTCTATTGCTTTTGGGATATTTGCTGTTAATTTCTCCCAAAAAATTACTGCAAGCTCTTTGCCAAGGTTCACTTTCTGTCCATAATTTTTCAATGTCCTCCTTAGTTAAAGGTATGACAATTTCTGCTGGGTCTATTCCTGCTAATTGACGAAGTCTCAATTTTCCTTTCAAATCAAGTCAGAGATTTTTTCCACATAAGTTTTTAATTTTTTATTTGGTTTATTTGGTAAAAATATCCATTCCAATATAATATCTTCCCTCTGCATTAATATTCCAGTAGGAGAATGCCTAGAAGGTAAAATAACCAAAATGCAATCCAGCTTTGGATCAATACGATCCACGTGCCCTTCATGTACTTTCTTTTCTACCAAGGCCAATTCTTTCTCAGCTTCAGGTGATAATTCTCTTGGACTATTTAAGTCCTTGTCACCTTCTAAGGTTTTGAACAAATTATTCAGTTCATCATTTTTTACCCCAACAATAGTTCATAGATGAGAAATATCTCCAAATAATCTTTGAAAGTCATTAAGAGTCTGTAGTCTATCTCTCCTAATTTGCACCTTTTGGGGTCTAATTTTTTGTAGCTCTATTTTATATCCTAAATAATTAATAGAATCTCCTCTTTGTATCTTTTCAGGAGCAATTTGTAATCCCCAGCAAGGCAAAATTTTCTTTACTTCTTCAAACATTCTTTCTAAAGTATCTGCATTTGAGTCAGCTAGTAAAATATCATCCATATAATGATAAATTATAGATTTAGGAATTTTTTACGTATCACTTCCAATGGCTGTTGTACAAAATATTGGCACAGAGTTGGGCTATTCAACATTCCCTGTGGGAGGACCCTCCATTGAAATCTTTTAACCGGTTGAGAATTATTATAAGTAGGCACTGTGAAAGCAAATCTTTCTCTGTCTTTTTCTTGTAAGGGTATTGAAAAGAAACAGTCTTTTAAATCAATAACTATGAGAGGCCATCCTTTTGGTAACAGAGTAGGCAAAGGAATTCCAGATTGTAGAGAGCCCATTGGCTGAATTACTTTGTTAATTGCTCTAAGGTCTGTTACCATTCTCCATTTACCAGATTTCTTTTTAATAACAAATACAGGAGAATTCCAAGGGCTGGTTGATTCTTCAATATGCTGAGCATTTAACTGTTCTTCTACCAGCTCTTCTAAAGCCTGGAGTTTCTCTGTTGTTAAAGGCCATTGCTGGACCCATACAGGCTTGTCTGTTAACCATTTTAAAGGTAGAGCTGTTGGTGTCTTTGGAAGATCATCAGTTGTTGTGCCCTGTTCTTGTATAATATGGATGGCTGGTGACCACTCAGAATAATGCCTTCTAATATTTCTGTCAGAAACATGTGCTAGTTTATGATTTGTTTCTGAGATTGGAGGGATGTTAATCTGAGTATTCCATTGTTGCAACAAGTCTCGACCCCACAGGTTCATAGCTATGTTAGCCACATATGGTTTTAATTTTCCTCTCTGTCCTTCTGGACCTATACATTCCAGCCATCTTGCACTCTGTTTCACTTGAGATAATGTTCCAATTCCTAACAGTTGAACATTTACCTCCTGAAGAGGCCAAGTTGGATGCCAAAATTCTGGTGCAATTATGGTAACGTCTGCACCTGTGTCTACCAGACCAGACAACAAAACACCATTTATTTTTATCGTTAATTTTGGTCTTTGTTCATTAATAGAAGTTTGCCAAAAATTTTTCTTTATGTTTTCTCCTGAATTTTCTATTCTCTCTGTTTCATCATCCTGACCAGCATGATTTATTCCAATAGGCATTTGGTTATTTAATTGCTCTGAGCAGGGGTTTCCTCTATGGCTGCAGGAAAGGTTTGAACTGGATTTGCTATGGGGGCCTGCATGAGGCCCCTCTGGGAGTTTCCCGAAGACTGAGGCAAAGGATTACCCTGTCTGTCCTTTGTTGATCTACATTCGTTGGTCCAGTGTTTTTCCTTACCACACCTTCTGCATACTCCAGAATGAAGGGGCATTCTGTTGCCATTGTTCCTTGAAGAAACATTGTTTCTAGGAATGACCTGTTTACAGTCCCTTTTCATATGTCCTTGCTTTCCACATCCAAAACATCTAACATTCCTCAAACCTTTTGAAATTGCTTCTCCTACCCACATATCATCATGCTCATGAGCCTCAACATTAACTGTGTCTCTAATCCAATCTTCCAAAGGTGCAGATCTTGCCTTTAATGGCCTGATTATTCTTTTGCATGCTGCATTCGCATTCTCAAAGGCCAAAGATTTAATTATTGCCTTACTAGCTTCTGAATCCGAGACCATTCTCTTTACTGCTGAAGCCAATCTTTGTAAAAAATCTGTGAAAGATTCTTTTGGGACTTGCATAACCTTTGTAAATGACTCATTTTTCCCCCTGGTTCCTCAACTCTGTCCCATGCATTCAAAGCTGCTGTTCGACATAAAATTAGGGTTTGGACATCATATAAACATTGTGTTTGTACTGAAGCATATTGGCCTTCTCCAATAAGCTGATCCTGGCAAACTTGTATTCCTTTATCCCTCCATTGTTTTTCTGTTTTTAGCTTCATCCTTGAACCAAGTTAGCCACTGTAACCTCTGGCTGGTTTCCAGAACAGCTTGTGCCAGCTCCCGCCAGTCCTGTGGTACAATCCTATTATATGTTGACCAAGAGTTTAACATTTGCTTTACATGTGGGAAATGCATGCCATAAGATACTATTGCCTCCTTAAACCTTCGTAAATCCAACATTTCAATTGGAGCCCAAATATTTTGTGTAGTCATTTGATCAGGCATCTGCTGTATGGTTACAGGATAAATTAAGGGTGACTGTGTGAAAACAGGCTTTCTTTCTGTAACCTTATGATCCAAACTTGAAACAACTTCACTGTTAATTTCTTCTGTCTGAATTTTTACAGATTTAACAAGTTTTTCTAAAGCTGTCATCCTGGCACTTAAATTGACTATCTTTTTAAATAGTAAAATGAGGATAAGCATAGTAATAAACTGCATAATTCGATCAATATTAATTTTCTCATATAGTTGTTCCATTGTCAGACGGCCTAAAATTTCAAACAAAACCCATTCTTCCAATGTACACATAAAACCCATTTTTTTTTAAATTTGGAAAAAATTTCTCTTTTAAATAGTTTCCTTTATAATATCTGATATGTTATGACTTACCAAATCTGCGTAGAACAGTAGAAATCCGAGGGAATTTCAAAACAGCCATCCAGTGTCTGAGGTGTGAATCAGAGAGAGAGAGAGAGAGAGAGAGAGAGAGAGAGAGAGAGAGAGAGAGAGAGAAAGCATGCAAGAAAGCGTAGCTGGCTAAAGCTTAAATCCAGCCACGTGTTCCCTCTTGAGCCAAGTCAAGGCTTGGCTCTGGCTTCCTTAAGCTCCGACCACGTGTGTTGGCTTTACAGGCGGGGCCCTGTTCGGCAGGGCAGGCCTGAGTTGTTTGTAGCACTGGCTTTAAGCAAGTAGCTCATGGTTAGTCTGGCCTGAGGCCAAGCAGACCTGGGCCCGGGCTAGGGAGCCAACCGCCAAGTTGCGGAAAACTGGACCTGCCGCCAAGCCAAGTGGTTTTTAATGGATTCTTGTCACGTTGGGCACCAAATGTAGATGTAACCAACTGTCTTATTAAATAAGAAACACAGAACCAATGTAAAAGAGAAAGCCAAGAGGTCAGAGCTCAGAGCTAAAACCTTACCCTTCCTCCTGCAGTGCTCCTACCTCTCCCAAAGAGAGCTACTTCCTGTGTGTCTGTCTTTAATATAGTCTTTCTGTTCTGCCTTCTCATTGGTTGTAAACCCAAACACATGACTGCCTCGTCACTCCCTGTAAGTACAGCCCTCCAGGTCTTAAAGGCATATGTTTCCAATGCTGGCTGTATCCCTGAACACACAGAGACTTACCTAGCTCTGCCTACCAAGTGCTGGGATTAAAGGCGTGTGCCACCACCTCCACGCTCTTGCTATGGCTCTAATAGCTCTGACCCCCGGGCAACTTTATTTATTAACATACAATCAAAATCACATTTTAGTACAAATAAAATACCACCATATGTACGAGTTACCCATGAGGGACTGGCTTTGAAGGCATGAAGGGATTGTGGAGATCAACTGATATTTGGCATCACGAGAGACCAGGAGAAGACATTGGTGTAGGGGTGACTTCAGGTGAAGTTGAAGTTCCAGGATTAAAGGGGCCATGGAGAGAGGTTGAAGCCTGGTACCACACAGCAGGGTTAGAGTCTCTGAAGAGTCTAGGAGAGGCTGTTGCTGAAAGCACATCCCAGTTGCAGTGGAGACCCAAACAGTTTGAGATGTCAGTACCGTGGTATGACTACCAAGGACAGCAGCAGCCATGAAGGGGAATTGGTCTGAGCCTGTGAGACAAGCTGCATTTGCTGTGGATGGTAGACCCTAGTGAAGTGGAGCTGAGCAGGCTCTCTGGAAACCAGAAAACCATGAGTCTTAGAAGTCTGACATGGTGCCAGCCATGGCTCTTCACCAGGAAGCATGCTAGCCATTGTCTGGTTTCTATGTATGACAAGTATGTGTGGGCCACCTTTTGGCATTCAGGAAGCTTGAAAATAATCTCATAGAACTCACTTCGAGTTTGCATCTTGTCTAGAAATGTACTAGTAGAATAGCATAAAGAGATAGACTGGTTTTGCCTGGTGCCTGAAGACTGATGGTACAGAGTGAGGCATTTGTAGTATTTGATAATGGGGCCTTTGGATTGCCTTAGCATCTCTAGACAACTAGATTGGAATTGAGCACATTGCCTTACTTTGCCATAACTACCATAACAAATTACCACACACTGGGCACTGAAACAACAGTAATTTATTTCCTCAGTCCTGAAGGTTGGAAGTACAAAGTGTTGGCAGAAGTGATTTTTTTTTCCTGAGACCTCTCTCCTTAGTTTCTCCATGTGTTCTCACATGGACTTCTCATCTGCCCCTTCCTGATGTGTTCTGTTGTGGGTTCACACAGCTTCTGATAAAGACACCATTACTTGGAGTATGGAGCATGATCAAGAGTCCATTTTAATTTAATTAATTAAAAAAGACTTTATCTCTATAAAAGGCTAACTTCAGAGACACTGGAGTCAGGATCTCAACATAAGGATGCTCGCACACGGCACAGAGAGCCAACAGTTCACCATCCTCCAGTCTTCCTTGACACCTCAAGGCCACATTCAACACAGGATATCAGCAGTTTTTCTCATACCCAGCTGACCTCAGTCTTGTGAGCAGCTTTTAAAAGATTCCAGAGACCGTCCAGAGTTTTATTTAGTGGATACACCTTGGGAACCTGTGTGGTAGTATTCTAATTGTATTGAAATGTGATTTTGATTGTATGTTAATAAATAAAGTTGCCTTGGGGTCAGAGCTATTAGAGCCATAGAAAGAGCATGGCGGTGGTGGCACACGCCTTGAATCCCATAGATCTCTGTGTGTTCAGGGATACAGCCAGCATTGGAGTCATACGCCTTTAAGACCTAGAGGGCTGTACATACAGACAGTGACGAGGCAGTCACGTGTTTGGTTTTACAACCAATGAGAAGGCAGAATGACTTTGAAACAACTGACACACAAAGAAATAGCTCTCTTTCGGGAAGCTGGACACAGCAGGAGAAGGGTAGATTTAGCTCTGAGCTCTGACCTCTTGGCTTTCTCTTTTACATTGTTTCTGTGTTTCTTATTTAATAAGACAGTTGGTTACATCAACAAACCTGTGTTGACTACATAGAATACAGCAGCCCTTAGTCTAGCTGCCCAAATAAAAATATTTGTTTCCCTCTTGTTTCAGAGGGGAAGGTTGGGAGATGAAGGAGCCCTTATTATATGTACATATAATATTATTGTGTGTACCTGTATGCTTATGTGGAGGTGTGCACATGTGTGTGGATGCATGGGCACGTCTGTGCGTGTTCATGGAGCTAGTGGCCAACACTGAGAATCTTTCTTGAGTCTTCATTTATGTTTTGAGATAGGATTTCTCGATGAACCTGGAGCTCAGCTAGCCTGACTGGCTGGCAAGTCATGCCCACCCCTTGCTCAGGATTCCTCCTGACGCTGCCTCCCTGGTGCGTGGATTAGAGACCCACTGACCTGTACCTGGTTTTGTTACATGAATGCTGGTGATCCACACCAGTTCTCCATGCTTGCATGCCAAGCATTGTACCGACTGAGGGAGCTCCTCTGCCCCATATGTATATGTTACTTTCAAAATGAACAGTTATTAATTTAAAACTAAAAAGAATTTTTCATGTGAATGACTTGACTACTCAATTGTAAAAACTATAGTTGTATGAACATGGGTCTCCAGAAATTTATTATTTTTAATGAACACCTGGATTTTTTTCTTAAAAAAAGAACACACATAATAACATATATATATATTGGATACAGTGGGAGACAGAATCAGGGTAGTTCAAATGTCTATCACTTTTTTTGTGTGCTAGGGACATTAAAAATTCTTTCTACTAGCTGTTTTAAAATACAGACTTAATTTTTGTCAAGTGTAGCTACCTGGTTATGCCACAGAATAATACAAAGAGTACTACTATCTAGCGTCTCCTGTATCAACTGGCCATCTTCTCTGTTTCTTTGGTAACCACTGCTCTACTCTACTATGAGGTAAATCTTTTTAACTGCCACATGTTGGTAAGAACATATAGTTTGCCTCTCCATGCCTTACTTATTTCAATTCAACCTAATGTCCTCTGGTTCCACCATATTGCAGTAAATTATAGAATTTTATTCTTTTTTATGAATGAATAATAATTGTTCTCTTCTCTCTCTCTTTGTGGACACTTGACACCACATCTTGGCTGTTGTGAACAGTGCTGCAGGAGGCAGGGTACTTACTGCCCATGTTTCCAGCATACCCATTTCTTTGCTGTTGGATGTGTATCCAAGTAGTAGAATTACTGGATCATGTGGTTCTGTGATCTACTTTAACTTCCAGGTTTAGAGGAATGGCCACACTGATTTTTACAGTGGTAGGACTGACTTACACGCATCAACAGTGTAGGGAAGTTCTTTTCTCTGATTATTACTAGTGTTTATTATTTTTTTTAAATAAAAGTCATTCTAATTGGGGTGAGATGCCATCTCATTGTGTTCTGATTCACATTTCTCTGGTCATGAGTGACAGCATTTTCATGTACTCAATGGTTATCTGTTCATCTTCTTTTCAGAAATATCTATTCAGATAATTTTTTGTTTTTATTAATTTATTTGCTATTCAGTTGTTGTGTGGTCTAGATAGCAATCCCTGTGTGTTGGTAAATACATAGTTTTTGCTATTCTCTAAATTTTCTATTAATTATATTATTTACTCTGCTGTGCATTTTTTTTTGTGATTTTTGTATAATACCATCAACAAACTTTTGTTTTTGTTATCTGTGACTATAGGGCTATATTAAAACACTTTTTACTAAAACCAGTATCCTTAGTTATTTCTCTCTGTGTTTTCCTCTAGCTATTTCATTACCCATTAATCAATTGAAGGGCTTTTAGTTTTTATTTTTCCCATTTATTAGTTATTATGAACAAGTAGCTGTGGACTAGGATGTTGAGTCCTTTGGGCATATGATAAATAGTGGTGTAGCTGAGTCATATGATAGATTTATTTTTAGCTTTGTGAGAATCCTCCACACTTATACCCAGACTGGCTGTAGCTGTTTGTGAGCCCAACAGTGACTCTCCTTTCCTCATATTCTCGCTAGCATTTCTTGTTGGTTGTTTTGTTGATCTTGGCCATTATGGCTGGAATAAGATAATATCTCACAGATGTTTTTATTATTGTTACCACAATTGCTAAGGATAATTAATGATTTTGATGTGATTTTTCTTAGCTTACTTTCATTTCTTCTTTGAGAACTCGCTATTCAGATCCATGACCCATTCATAGAATGGGATTTTTTTCCTCTGTTTTTTTTTTTTTTTTTTTTGAGTTCCTTATCTATTCTGGATGTTAGTCCTCTGTCTGATGTGTGGCTGGGTACTTCCATTCTGCTGGCCTCCTCTTCACCCAGGTGATTGTTCCCTAAGCTGTGCAGAAGCTTTTCAGTTTTATGAGGTTTCACTTATCAGTTGTTGATCTGAGTTATTGAGCAAATGGAATCTTATTCAGGAAGTCCTTCCTACACCTCTACCACGTATGGTACTGCCTGTGTTTTCTTCTAGCAATTTCAGGTCTTTTTGTTGAAGCTTTTTTCAGGTTTCACATTAAGGTTTTCAGTTAATTTATAGTTGTGCAAGGTATTTTTGTGCAAAAAAAGATAAGAGTCTAATTTTATTCTTCTGTGTGTGGACATCTAGTTTTCCTAGCATCAGCTGTTGACTATGGTGTCTTTTCTCTAGGATATGTTTCAGACATCTTTGTCAAATATTAGGTAGCTGAAGTTATATGTACTCATGTTTGAGTCTATGCTTTTGGTCTACATGTCTATTTTGAGCCAATATCACACACACACACACACACACACACACACACACATAAAATCACCATGGCTCTGTAATAGCTCTTAGGATCTAGAATGATAACCCCAACCAACATCATTCTTCTTGTTTAGTGTTGTTTTGGCTATCTAGGGTCTTTTGTGGTTCCATATAAATTTTAGGATATTTTTTCTATTTCTGTGAAGAATAAGATGGGAGTTTTGGTTAAGGTTGCACTGAATCTGTAAAAAGCTTTTAACAAAATGGTAATTTTTGCAGAATTAGTCCTACTACTCAGTGAGCATGGAATTTCCTCCCACATTCTAGTGTCTGTCTCTGTCTTTTTCTTCAGAGATTTAGATTTAAAGTTTTCGCTATAAAGGTCCTTCACCTCCTTGGCTAAGTTTCCTCCCAGATATTTTATTTTCTTTGAAGATTTCGTGAATGGGAGTGTGTCCACGATCTCTTTCTCAGAGTGTTTGTTGATGGTATATAAAAATCTAATGAGGACTCTCCTTGCAGCAGCGGCCGTGAGTGCAGAGCAGCGGCCGCGAGTGCAGCGTCCGAGCTGTGGCGGCACGAGTCATGGCTGGACAAGCTTTCAGATGTTTCTCCCGCTCTTTGACAGAGTACTGGTTGAAAGGAGTGCCGCCGAAACTGTGACCAAAGGTGACATTATGCTTCTGGAAACGTCTCAAGGAAAATATTGCATGGGACAGTAGTGTCTGTGGGATCAGGAGCCAAAGGAAGGGTGGGGAGATTCAGCCAGTGTGAAAGTCGGAGACAAAGTTCTTCTCCCAGAATACGGAGGCACCAAAGTAGTCCTAGACGACAAGGATTATTTCTGATTTAGAGGTGGTGACATTCTTGGAAACCATGTGGACTGAAATCACTGTTGAAATGGTGTCACATGAAGCTGCCCATTCCTCTGACGGTCTGAACTCTTCATCATGTAAACAACTTCCATGCCTCCCTTTTATAATAAACTGATGATCCCTAAACTAATGACAGTCACTGTCTCTGGAGTTTAGTTTCACTGTACTGTTGTAAACATTTCCGAATAAAATAATGTAAATGAAAAAAAAATCTAATGATTTTGTAAGTTGATTATGTTTCTGCCACTTGTTCATGCTGTTGCTAGCTTCTAGTTTTCTGGCATAACTTTTGGGCTCCCTTTTTTTTTTCTTTCCGAGACAGGGTTTCTCTGTGTAGCTTTGCGCCTTTCCTGGGACTCACTTGGTAGCCCAGGCTGGCCTCGAACTCACAGAGATCCACCTGGCTCTGCCTCCCAGTGCTGGGATTAAAGGCGTGCGCCACCACCGCCCGGCTTTTTTTGGTTTTTGAGACAGTGTTTCTGTGTAGTTTTGGTGCCTGTCCTGGAATTCACTCTGTAGACCAGACTGGCCTCGA
This sequence comes from Peromyscus leucopus, assembly GCF_004664715.2. Taxonomy (NCBI): domain Eukaryota; kingdom Metazoa; phylum Chordata; class Mammalia; order Rodentia; family Cricetidae; genus Peromyscus; species Peromyscus leucopus. The sequence continues at coordinate 2,067,993 of NC_051072.1, read as the reverse complement.
ACTCACAGAGATCTGTCTGGCTCTGCCTCCCAGGTGCTGGGATTAAAGGCGTGTGCCACCCCCGCCTTGCCTCCAAATTCTTAATATCTGGCTAATCAACCCCAAGTGTGCTTCCAGTTGGTATTCCAGTTTGTCCTCATTTGAGTCTGACTTAGTCCCCTTAGTCCTCTTTGACTCTATTTGGCCTGTGGTATATCTGAAGATAGGCTTGGTGTGGAGCATTTACTTGTTCGCAGTTCTGACTTGACATTGTCTGTCCAGTCCCTCTTTCTTTGCTTCTGAACTCTGAGTACCTGACAGTGTATCCGTTTTTACTTTGACTTTGTACCCCAATATCTACCAAGGCCCCTGAGTTGCTCTTGGCAGGAGTAGATCTGCTACTATGATCATGTGGTAATATCTGTAGATACTTTTGGTTATTCCAGCTGGGGTTGGTGTTGTTATGGGTCCCTACTATATGGAGGTTGGGGATGCTTGTCCACATTCTCTAGTGAATAAGTCAGCCTCAACTGCAAAGTGTCAATGCACAAAATGTCAGTGATGTCACTGGAAACCTCCACTCTAGAACAGCTACAGAGTGATACAGTGAACAGTTGCAAAATCACAGACGATAACCTCCATTTTCATTGTCATGGGGACCAGATATTCTCTGCAGGCCTCAGGAGCAAAGACTTTTTCTTTATAAGGCATGGTTCATTCACATAGAATCCAAGGTTCTCAAGAAGCAGATGTATGCCCAAGTTTCTAAGTTAGCTGGTCCAGAGCCACTTGTAGTAAGACTAAAAGGCATCAGAGTCTGGCCCATGATTTCACAACCTAGGATGTTTACAAGGATCCAGAAAGATGATCATTTCTTTTCTCTTGAAGTATATTTTATGTGTCCTTGGCAACCAATGCTCTTAAACACAGTAACAGCTTCTCCAATGGGATTTAGGTCTGTGGAGCTTAAGTATATGTAACAGATTCTATGGTTTCTTCAGTGGATGCTCACCTTGTCTTTATTGCTGATAAAGTACAAATCACACCTGGTCAGGAAGAGAACCAGTAGACAAGAGTATCTTCATGATATATTCTCTGTCAGTTGTAGACATTGGCTGCATGACCATGGCAAGCACAGCTTCTGGTATTCAGTGAAAGAATTTGCCAATGCACATCATGATCCCATGAACGTGATGGTGCTCACAGGCAGAGAAAACTGTAAACATGTCCTGAAGTTGCATTTTTGGCCCCTGAAATTCTCTACTCTGTATTCCCTCAACAGATTTATATGACTATCACTTATCAAATGTGTCAAACAAACTTACTTAGGGTTACGTAGCTGAATGTGATAGTTAGGGAGATTTAGCAAGAGTAAAATGGTTTCTGAATGCACGGCACTAAAAATTAATTCAGATTCCTAATGGTCTGATGTGTTTCTGGCAGTTCTTGACTATGTTGCATCGTGTGAATTCACTGAAGCCTTGCTGCTGAACACACAACGTACACACTTTGCTCCTCCTATGCTCACACTGTGAAACACAAGCAAATGGTGGAAAAACCTCAGTTCAGATTCAAGATGGCTGTTCATTACTGATTGTTGTATTTTCACTGCACATACGTAACGGTCCACACTTGTAGGAATGTAGTAGCTTAATCATAGAAATAAAGTGTCCAAAGCTTTCCTACCATCAATTTTCACCATGTAAATAGAAAATTGGTACATATTTATACTGTGCCCATAGCCATCTTAAATGGATGCTTTTGCAACGGTCTCAACAGTCACCAAAGAAGCTTCTTTTAGCAGCAGATGGAGACCATTGCAAAAGCATCAATTAATCAAAATGCAGAGAACAACTGACCGTGGGGTGCCCAGCCCCAGTTGATATATTTACAACATCACTCCTGTACCCAAGGTTCAGGGTATGCTGAGAAAGTAGAAGCAGAAGGATCTTGAGAGCCAGAAGAGCAGGAAGTCTGCGCTGAGGTGGTACCTTTTAACTGTGACAGGGAAGCTGTATCTATGAAGTCCCAGCAACATAGCTGCCTAAACAAGACCCGGGACAATTCCAGTAACCATTGAATTCCCAGGATAGATGAGGGAATATCTCATGGGTGTCCATCCCTAGGTGAAGAATAGCAAATAATTAACACCTGCTGACAGAGAGGGAGAATTAGTCTTTTCAACAGTTTCTGAAATGGCCCTAAGCATACTTCTGTCATTCTGTACTGCATATTTATGTGAGGCAGCAGTCTCAGCATAGATGATTATGACATCAAAATATCAATCAGCTCTGAAAAATGTTAAAGATGCACTATGGGCAGTATCAAAGCCAAGATGTAATTCTCTATGAAAAAGTAAAGCATGTGCAGCTCATTAGGGTACAAATTTGCTTCCATCTTTCAAAGATTATAAAATTATATGCATATTAAAGAATGATTTTAAAATAAATCCCTTTATTATTTATTCTCAGTAAGTGTTTGCCTTGGATACCTATTTTATATAGCTCAAGCTTGTGTGAAATTTCTTTAGTGAGACGTGATCATGAATGCAAAGAACTTACGTGGCTTTGCTGCAGGCCAGAGAAGCAAAATGGCGTAGACTGTGGAGTCTGAAGGTGGTTTTTAGGACTCAAGATTTAGGCCAGCAGCAGATATAGGTACCGCCAGCGCCTTCTTACTGAATCAAAGGCTGGTGGACAGTTGGAAGTGGATGGGCATCTAGACACACTTGGCCCCACAGGTGAACTGGTACCCACTAGAGAAGCTGCAGCTCTTGGCTGTCGATCACCTGCTCCATCCACTGCTGAGGGTGACAACCAGGTGCCCTTGATGCAGATCCCTGTGTGCTCAGGATTCAGAGAAGCTGAAGGGAGGTGGGGCTCTGTCAGCCCATGAGTGAGGACTATCGATGCTCCTTTGGGTTCAGGCTGCTGTATAGTTCGTCCCACACTGCCCCTGTCAGTTAAAGGTTTTTGCTTTTAAACTGTTTGTGTGGCCCCTTAAATGTTGTTCACCTCATTCTTGCCTATCTCTGCTTGTGCAAACTAACATCGATGAGGGTTCACATGCGCTTGGGAAGCTTCCCAGGCTGGGCAGGCTGCCAACTGTGTGGGGGCCCTCAGCTCCGGCCTCTTGCACAGAACTCTAGAGTGGAAGGCAGAGCTTTTTGATGTCCACTCAAACATGGAACACAGTGCCCTTCGGGACTACTCAGGGAAGGGAACACCCACCAGGGAACATCCTTCCAGCTTAGCTGACACAAATGAATGATAAGACAGTATTCCCACATTTGTATATAATTTTATCTTTTTCAGTGGACGTCTTGTCGGGAGCCTCTAGATTGTCCAACCTCTTCTACACTGTGTCCTCAGGCTGCCCAGTTGGTTCCCTCATCCCTTACAATATTTCTATGCTCCTAACCCATTAGAGCTGTGGACCTTGGAGGAAGGAACCACACGACCTGACTAAAATCAACAGCAGGGTAAAGACATGGATGGCTTTTAAGGGACCGTATTGTCTAAGAAAGCAGATGGCTGCTGCTTAGCTATCAGGGTTCTTGGTTTGTGTCCAAATGCTCCCAGGTTCTGCTACTTTCTGGTTTGTCTCTACGCTCTTGAGTGTTGAATCTGTTAACCAGGCTAGGTCTTGAGTGAACAAGTGTATTCTGAGGGCCTTCCTGACTCCTCCTGGAACCCTTCCGTGTCATGTGCTCCCAGGTGGGGATAAGGGTGTGGGTGGGAAACTGTTGAGAGATCTCTTGGTGTTTCTGCAGCAAAATGTCCGGAGAGTTTGTGGGACGCCCCGCTTTGCACTGCATTCTGTTTCCCGCAGAATCGTGTGATGCTGAGGGAACTGTTTATTTTTCAAACTGCAATGCACCAAAAGCTCTTGAGTGGCTCCTGTTCTCCATGTGTGGCAGTCAGCACAACTGTCCTTACTGACGGTTAGTGGCATCGGTTTGGGCCGATTATACCTTCTTCTCATGGAGAGAAGCTAATACATGCTTCTCTACTGATCTCCTCCCCAGCAAGTTCGATCAATTTCTCCACGAGGAGGTGAGCCACAGCTGACCCAAGCACTCCTTTGTTCTCACCTATCCCATTGGTATTGGCATTCTGCTGATGTTCTGTTGGGCAGAGGAAGGAAGCGGCCTAAAAGGGGAGAGAGGAAGAACAACTTCACAATTCTGTCTCAGTGGGGCAACCCCTGCTGAGTTCCCATACAGTAAGTGGTCCCTCGGCAGAAATTTGCAAACACTTCCAACTGTTTCATTTGAGTCAGCCCTACCAAGACGAGCACTGCTCAAAGCATGTGCAGTCTGCCAAGGGGACAGCTGTTAATTCTCTGAGAAGACATAGGCCAGAGACCCTGCAGCAGCACACACGTCCATGCTGATGACAACATTACTTGGAAGCCTGCACATGGTATTGTCATACCTAAGAAGATTTTGTATTTAAAAAGTTCAAATGATATAGGGAGAGTGAGGTGTATTTTGCATGTTGAATTTTATTCACAGGGGCAATATTAAAATTTATTGGTAAGACAGAAATAATCCCAAAGTATCTTCTGTATTTGGGAAAAGACAAGGGAAAGAAAATGGTAAATGAACAGTAGGAAAGACAGATTGGGGAGAAAAATGTAATCATTTTCTATAAGAAATGCTTAAATGTTCAGTCTGCTAGAGCAGTGTGTTTTAAGAAGGCCAGTCTTGAAAACATATGGAAACCTCTGTGTTAGGTACACCTTGTGGGAGTTTGACCTCTGGGCAATTGTATTTGAACAGGGGCATGTGCAAACTGTGGCCTCATACTCCTGTCTGTGGAGCAGTGAAGAAAGTGGGGAGGAAGCGTATTAAATAGGAGTTTCTAGAAGTTCATACTCCGTGTGGCCTATGTGGACACATCTGGAGCACTGCTGGTTTCACTGCTTCTTCCCCTTACCTGTATAAAGACTTTGGACTTGGACATGCGCAAGAACTTACTATGTATGCCATGTTCAAAGATGAGAGAAGCCCTTTGTGAGTTCTGGAGCTCCTTGGCCTCCCTTGGCTTGCATCACCTCCAGCTCCTGATGTCCCTACTGCAGCTGCTGTCACAGTCTACCCTGGGCCCTCCTGGGATGCTGAATCCATAATTTTTGAAATTAAGAAGTCATTATAATGTTATGATTTGCATTTCGGTTTAGTTCCCTCCATCTGTTTTCCATCAAAGATTCTTCAGCAGAGTATATTTGGCAAGGGTTTATTTAATAATAACATTAAAAACCCTGCCCACCATCAAGAGCAACGCTACTAACAGAACAGGAGAGAGCCTGTGCTGCCGGGTGTTGCAACTTTTGTGTGTGGCTGGAAGAAATGTTCCCTATGGCTTCTGAAGGAGGGATAGGTAGCCAAATTCTTAAGAGAACAGTGATGGATTTCAACAGCTATAATTAAAGGGCAGGAAACAGAGAGACCTGGAACTGCCAACTTTGCTGCTATAAAGAAACCAGCGCAGGATGATCTAACTGCCCACCTCACATGTCCTCTGAGGCAACCACCCGTCAGTCATTCTCTCAGGACAGGACATTGCTGCACAGTGAGCCTCCTCACCATCTTGTGACTTGTCGTCCCCCCTCTCTTCCAGAGGCCAGCTTCCTCCAGCAGGCAGCTGGCCTGAGTTCCCAGGCCTTTGTTCTTTTGAAGCTCTCGAAGCATAAAAGAACCCTTGTCTACCTGCATTTGCTCTTTGGTGCCCCTTGGGCTTTGGCTTTGCATCTGTGGCTCCAGATGCTGAGAGAGGATGTCGCTCTACAGGGCGCAGCAGAGAGCTGGACACAGATGAAAGCCTGGCCAAGTCTCCCTTCATCACCGTACCTTGTCATATCGGTGTCTTCTTTGAAAAGTTGTGGTCACTTAAGTTGGAGTGCCCTCGTAGAAACGGGGAGGTTAACTTGTGCATAACATAGCATAGCAGAGGCTCTGATGAAGGCTCCTAAGGGGTTAAAAGCTCTTTGCACCACAGACCCTGTCCCCAGGACTCACCTGTCAAGGTCCGTTGAATACTAATTACCAAAGCCTTTTCCTTTCAACCCTCCACGAAGGAATTGGCGTTCCACCTTGTGGGATCTTGTAACCACCTTTCCCCTGCACCCTCTCCCCTTTGAGCTAGTTCCACAGCTGAGCTGGTGACTGGTTGTTGGCTGCTCAGAGTTCAGCACACTGCTTAATGCTTCCTCATAATGTCTCACTTCTGACTTCCCATCGAGCACGATAGTGTTGTGGGGCTGGCTGTGGGACTGTGCGCTGTATGATGGTCTCAGAGGGAGCACAGCTTCTTATGACGCTGCCCTCTGTGAAGTCTTCCCGCTGCTGCTCTCATGCAGCCTGCTGCTAGGTTTGTGTATGAAATATGCTCCCAAAGGCTCAAGTGTGGAAGGCTTGATTGACGCCAAGCCAGTTGATCCAATCATCGAGAAGGGATTGCACCCTGAGGGCTCTGACTTTGTCAATAGATTAACCTCTGACGGAATTAATTGTTTCATAGCTCTATTGAGAGCCAATGAAGTCCAGGAGAAGGAGCCTGATTGGAAAAATAGAAGAGTGAAGCTGGTCCCACAGACAGCCTTATTTGATGCGACTGGTATTGAGTTGTGAAAATACTTAAATCCAAATGCCTGTAGGTGAGACATCATCTTCCCAGTTCACCACTTCCTCTTGGCTCCTGTGTGCTCCCCTATTGATAAGATCTGCCTGGTTCTTACGGTCATCTTTGCAATCAAATGGAGGGAAAATATGGTGCCTGTCTCCTAATGTTTAAGACTCTTCCTTGCACACTGTGTGCACTGGTGCACACAGTTGGTTTTTTCCTTGTGTAGATGTCACGTAATGAGAAATGCAAGCCACAGCTTCCTCTGTGGTGGTACCCTAAGTGCGGAGGAAATGTTTTGGAAGGGCCATCATTGTAAGCTTGCAAGGAGACCTGGCTCCGATGACTAATGTTCTTTCATGCCACCCTTTGGGAGAAGTTGAAATTAATTGGTTTGGCTGGAAGAACAAAAGTTGATGGGATCAAATAAAAGGTAAAATCAATATATGGCCTTTAAAGACCCTTCAGCTTGCTTTCCTGAGAAGTAGGAAAATGGGTTGAGAGACATGGGCTTATTGTTCAGGCCTAGCAGAGACTGCATTTGTAGGCAGATCTTCTTGTTCATGCCCAGGGCTTTCACCTCTGTGTCAAGGTCTTCCAGTTTAGGGACTCAGACATGACATAAAGCCCCTAAAACTGCTCACATGGATAGAAATAATTTCAAAAGGAGAAAAGGAAAATTCCGTGGTTGAAGTGTCCTGTAGCGTGAAGCAGAAGTGGACCCATAATGGGATTTTGATGTTCTGATATGGGCTTCATGGTCTAATCTGGGTTATGATGGCAGACGCCAGAGTTTAGCAGAGGCTATCCATTGTGGGGTAGCAGCAAACAGTAGCCAATGTAGTTATCTTTAGATTTTTCCAATTTATTTAAGGAGATAGCAGTATTCCCCGCTCCCCCCCCCATAAATACAGCATTGTCATGTGGGACTTTGAAAGCAAAGTAGAATAAAACCAGTGCCACATGCCGTCCTCATCAATCAAATAGTTTTAAAAATAATTTATCTTTATTGGCACATGAAGTCCTAGGTATCATTATGGCATTTTAAAACGAATTTTGTTCTATTTGATTCTCATTTTTCCTCTTCTTCCCTGTTCCCATCGCCCATATACGCTTTGCTTCTTCCTCTCCCTCAGCATCTCTGTTTACCCTCATTTATCGATTTTACAAATGTTTTTAATTGAAATAGAGTTATATCACTTTCTTCCTCCCTTCCCTCTCTCCATCCCTCCCCAGGTACCTTCCCTCAAACCCTTTCCTCCCTCTCAAGTTAATAACCTCTTTTTATTTGATTATTAGTGTGTGTGTGTGTTGTGGTTGTGTGTGTGTATGTTGTGTGTGTATGTGTGTGTTGTGTGTGTGTGTTGTGTGTTGTGTGTTGTGTGTGGTGTGTGTGTGTGTGTGTGTGTGTTGTTGTGTATGTGTACAAAACCATTTCTGGTTTGGTGTGCCTTAACCCATATCCACTCCCACTTATAAACATCACATATGTATATTAAAGGCTAGGATCTAGATATTAGAGAGAACATACAGCTTTTATATTTTTGAGTTAATCAAAGACTCTTGCAAAACAAAATCAAACAGAAATGATCTCTGAACGAAACAGTTCTTCTAAAAAAACAACAACAATAATAACAAAAATCAAGTTGGCAAATTTCTAATGTAAATTTTCTGTGATTGTTTTGCTTTTTTTTTTTTTTTTTTTTTTTACAATTCTGTTAGTTTGGGAACATGCATTTGATGCTGTCGATGATATTAAACTTTTGCTGCCTGATCCTTCCTATGTAAGATCTTGTTCTTTCCTTTGTGTTTTCTCCATCTTCACCCTTCATCTCCCACCCAGGGTATAAGGATCTTCTTCCCAGTCCTTGGCAGGCTGATAGGAGAGTTTTGATACTGTTTCAGGTGTTTGTAATGTCCCCTCCATATGAGAGCAGGTAAGTGGGCAATAGCCCTGGTCTCACAATGCCCTCTCTTCTCTGTGTGTGTGGCAGACAAAGGCAGCCATACGCTTCTGGCTGCATGAACCCCAAGGGAGGCCTTCTGAAATCAGCATTGAATGACCATCAGGGTTGGTGGTAGAAGACTAGACCACAGAGACACACCAGGTCCAGGGTGTACGCCAATGGGGACCACACAGACTAGATGCAGCAAGTGACAGCTGGCTCCTGGGTATGTGACTAGACTACACCAACCTGTCAGCTTTCAACTCAGGATATGTGACCCAGCTTTTCTGAAATGAGAATAGCTTCACTTCTCCAGGCTGTCGTGGGGGTTGACTGAAAGGTGGTATACATCACTTTCAGATCTGTTCCCCGAGATGTAAATTCTGAAAGAGTGGTGGCAATTGTTATTACGTCACTTTGTCTGATTGATTAGTGGTTAATGGTATTAATGGAGGGCTGATAATATCATGGTGCTAGAGTTCTCAGGGTTAGCAGACAGGTTCTCTCTTCAAGTCAATATTGTTGTGCCCTGCTGTGAAATGGTCTGTATGTGCTCTGATTGGTCAATACATAAAACACTGATTGGCCAGTGGCCAGGCAGGAAGTATAGGTGGGACTAACAGAGAGAATTGAGAGAACAGGAAGGAAGGCAGAGGGAGACACTGCCAGCCACCACCATGACAAGCAGCATGTGAAGATGCTGGTAAGCCACAAGCCACGTGGCAAGGCATAGATTTATAGAAATGGATTAATTTAAGATAAAAGAACAGTTAGCAAGAAGCCTGCCATGGTCAAACAGTTTAAACAATATAGTCTCTGTGTTTACTTGGTTAGGTCTGAGCGGCTGTGGGACTGGTGGGTAACAGAGATTTGTCCTGACTGTGGGCTAGGCAGGAAAACTCTAGCTACAGTGCCCAGCAGAATCTTTTGCATCTATTTTTGTACTTAATTAACAAATTACTTCTTCATGTGCTGGAATTAAACTACTTGATTAGTCTGCCTAGTTGTAACCTACAGGTGGGATGAGTTTACAGGTGAAATTTACAGGTGAACATTTCGGTATTTATTTGCATTCATATATTATATTCATTTTAGATAGAAAATCCCCAAGTAACAAAGGCAGAGGAAATGAAAAGGCGTGACCACCACCCCCGGAAATATTTAAATTGTGTGTTTCAATCTGTTGCATTCATTCTGTTCAGAGTGATGTTTGGACAAAACTGTAACAGGGGCCTCAATTTTTGAGTTGTTATTATTAATTATTATTATTATTTTGCTATAGCTTGAAAAAGCATTTTCTAAAAGTTAAAATGAGTATAAAAGTAAGGACTAGTGTCCCTAAACACACAAATATGATTCTCCCTTCTGTTAGTGTCAACTACGGTTGGAATTCATCCTTCAGACTAACCAGTCAGTAGAGCTTGGAAAACAGAAAGTTCAGCATCTGACTGTGAATTATCCTATCATGTTTATAAGTCTATTGCTGAACTGCAGCCCAGCTTTCTGAGTTCCATGGAGCATTTTCAAAAACAGAGCAGGAAGTGTTTGCTGACTTCTTTTTTTTTAAGGTCATAATACTATAAAAAGTGTTTATAAGTCTGGGAACAAAAATATGTATACGTAAATAAATTTACTTTTATTAATCTAGAGAAAGAGCTATGTATTACAGTGGGCTATTTATACACAGGTATAACTTTGTTATATGATGGAATCTACACTTTTGATGTTAGCAATGAGTCAAGATTATTTGCTGTCATTTTATTACTATTGATTTTCGTTTGTTGCCCTGAACATATGTCCATGTAGAAGATGTAATTTTTGATCATTGTGTTTTGTAGCAATAGACAAAATTTTAAAACTTTAGCTAGACAGTTTACTTCCCAGCATGCATTGTGTGTACAGGAATCATGGTTTTTTTTTTTTGTTGTTTTGTTTTTTTGGTTTTTTTTTTGCATGTTAAAATGTTTAGCAACATCTGCTTGCTCATGGAGAGTATCTGGCTACTATGGGCCTGAATGACAGCTGTCAATCAACTGTCCTCCCTTTGTCTCAGCTCTGTTTGGGGGCAGATGACAGGGTTCCAGCTGACATCTTTTCAAATGTGAAAAGAGGAAAATTCTGGAGTAAAATACCTACTGTGGATGTTCTTTGTCCCCTTTATCCTGGAGCAGTCTCCCTCATCTGATTGTGAGCAGCCGGGGGAGGGCGGACAAGGAGGAAGCCTGGTTGTTCTAGTGAGCCAGGCTTGGGGTCTTTAGCTTTGGGTCAGGAAAAATGGATGCTGTGGTCATTCTTTGTCCAAGTCTTTCTTCCATTAGTGGTGGTGGCATCAACGGAGGAAAACGAGATGCCCGAGTGAGGGCAGCCAGGCTCTGAAGTGTTGGCTAATGTTGGCATGAACAGTGTCAAACACTAATCTGTACCACAACAAGAACTATCCAGAAGGGATCCCTTCCCCTTCAATAAAGGCCTCTGAATGCTGCCTTTGCCACAATTCTTCTCTTTCAAAGATTTCCTGACAATTTAGTTTGTTTGTGCTGATAATGTCCTAGAGATTTCATTTGGCTCTTGGCTCCCGCTTTCATTGGAAGGAGACTGCTCACCAGCTGTGCTCATGAGATTTTGCAGCAACCAGCTGGGTGTTCCAAACTGTGCCCATTTTAGCCTCTTAATTTTTCTGGTACTTACATTGTAAAATGAATGCTGCTTCAGGAAATCAGTGCCCCTATATTTTAAGTAAACTTAATTTTCTCTGTGACACTTTATGTTGAAACTTTTCATAGGTATGATATGGTATATCCCTCCCTGCCATGTGCATTTTATCCTCTTGCCCCTAAGATCTCGATCACTGGTCATGGAGCTTTCAGCTTGCACCACCAGCATCCTGTCTTCATCTTGTGGGAAGCCAGAACGCTTCCCCAGGTTTTTAGTTCATGTTGTGTCCTGATTGTACTCTGCTATTGCATGAACCATGCATGCATCTTGATGTTTCTGTGTCTCCTGTTACTCGTCAGCCAATAACGTCCTAGAAGGCTATGCTGTATGTTAACCATCTTTGCTTCCCTGGTGTCTGGTAGAAATTATGCAGATGATGCTACACGAAGTCTTATTATATCAATCCATTAAGTGAAAGGGTTGTAGACAGATAGAGAGGCACCTTATTCTTGAGACTGGTGTGATAAGCAGACCATCCCAAGGCAATGCAGTGAGAACAAGAGACCAAGAGCAGCCAGCCTGTCCATGTGAAGCCAGAGAGAACGAGAAGGAAGAGGAGGACCTGAGGTAAAGAGCCTGGTTTGGTATTTTACAAGAATGGTCATAAAGTCCAGGATTTGAGGCTGTTTTGAGCTGTCTGACAAATGGGCAGGATGTTGAGATCCAGTTGTGGGGCCTGAAAAGGAGAGCAAGACCAGGGCTGTAAGCATGTGAGTACCCTGCGCAGAGGAGGTACTCAAAGCTGTGGGTGCGGATGAGAGTGCGTATGTGGAGAGCACATGGCAAGAGGGTCCTGAAACGTAACGCTGCCCTGCATTTGTGGGGAAGGCAGAAGAAGAGAGGAAAAGGGAAGGCTGGCACAGCCGTGTTCCCAGAAGGAAGGGCGGATGAGTGGGAGCAGAGGTCCCTAGTCGAATAGTGAACGTACAGCAGGTCAAGGAGAACACGAGTACTTTAGCACTGTGTGTCCGAACCACACATTCTTAGTTTCCCCAACTCATTTGCTCTATGGTGGGGCACCCCACAGTCACCCCCAAGTTTGATGCTTCTCTGGAAGGGCTTGCAAGACTCAGCTTACAGTCATGCGCATGGCATGATTTATTTAGGAAAAAGGACACCAATACAGTTTGTAAAAGTTTAAAAGGCAGGTGGAGTTGAGTCTGTGGGAAACCAGGTGCATGTGTTCACCAGTCCCTCTCCACCCGGTCCTGGAGGATACGTTTAACTCCCCACGGTAGAGGGTTGTGACAAACACGTATGAGATGCTGCCAGCTGGGGCGCTTGTTGGAGGCGGATCACATAAGCACTTTCTTCCTGTTTGGTGTGTACATAAACCCCAGATTCCCAGAAGGAAAGAGCCTACAGCACAGACCAATTGTTTAAATACTTTAGACTCAAGAATCGACGCTTACCAGTTCAGGAACCCTCTTGAACCTTCAGCCTCCAGATGCCAGAAAGGACGGGTGCTATGAGCAGGCCATTCAAAAGCTACCATCAAGCTTGCTGTGGAAAAAGCTTTTCTGCATGGGATAGTTGTCCAAAGTTCCCTGACATTATTATCAGTTTTTTAAGTATGTTGAAAACTCATGTATCACTTTTTCCCACTTTCTTCTTTTGGTTGACTATATTGTATTCGGATCCTGAGAGAGTAATGAAAAAAAACTAGAGCACATATGTGCACACATATGTAAACCTGCAGCTGAAGGCTTCAAGGGACTAACCAGGAATGGGCATTTCTGGGTCCGATACATAAAAGGGCAGAAAATGCCAGATGTGCAGCATTGGGGGCTTTTTTTTTTTTTTATATGAAGCAGAAGCAGAATCATAGAGCAAGCATATGAGCACAGCTATTTCATAAGGCTGAAGCAGCAAAAATTACAGGGAGGGACTGTAGATGTAACCAACTGTCTTATTAAATAAGAAACACAGAACCAATGTAAAAGAGAAAGCCAAGAGGTCAGAACTAAGAGCTAAAACCTTACCCTTCCTTCTGCAGTGCTCCTACCTCTCTGAAAGAGACCTACTTCCTGTGTGTATGTCTTTATATAGTCTTTCTGTTCTGCCTTCTCATTGGTTGTAAACCCAAACAGGTGACTGCCTCGTCACTGCCTGTAAGTACAGCTCTCCAGGTCTTAAAGGCATATGTCTCCAATGCTGGCTGTGTCCCTGAACACACAGAGATCTACCTAGCTCTGTCTACCAAGCGCTGGGATTAAAGGCGTGTGCCACCACCGCCACGCTCTAGTTATGGCTCTAATAGCTCTGACCCCCTGACAACTTTATTTATTAACATACAATTAAAATCACATTTCAGTACAAATAAAATACCACCATAAGGGACCATGTAAAGGGAAGTCCTCTAGTCACAATACCAGGTTTCTGGTTGCAATGATGATGACCCACATCCTCTGAGGAGGAGGGACAAGAAACATCTAATTCCTCACCAAAGACCATAAACCAACTCCCAGCTGGCTCAGTCCTGCACAGGAGCAAAGTCATTTTCCTCACAGAAACAGACTATCCCTAGAGAGGGATGACTTTATCCAAAGCCTCTGATTGTATCACTCTTTTCTCATATACAATATGTGGCATATAATAAAAAAGGTATAGAAAAATTATAAAATGTAAACGAGACTAGAAGAAAGACATCACAGAGATACAGAAACACAAAAGTAGTTCTTTGCTTTAACACTGCACACCAAAAATTAACATATGAAAGAAATAAAACTGCAAGATAAAGAATTCTTTATAAAGAACTGAAAAGCATGGAAACAACTTCTAATGACACCCTTAAAATGGAAAGATGAAAATAAATGAAATTTAACTCTAAATAACTGAGCATAACATCAAGGCAATGGACTCCAGAGAGAATGGGGGCGGGTCAGAAACAGAAAGCTTAGAGAATGAAAACACAAAATGTACAGGACAATGGGAGATGCATGAGGTGTAGAGAAAGAAAAGAGAAACACAGCAGATGAAAACAAAGCTTGATGAAGTAATGGCCAACTATTTAAAAAATATCGGAAAACTTTCAACCTCCAAACCAAGGCCTCTGAGCCTTGAACACAACAGCTACAAAGATACCAAGGCCTGCTTCTCTCCTTGTCCTTTCGGAATCCAAAGACAAAAGGGAACATTCAAGGCAGCCGGGAGTTGTAAAGAGGATTATTTTGTCAGGGAACAAGAAGACCAATGATTGACATCTGATGACAATGGAGACTGTCATTCCACTGAACTTTTCTTAAAGCAGTGAAAGCAAGTGCCTGGGAACTGCTGTGGAATATGATTTTAACTGGGCAAAGATGTCTTCCATTTGTGTGTGCTGTGGAATGTTACTTTAACTGTGGAGAGGGGTGTTACACTTGTTCATGCTGCATTTGTTTCATTTTGTAGAGATGTGTTACATCTGTTTCACCTTGCCTGCCTAAGGCACCTGATTGGCCTGATAAAAAGATGAACGGTCAATAGCTAGGCAGGAGAGGGATGGGTGGGGCTGCCAAGCAGAGAAAATAAAGAGGAGGGGAATCTAGGCTCGGGAGCGAAGATGAGAGAAGAAGAGAGGAGAAAGCAAGGGACATACTTGGGGACAGAAGCCAGGCAGCCACCAGACAGACGGACACAGAAGCAGTGAAAGTAAGATACACAGACGAAAGACAATAACCCGAGGCAAAAGGTGGATGAAGAGAAACAGGTTAATTTAAGTGAAAAGTGCTAGCCAGAAATGAGTCCAAGCTGGGCCAAGCATTTATGACTAGTAAGAAGTCTCGGTATATGATTTGGGAACTGGTAGGTAGCTGAAAAGAAAAAACCTGGTCCAGGGAACCAAGGATTCCGAGCAAAATTATCAAATCTGAAGGTGAAACAAAACAAAGCAAAAACTGCTTTCCGAGAAACAGTAGCCGGGAAACTATCCCGTAGACCATCTGCACTCCAGGAGGCAGCAGAGGAACCTGCTGGGAAGAGGAATGTGATCCCAGATGGCAGCAGAACACAGGGTGAGCAGGAGATGGGTGACGATAAGAGTGTAAAATGCAGCATGCTGACACGTTCAATATGCATGAAAACGTCAGGTACGAGAAGACTGGCGTGTTCGGAGAGTGAGTGAAGAGCATGAAGTCATTGCACCGTAAACCCGCAAGGAGTGAACTCAAGCCTTGACTCTGCTCTGTTGATTTTATATCCTCTCTTGAGTCTGTATCTCTTTCTCCTTTCCCCAGTCCACAGTCTATTCCAGGCCTCATTTCCTCTCTCTTCAGAGGACTACAGTTTGGCTTTGACCTCCCTGCCTCCCCGTGCACTCCACATAGGCTGCTCTGTACCCAGCAGTCCCAGTGATCCTCTGACAGTATCCAACCTGATTTCTTTCCTCGTCTTCCTCACTCCTCCTCCTATGGAGGTAGTTATTCCTAGAAGGTCCCTGCTTGGCTGAAAGGCAGAGGGATGAGGTCATCCACCAACTTCCTGTGCCACCACAGCCTGTCACCTGAGGACCTGGCTTGGTTATGAGGAAGTTATGCCTTTTAAACTCTGTGTAGGGTCCCTCCATGTGTCCTAGACTAGATGTCCTTCTGCGTGTTTTGCCAGATCACATTGTATGGAAACACAAGGCCATATCACAGGGACTTCACCTTCTGGTAAGGAATGGGGTTTCTTCTGAGGCTACTCTCTTCCTGTGGGCTGAGAGACTGGCATGAACCTCTTTCTCTCCCCCCCCCCCACATTCTTGGTGGCTTCGTTCTCTCTGGCTCAATCCAGCTTCTTGACCCCTCCTTTGAGGATGTATTCACCTATGCTTTCTTTTCCCCCAAGGAAGTCACAGTGGGACAATCCCCTCTTCCCACTCCCAGAAGACGTTATTAAGGAAAGCCCTTTTTGGATTCAGGTCAGGAATTATTTTCTAATCAAAATTTTGCCAGAAGGGTTCTTAAAAACTTGCTCACCTAGTCACTTAGCATAGAACCTAGACTCCATTCTCTAAATCGCCATTGAGTGAACTCTTTACAGGCCAGGACTTTTGAGGGGGCTTTGTGTTCATATTGGCTCAGGACCATCATCATCACCATCAAAAACAACATTAGTACAAATGACTCCTGTGGGCAGGACCATCCAGAAGGAAACATTCCAGTTGTCTCTTGCTCTAAGAACCAGACTGTAGTGTGAGACCTGACTCCTGTTTGAAGTGCAGAGTACTGAGGACTGAGGATATGACCTAATGTGAGGCAGCGAATATGAGGTTGAGTTCTAGACCTAGGAAGAAAAGGAACTCTATGCACCCAACTCAGTGATGCTTTCTAGACTTTGGCTGTGTTCTGTATGAAATGAGAGGGCTGGACCAGACCAGTGATGTCCTATGAAAATGTCAGCCGGGGATGGCTGTGCAGAAGACAGTACTTTGTTTGAAAAGCACATTTAACATCGGGTTAATTTTACATTCCAGGGACAACCTTCCATTGTTTCTGTTATGTGTTTTAGAGAATTTGAAGCTTTTAAGCCCTTTAGCTGCTGGGTATGTTCAGTGAAAGACTCTTTCAGGGTGGGAGTGTGTCTGAGCTGGGAGCTGTAGAGCGGGGTCTTTGGAGGGAAGACACATTTCTTATGTAAACTGAAAGGTGAAAATATTTTCAAGTCAGTCAAGGTGAAAGCTGAATGCACAGCTGCTTCTCTTCCTTCCTGGCCAGACGTGGTAAGTCATTGTATACCTTGTTCTCCCAGGGCACAGGGGTCATGTGACAGACACATGCAGAGGACCCTGAATGATGCTCGATCCTGACTGTTGCTGGCTTCTCCTTCTCCCCAACTGCTCCTCTAGACAAGGCTGGCCGAGCAAGCTGCCTGGAAGCCAAAGGCACAGCACTGCCTTGTGCCCAGCCTAGGCTCACCTTTGACAGTGTCACATCGGAGTCCAGCTTGACTTGAAGCTCTCACTACCTAGCCCAGACTGCCTTCAAACTCATGGCTGTCCTCCTGCCTCAGCCTCTTGTGTGCTAAGATGATAGGTGTGAGCTATCACATCCATCTCCAAACTTCGATTTTTAAAAAGATTTACTTCTATTATTTTAAGTGTGTGTGTGTGTGTGTGTGTGTGTGTTGTGTACATGCATACATGGGTATGTACATGCAAGTGCAAGTGCTCATGGAGCCCAGAGACATCAGATTCCCTGGGAGTTACAGGCAGTTGTGAGCCCTGTGTGCTGAGAACTGAACTCAGGTCCTCTGCAAGAGCGGCACATGCTCTTACTTACCGAGCCATCCCCCAGTCTCGCAACTTTGACTTCAATAGAGGCAAGGCTTAGTCTCAAAACACTGGGATGGATGTAGTGGATACAAGACAGTGAGAAATGAGATGAAAAATTGGCTCATATTTTAAACCTTATGTTCCCTGTTTTTAGCAAGTAAAATGGACTTGAAGGAGGCCCATTTTCTCCTAATGGCTTTGCCAGGCCCTCCTCTAATCAGATTGCACGGGGTCCCCTCTGCTTTATCATCTGGTAGTCATTTTCAGAGCGAGCGAGGCGCCACAGGGGACGAGCCTCTGGCAGCAATTCGCAGTTTGATTTGCAACATTTGTCCGTGTGCATTTTTATGCCATTTTAGGATTACGTATCACATCATCACCAAGTGCAATTCCCCCCATTACGCCTAAGTGTATGTGAGCTCTGGGCTGAGGACCCCTCACGCCTGGCTCCCTGGGAACCTGGCCCAGAGAATGTTTTGTGCCTCAGACTGCGCTGGAGCCAGGGAAGGAGCAGAGATAAGCTCAGAGCAAACCCACAGCTCCATTTTGATTAGGAGAGGAAGGGAACACCGCACAGAGGGTGCAGGGCAGGCAATGGTGGCGTTCCCTCTGCATTTCCATCTTCATTCGCCCGCTCTGCAGAGGCAACTCCTCGGAACAAGCAGGGCGAACGGAAGCGTCTGGATCTTACCTTCTCCTGGCTTGGGTGTGGTTCGAGGCTAGCCCCAGGCAGAACTCTGAAAGAAATAGGACTCTTCACTTCCATCCACCCAAAACTACTCCTTCCAAAACTATATCATAATGGCTTTGTGTTTATTGAACAAATACTTATTTATTGATCAACGGCTGTGTTCCTGTGTTCTTCAAAGGCAATTAATGTATATCAGTGGCCCAAACAGATGAGGTTATTGTCCTTGGGGGATATGAAATTCTCATTGTGACACAGGCGTGTGTGTGTGTGTGTGTGTGTGTGTGTGTGTGTGTGTGTGTGTGTGTGTGTGTGACAGGGACTGTTCTAGCCGCAAGGGGCCTGTATCTGACCAGAGAGTAGATGTCACCTGAGGGAGGCACAGCTTCTCCTCCATGAAGGGATGCTGACTGCTGGCCCCTTGCCTATCCTTTCAGGAAAAGCTGAAAACGGGAGCTCTTGAACTGCTAACTCTTCCGTGTTTTAAAATTCATTTATTTATCTTACATCCTAGGCACACTTTTCCCACCCTCCCTCCTCCCAGTCCCTTCCCCCACCCCTCTGTTCCCACCCCCAGTCCACTCCGCGGGTTTCTTGTTTCTGTTTAGGAAAGGGCAGGTCTCCCGTGAATATCAACTCTGCTGTGCCTCAGTGAAAGTCATTGGGTCAAAAGTTTTAAAACCCCCATTCAGTCTCCAGTCCAGAAAGAGGAACAACAAGAGCCAAAGCAGGGACCAAACGGCTTCCCCCAGACTCTGCCCATGACCCATCCGCTGCACCTGCTCACCATCCTGTGCACCTGCTCACCATCTTGTGCACCTTCTCAACATCTTCTGCACTTTCTCACCATCTTGTGCACACCTTCTTTACTCACACCGAGATCACCCCCTACACAGGCCGTTACCAGCACGCTGCTGAGCGTGGCTGGGTGCTGAGGCACGATACAGCTTCAGTTGGCTTACACACTACCCACAAGCTCTTCCAAGCCATCTCTCCTGTAATAAGAGACTTTTGTGTACGCACATATGTGTGTGTGTGTGTGTGTGTGTGTGTGTGTGTGTGTGTACACACATGAGGCGGCCAGAGGAGGACTTAGGTGTCCTGCTCTCCCCCTCTGTGCTTTATTTCCTTGAGACACGGTATCTCCACCGAGCCTGCACTAGTCTGGCAACCGGTGAGACCCAGGGACCCTCTATCTCCGCCCCTGACGACACTGCATCTGCAGGCTGTGCTGCGGCCTGGTCTGTACTGGGTGCTGGGGTGAATTCTGGTCCACGTGTGTGCACAAGAACTCTTGCCCATAGCTGTCCCCCAACCCCAACCATAGACTCTGTTTCCCAGTGTCCTATCACTTCCCTTTCACAAGGTGAAGCCTGCTTTGGTTTAAGGGTCTTCCTAATTCTGCTCACCCTCCCCATTAACCTTTTGAACTCCAGTCCTCAACAGACCTGAAGCAGCAGAAGGTACCTGAACGCTCACACTGAGAGAGATCCACTTTCCCAGACCTGATTTCTCAGGAACTCACCATGAAATCCCTTACTATTTGTTTCCCTGACTTGTGACTTGATATGTTGGACAGTTTGAAAAATACTTAGAGCCTGGGGACCTGGGGTGGGGACCAAGGGGACTGAGATGGAGTTTGAGGCGTGTGAAGATGGGAGAACAGGGCAGGGACAAGCCTCTTGTGATAAAAATAGCTCAGGCTAAAAGATGGTGGCAGCCAAGTTAGGCTTATAGTAGAGGAAACATATAGGGAAATAGGACTTCTTTCTTTTTTCTCTCTTTCTCTTTCTTTCTTTCTTTCTTTCTTTCTTTCTTTCTTTCTTTCTTTCTTTCTTTCTTTCTTTCTTATTTTTTTTGGTTTTTTAAGACAGGGTTTCTCTGTGTAGCTTTGCGCCTTTCCTGGAACTCACTTGGTAGCCCAGGCTGGCCTCGAACTCACAGAGATTCACCTGGCTCTGCCTCCCGAGTGCTGGGATTAAAGGCATGCGCCACCACTGCCCAGCCTCAGGACTTCTTTCATGATGACCAGTTTTCATACTAGCTTCTTTGGAGACTCAACTGAGTTGTTTACTTACAGGACTCTGGCCTCTTTGTTGTTGTTGTTTTCATTTCTCCTTTGGACTACTTTCCATCCCCACTTCTCCTCCCTTTTTCCCTTATTGATTTTCTCTTCACTTAAAATCCGTATGCTTCAAGCTTAGGCTCCTGCACATTCACAGGTTGGCAGCTAGGCTATTAGCTTCACGGGGTCAGTAAGTGACGAGATCGTTGATCTTTCATGACCACTCCTGTGGTGTATTTAGCATCTTTACATGAATGCTTCCAATCGTTTTTGTTTGCTTATATTTTTGTCCTATCCTGTGAGTGATGTGCTGGACATCCTTGCTCCAGGGCTCAGTGGATGTCTTCTAGACAGCAAGGAGACAGGCTGGTACACGTGCCGGGAGAACCGCTGAGGTAATTCATACAATTATACAGAGGGGACAACCAGTGGCCAAGGGTTGTAACGGGCAGCTTTTATCTGGCTCCTCTGTGCCACTTTACCCCAAGTGTCTAACTCAGGACAGAACAGTGGACCGTCTTCCAGACAGCCAGATGACAACAGACCTATGTCTTTGCAGGAGCGGATGCAAAAATCAATGGGATAATATAAACAAAACCACCTGGGACGCTTATATCACTTGAAACAAAAGACACTTGAGGTCCTAAATGATGGCCCGCCTGCTCTGTGAAAATCAAAATGTGGTTTGTAAATGGAAGTGTCCCTTAGCCTCAGAGGAGCTCCGGCAATGGCCATCAGCTCCTCCAACTGCCTCTTTCTGCAGAGTAACATCTCTGCTGCCAACCTGTGCTTTCTCTTGCCTTGATTTTTTTTTGGTATGGGACTTTTTCCTTGTTACCTTGACCTTGTGGTAATTCCAGTCTGGGTTACATGGAATTGTAGACATATTTGGGAACCAAAGGGAGTGGCTGACACAAGAATAGGGTGGCCATTAGGTAAGGATTTAATTGTGCCTGTCAGGAGAGATAGGGCCGTTTTCATGAAAAGGTTTTGAACTGGGAGGAAATTAGTAAACGATCGCTTAAGGAAGGACTATTACCGTTCCTGTATCTGACACGTTAAACACAACTATTAAACCATCTACCTCACACTGACTGAAATGTGAAAAGCAGCACTCAGCTTCATTTCCGGCACCCAATTGTGCAAGATTGCTTACAGCTTGTCTGCTACCTACCAATTCTGGCTTTTATTTTCCAAATCCGAGACTTGGAAGAGACATTATGTTTTTAAGTAATTGTCTTTGTTTTACTTTGAAAGACCCTCACAGAAAAGTGCGTGAGATGTACACACACTGCTGTTGCAGATAATCTGTGAATCAAGAGTCTGGCTGAAACACAGTCTTGGAAACAGCCTCCCCAGGGCCCCCAATTCCTTCTGCATTCTACTGCACCCTCAGGGACTAACTCTAGTTCTGCTGCTTGGATAACCTTTTCCTTGCTTTTCAAACATATTTTCATCTCATAAGCCGTATTACCAAATTACTGAATGTTTTACTATGTGTAAGAGTTGAAATTCTTATCCTGAATTTAGCATTTTCAAATCAATGTCTCTTTTGTGCCAGTTGTTATTCAGTGCCGTATTTGCAAGCTTTAGCCATACACTGTGTGTGCCACTGAGAGTCCAAAGAGCAATTTTAGGTTGGTGCATTTGTTATCCATGTACTGTGAGACCAAAATGAGCCATCTTAGAAATAAGACCAAAATGCTTTCACCCTAAAATTAAGGCCTAAGATTTCTCCTTTTGAGAACAGGCCAGAAGTTACTGAGACCAGTCAGTTCAGATTCCAGAAACCAGGAAGTGTAAAAGTACAGAGTCACAAGGTAGTCAGGAGGTAATGGCTGCCGAACTATGGAATGTCCTCTCCCTGGCCCCCTAGGCAACTGCTTGACCATAGAATGTCCCAACCCTAGTTTCCATAGTGACTGTGTAATCACCAGATGCCCCATCTGGGGGCAGCCAATGAAAAATGGTGGTGGCAACTACTTCCTTAGAAGGAAAACTGAATTGTGATTTCTGAATTCCTAGACACAAGCCAATCAGAATTGTACCTGTACTAGCACCCCTAAATGATGTAACCTTGTGATTTTTCCCTTTAAAAACTGAGCTTGCAGACAGGTGGAGGCTTCCTCCAGCCTCCACTGCGTTGGATGTATTGGACGAAGTCCCTGCCTAGGCTTGTATTGCTTTTGGATATCCAGAATTAAACCTTGCTTTTGCATTCCGGCATGCTCGTCTTTGGTGGTCTCTCTGGGGGTCACGATCTGGGCACAACAGTACCAACCCTAGGTAGGCAGTGGAACAGGAAGAGCTATGCCCTCCAGCTGTGAATAGAAGAGGGAAAGAGGGAGGTGAAAATTGGATGTTACCCTATATCCAAACACTAGGATTGCCCCAGTAAAATCCAGCTCCATGCCCAGTGTGGCTGAATTCTCAAGATTGGAGCCCCTAAACTAAGCCTCCTGGCCTGGCCCAACTTCCTGCTCTCCAGGATTACCTCCATGCCAGGCCAATTTCAGCGGCCTCAGGGGTCTAGAAAGGTTCTGTGCAGGAATGACTCCAGTAGCCCAGACCCTTTCCATACGAGGTTAAAGGGTGGTTCCAGTGCCAGCCCAGCCCAGACTCAGGCTGCAGGTCTGTTCCAGGGTCAGGCCAACCCCAGCAGACCCAAATTTCAGAGTATCCTTAGCACTGGCTTGTCCCATGTAGCTCCAGATAACAGGCCCACTACAACATCAGCCTGGTGACCAGTACTGGTCAAGCAGACATCTGTGCATCCAGGTGCTAGACCTTCCACGCTGGTCTGCCTCTGTCTTCTTAGGCATAATCTTGGAAATAACAGTGCACACAGTGTATGTATCACAATGTAGTCAGTATCTTGCTTTTTAACACAGACAATACAGTGCATTGGTGTCTCCCCTCACCCCTGAATTGCTCGCATTTGTATTACGGTTTGATTTAGTCATGCAAGACTTCATTCATACTGTTTCGTATGGCCAATGTTTATGTTTTATAACACAATTTTATTTAATTTCTTCCATCCTCATCTTTTCTTTTGTGGCTGTTTTCCTTTTTCCTAAAGCATGTATTTCAGAGTTTTAAAAATGAAATTCTGCACACGATAAAGAATGCAGCTGTAAGTTTCCTGAGAGTGTATTTTACTCTCATTCTTCAACGGTATTTTGACGATCCAAAGTTATTTCCTTGCAGCTTAACTGAGAATACGAGACTTCTGTGCTCTAGCTTTCATTATCACTATGAAGAAACCAGCTGGGGTGTTTTTGTTGTTGTTTGTTTGTTTGTTTGTTTTTGTTTTTAGAAATTAAGCTATTTCTTTGACAATTTCATATAAGTATACACTGCATTCTAGGCATTTGCTCTTCTTACTTCATCCTGCTCCTCCTACACACTCCCCTCCTCACTTGTTCCTGTCCCCAGATTTATGACGTTTGAAAAGGTTCGTTTTGTGACCCATTTAGTTACACTCAGGGACATCTATGTGCCCAATAATTTGGGACTTTCTACAGAAGCCAGTGGAAGAAACTGAAGGCAATGACTACCCCTCTATTGGTAAGAAATACTGTTACGTCGTGTTTGGTTGATAGCTCTGGGAGACCGTGCTTTTTTTAAAAAAATGGGAAATGGAGGGGAAGTGGATTTGGGGGAGAAGGGAAGTGTGGGCATCTGGGAGGAGTGGAGGAAGGAGGAAACTGTGGTCAGAATGTACTGTATGAGGAAAGAATAAAAAGAAAGAAAGAAATAGTTCAGCACTGAGGGGCACAGCCCTCTGATCTCTTCTTCCTTTCTTTCCTGGCTGTTGATGGACCATTCATGGATAGATCCAGTGCGTTCATCCACTTTTAATGTTTTGTGTTTATTTCATCATGAAAATGCATTCAGTTCATCTCTAGTAGTCTCCAAAGTCTTAACAGTTCTAACATTGTTTAAAAAGAGCACAGAGTCTAAAGGCTTTTCTGAGGCTCAAGGACAGTCTCTTGAATGTGAGCTCCTGTTAAAAATACAAAAAAAAAAAATTAAAAATATTAAAAAATAAGTTTTATACTTCCATTACACAGCGGCACAAAATAAACACTCCTATCTCAGAAGGAGGAAATATCAAAATGCACCAGGGCAAATACAAAGCCATGAAGCTCTATGCTGGCATGTAGGACTCAGGATGGAGTCACACAGGGTCCAACTGTCTTTGGTATCTCCATTCCTCAATCTCTGTGACTTATAGCAAACCCATGTGGTTCCTCTCTTGAGCTGGCTCCAACAGCTTCTCTTGGTAGATACACTGTGATCCTGGCCTTTCTGGAATTCTAGGTTCTCTGTTGCAATGTATAGAAAGCAAGAGCACAGCTTTCTATAGTGACTTTTCAGGGCCTCTTTGGCCCTGCCACAGGCTCTTCTCACAGTACTCTGGGGTTTATCTAGTCTACAGTTCCACACTTTTCCAAATTCCCGAACGAGGCAGTTTCAAAAGCATGTAAACCACGTGGTCAAGGAGGCGCAGAAATAGCCCCACATCTTGGGAAGCAGAGAGAAAGGTCTCACCCTGGAGTGGGGGGAGGGGAAGTCAGTGCTCCATACATTCAGGGCAAGTCTCCTTCCTCAGAAAGCCTGCTCAAGCACCTTCACAGACATTCCCAGAAGCCTTTCTCCTAGGTGCTGCTAAATCCCACCGAGCTGACACTCAGGATCAGCCATCACTCCTCAGCATGTAGAGATGGACTCATGGCGTCTGTTAGGAAGGTGCTCATTTCCCTGTTTTACTTAGAAAGACCGCTTCCTCTGTGCTCTCTCTCCTGCGGTGAAGGAAGCATTTCCTTGCAGCACCACTGTCCCAGGTTCCTGTCCCTTTTCTCCAAGCTTACCATGAGGAAAACATCCATTCAGCTTCTCCATTAGAAGCCCTTGCATTGGTTTCCATCCCCCATGCTGCCCATGGAGGCTTCTAATTCAAGGCAGCAGCTTCTTAGGACAAGCAGGACCTCTATAGTCCATGGAGGCAAAGCTTCCTATACCTGGCTCTCTGAATCTTAGCTATGCTTAGATTTTTATTTTATTTTTTACGTCTTGACAGTTTTTAAATTGTTATAGGGAGAAATTTTTTTTAATATTGCACCAAGTATTTCTATTTGTTTTTATTTGGTGGTATGGTTCTAATAAACCATTATTGGAAATGGAAGTGACTGACTTCTTTTTTAAAATCAAAATATAACTCCAATATCTTGTATTATTAAAAATATATTCTTTTTCCACTTTTATGCCCAAGGTGCATGGAAATAAACACAAACTAAAAAAGGAAAAAAAAAAAAACATGTTTTCTAAAACAGGAAAGTTGTCTTTGATAAAACTCAGAATGTAGATCTATCAAAATCTCCCAATCCACTTCAGGATTCTAGGGAAGGAATCAGTCCCTAAGTAGGAAGGTAACTACTGAATGGAATGCTGTCTCTCCAGGGCACCCGGAGTGCTTCATCCGGGCAGGCACAAGAGACCATGTTTCTAGGCATTGCTTGAGGAAAGCCCCACTGCAACCCCTTCACGAGGAGCTCTGAGCCTGCTTGGGGGGGAATTGTAGACACAGGCTTTTCAGGATGAGAGAACACGAAAACTTCTCTTTTGATAGCTGCACCACACTGTTTTTATTCTTCTCTGATTTTTACATAGTTACACCACACCAATTTATGTTACTTCTTAGTGTCATACTCCAGTTTTGATCGGCTGGCCCTTGATTTTCCCCTTGACTCCATTCTTGGTCTTCATTTCCCTTCTTGTTACTTTCCTCCACTTTACCTTTGACCTTTGCTCTGGCTCTGGCAGAACAGGCCTGGGGCTTTCAGCTGGGGAATGGATGGACAGTGGATGATTGCAATGGTCACACACTAGGGAGCACTGTGTGTTGAACCGAGCCCCACCAACTCAGATTTGTCTTTTGAAGTTCTAAACCTCAGCAACTTGGAATATGGCTTTGTTGGGCAATTGGGTTATTGCAGGTGCTATATTGCAGAAAAATAGGATCCCTAATCAATAGTTATGGCTTCTCTATTAAAAGGGGAATTTATATAAAGAAACACAAGCAGGGAGAATGAAGTGCAGTTTGGATGACACAGTGATGAGCTACAGGTTAAACACTGCTGAAGATTCAAATAGCAAACCACCAGAACCTAAGGAAAGAGCCACTGTGGAGGTGCTCCCTCTCGCTCCTCTTGATTGTGAGTCCATAAATAAGTTCTGCTGTTTGAGCCACAAGGTATGGTGTCCTGGATGATTTTTTTTTGTCAATTGGACACAACTTTGTCACACAGGAAGAGGAAACTTTAAATAAAGAATTGCATTTATAAGGATGCAATTGATGAAATTGGCCTATAAGGAATTGTTTCGACTGATGATTGATATGGGCAGGCCAAACCCACTGTGGGTAGTACCATCGCTAGGGCTGTGGGCCTGGACTCTGTAAGAAAGCTAGCAGAGGGCACGAGCCAGAGAGACAGGTGATAACCAATATTCCTTCGTGGTTTCTTCTTCGGTTCCTTTTCTGACTTCCTTCAGTAATGGATTGTGACCTGGAAACCTGGAAGTGTAGGCCAAATAAACTCTTTTCTCCTCTAGTTGCTTTTGGTCATGGTGTTGTATCATAGCAACAGAAAGCCAATCAGAACATACCAGTGTTCCATCAAACTGTTAGAGAGAGATTGTGTGGGTTATATTGAAATGTTGAGTGATTAAAATAGTTAAGGGCCTTCTCCATTGAGACCAATACGTCATAGGGAGTCAGCCTGGAGGCTCAGTACTTGTCAGTATCATTAAGCTTACTGCCCCCAAATAGGCTTTGTGTGTGTGTGTGTGTGTGTGTGTGTGTGTGTGTGTGTGTGTGTATGCCGTGGCCCTCTATCACCAGTCACTCTGCCTCAATTCTTTAGCTTCCAATACTTTATATGGACTTTCACAGGATCCAGTGTGTGGTTCCCAACCAACTTTTGTTCATCAGCTTCCAGCCCAACCTGCTCCAGTGAAAGAGCCTATAATGCGTTCAAGGGTTTCGTGTATATCTGGGACAAAGCCTGCATATCAAGTCATATTTTCATTCTGGCACATCAAACATTACATGAGTGGCAAGAGGCGATGTCCAAACTGCCTTGTCCCATGTATGCCAAGCATCTCAGACCCCTCCTGTAAATCTCAGGCATGAAGTCAAGGAATGACTTTTCCCATGTATTTTCCAATGCCAAAACGCTTCCTACACTAAGTAGCTCAGCTAGGGACCTTTGTGATGGTTACCTGGGAGAAGTGTCACACTCGTTCACTGACTGGGAATGATGCCAACAGGATAAATGAGACATTTTTTTTTTCTTACTGCAAGAAGGAAGCCAGAGATAGAAGCCACTGGTTCAAGTGAAGCCAAGGTTGGAAACCATGGTCATCTGTCACCATTTGACACCGCACACGGGTGTCAGGACTGTGATGAACCCACCAATCCTCGTGGGCTATTTCCTGCTTGTCTCATTTAGACAGGATTTATGCTTCTGTGTCTTGCTGTCGATTCCTTCTGGGACAGATGAAAGGAAACCATTTATAATTGTTTAACATGTGTGCACAGGTCAACACATCCCACCTCCAAATTATCTGCCTTCTTAGGGATCACCGTTCTCTGGAGATTTATAGGAGGTGTTGAGCTTTAATCACAGCATTAAATTTCATGACCTTCAAGGGGGACAGCAGCAGATTACAGCTTCCTAAGCTTGTCCGTGCCGGGAGTCAGTCATTCATCCTGCCACCAGACAAATGAACCCTGCAGGGACTTGTGCCTGGAAGAGGGGAGACCAGCAGCAAAAAAAAAATCCCAGATGGTGAGAATGAGTTTAGACACATCTGTGACCTGCAGGCTGAGTCCCTGAAGGAAGGATGCTAACGTTAAACTCTCACATTTATTCTGACTTTGCACATCAGGAAATAGATGATGTCCTGAACATTTTTGAAAGTTATAGAAATCACACTTGTAAGTAAACAAAACTGGAGGCTAATTTCTTTAAAATGGTTTATCTAGTTTATCTAAAGTCTCCCCAGGACAGGGCTTGACTCAATATCAATGATACAGTTACTTTTCCTTGCATAACTGAGACTCACATCCATCTGCATAGTTTTTTTTTTTTTTTTTTAATGCTTAGCAAAGACACCACCCAGAGCTGTGACAGAGAGGCCATCCCCCTGCAGCAGCCAGTCAACTATCCTCCCTGGCTCTGGTCTCCTTCGGCGCCATATTCTTCGTGGATATGTGATCCCCAGTGCAGCCTCTGTCTAGAGCTGTCTGCCAACAGGAGTGACTTTGGAGAGGCCCAAAGTAGACAGACTGGAGGAATTTTATCTATGGAAAAGCACCTGATACCCTTAATGTGACCAGAGAAGCACCAGGCCTGGGGGCTCTTGTCTTCCAAGTGTTGTAGCTCAGAATGGGCATCTGCAGCCTGTCTCAGAGACTGAGGGTCATCTGACATCAGGCAGTGTACTCGTCCAGTCACGGGGCCTCCTGCTGGCTTTTGGGCACTGGCTTTGCTCTAGGATCTGCTTTCTCCTATGTGGCTTTCCTGCGATCCTGGGTTTTGTGGAATATTCCAAAGATGACAAGCTAGGATGCTAATATTTTCTCTCTCATATTCCAAATGAGTCTTGGGTATTTTAGAGTTTGAGGAGTAAGATTAGATCCAACAGGACAGACGGCTGGGAGACACATGGATCACATACATCAATTCATCTCTGATTTGTCTTCAGCATCTAAAAAAGAGACCAGAGCTAAAGTGCTTTAGAGTTGTAGGTGGTGTTATTTCTTTGTCAATTTTAAGTCTTTAAATTTGTAAGGTACACCAGAGGCCATGCGGGGTACTCCTGACATTAACTTTGTTGTCTAGGCAGCCTATATCACCAGACAACTGAGATAACTGAGTCCAAAAAGGCTTCCAGCCTGGATTCTGACTTTACTGCAAGTCGGCTATCAATACAGTGGATGTTGGGTGTATTCTTCTTCTCTGAACCTGTTCTGTGGAACATGGCTTATGAAACTAGCTTCAGTGGGAAGAGTTTAAACTTCTTCATCCCTGTGTGTGGAGGTGTGCTGGTCCCTGAAAGAACTGTCTTTCAGCCTCCAGCTCCCTTGGCAGCCACATAAGTCCCA
Organism: Peromyscus leucopus; assembly: GCF_004664715.2. Taxonomy (NCBI): domain Eukaryota; kingdom Metazoa; phylum Chordata; class Mammalia; order Rodentia; family Cricetidae; genus Peromyscus; species Peromyscus leucopus. The sequence continues at coordinate 2,038,567 of NC_051072.1, read as the reverse complement.
AGGCATGGATTTAGCTAGTGTTTAAAGAAGCCTTAAATCTAAACTCCACTGGGAAAGAGAAAGCACCTCACTCCATGGACATCCCCAGCCAGAGCTTTAAAGGGAGACAGTGTTTTTTTTTCTCAACTCTTTTTCATTCTCATCCTCTAATTTCTAAAACCAAGACTCTTTAATTATGGATTGTGAAATTAGCATATAAAAGTAATTCCTGTGCGGCCCCCATGATGACATGTGTTGGCTGTTTGGACACGGGTGACATCGTCTGTAAGAGACAAGTCTTTCATTAGGTGCTGCAAACTGATGTGCCTTCTTAGTGGCTGGCACAATTACACTTGTGCCCATCTGTTTGGGTGGCAGGAGGCCTGTGGAGAATGATGCAAGCCAGTTCTGAGGAGGCCCATTTGCCAACGGAAGAGCAGGTTCAGGGGTGCAGCCCGCTGAGCACACCACGTGCCCACGCGCCTGCCAAGAGAACCTTCTGTTTGGCAACTGCATCGGGACAGGGCAGTGTGCTGCTCTGCAATGGGCAACATCTGTGGGTAGAAGCTGGTGGGTAGCATTGTTCTCTGATTAATTCTGCTGCACACCAGGACCCAGTGCTCTTTAGAACAAGTTTGGTGGATAAAGACCTCACAAAAGCAATCCAGTCTCAACGTGGCAACCGCATTAGTTACTTTTCTTGTTGTAACAAAATACTCACAAAAGCAGCTTAACAGAGAGCATGGTTTATTTAGGCAAAGTTTGAGAGTACAGTCCCCTGTGGTGGACAGACACAAGGACAAGAGTGTTGGCTAACTGGTCGCCCAGCATCCACAGTCACAAAGCAGGGAAAGGTGAATGCTTGTGCTTGGCTCTTTCTTTTTAATAATTATGGGACCTCAGCCCATGAGATGGTGCCATCCACACTCAGGGTAGGTTTCCCTCCAGTTAAACATTTTTGGAAATACTCTTGTAGACACACCCAGAAGTGTGTTTCCATGGTGACTCTAAATTTAGTCAAGTTGTCTGTGAAGATTAACCATCACAGGTATTCATCCTCAAAACATCCATTGAGTGGCTACTAATTGCCTCTGTGTTTGATGCTTAAGAATGATGTAGTTGACTTTGACATGGGTCCTATTTTTAATCTATGTATGTATGTATGTATGTATGTATCTATCTATCTATCTATCTATCATCTATCTACCTACCTAATCTCTCTCTCTCTAATATTATATCCCAACTGTAGTTTCCCCTCTGTCCACTCCCCTTATTCCCTTCCCACACCTTCCCTCTCCCCTAGATCCACTCCCTTTCTCTTCAGGAAAGGGCAGGCCTCCCAGGGATGTCAACCAAGTATGGCATACCAAGTTGCAGACCCTTGGTTTTAAGAGTTTATGGTTATAACAGAAACAGACGTGTGCATACACAGGAGACAAGGACTGTTATATACACATGCACACACACACATGTGGATGTGGGGAACCACAGTGACTGTCCTGGCCTGGAGTGCCAAGAGCCACATTGTCATAACTCCTCATCAGTTGTGCAGCATTGTTGAACCCCTTTATGTGGACTGAGTAATATTTGGCCTCTGTACCCAGGAAGGGAGATTTTTAAGAAATAGTTGTGATAAAAAGAAAGGTTATAGGATTCCTATGGCATTCTGGGGATTCAGAGGAGGACTATGAGGAGCTGCTGAAAGCCATCCACAGAGCAGAGGACAGAGTGACATCCTGAGCTGAGTTTATCCTTACCATGTGGCTGGGGGTGAATTGCATGACATACACTTTTTCCTCCTTTGTAAAATGTTCCTAATAACAGTGCCTGATTGATAAGCTTGGACATGGACGTTAAGTGGTTCACTGTGTGCACACTGCAGAGCACATGCTTGACCTCCAGAATTGGATCAGGACAAGGGACCTTTCTTTTCCTGGTGTTACATTGCAACTAACCCAGAATAGTGATTCAACAAATGGCTGCTTCCCTCGTCTGGATCTGGGGCCGAGGAGAGGTTCCAGTGGTTTTCCTCGCTTCACACTAAGCTCAGCTCTGATCCATTCAGGGGTCTCTTCAGTCTGGATCCCAGAGTCTTCCTCATCTTGGACTTGCAATCACCACAGAGTTCTGGGGTCCAAGCTGAGCAGTATGTCTCCACACAGATGTCAGATGCCTCTCATTTCTAATGGGCAGAACAGCACCTAGAGAGCAGGAGGAGAGGGGGCATTACATATGTGACAGAGAGACACAGTCTACCATATCTGTCATGATGTGTGGTTGGAACGAAAATGGCCCCCAAAGGGAGTGGCACTACCAGGAGGTGTGGCCTTGTTGGAGTAGGTGTGGCCTTGTTGGAGGAAGTGTGTTACTGTGGAGGTGGGCTCATCTATGCTCAAGATACTGCCCACTGTCTCAGACCACTTCTTGTTGGTTGCAAGCCAAGATATAGGATAGTCAGCTACTTCTCCAGCACCCTGCCTGCCTGCCACCATGTCACATCATGATGATAATAGACTAAATCTCTTAAAATGTAAAGCAGCCCAATTAAATGATTTTCCTTTATAAGAGTTGCCTTGGTCATGGTGTCTCTTCACAGCAATAGAAACACCACTGAAGACATATGGACAGGGTTTGTGGAGGAGGTAATGGGAATAGGATGGAAATATTTTTTTTTAGGTATATTAATTTGAGGCAACAACAAAAGGCCCAAACAAACAAATAGAAAAATGCAGAACTGAACAGGTTGTAGTAAGTGTTAGGCTGACATTGTCCTTTTCCTCATTTACTCCCTCAGCTTTATTAAGATATAATGGGAAAATAGATATTGCATATACGTCTATATCACATAATGTGATTTTTGAAGTTTATATACATTGTGGAATAATTAAAATCATGTGTACATAAGCAGAAACTCATCCCAGCCTTTGCTTCTGATGGAGCTGGCTTAAGACAAGATGGCCTAGAATGTAGAGGACCCAGGACAAGGACCCTACTTCTTCATGGTTCCAGAAGTCTAAAGGTGAGCAGACAGGAGCACAGGTATACAGAAGTGACAAAGGGTAAGATCCAAATAATTTTTTGTTTTTAAAAAATGTCCAAAATAGATTGCTTTATCACATATAGCATTTCATGTGTGGTTAGGTATGGACAAAGGGGAGGAGGTAGAAATATTCCTAGTGGTTTAAACATAAATAAGACACAAGTGTTGCTAACACAGGGGTAAAATGGGACAGTGAGGGGGTGGTTGTTTTGGAGACAAAGAGCCACTTGGGCCTTGTTGGTGAGGTTTTGTGGTGTACAGACATCTGTGACAGTTTCCTGTGTAGCTCCTCAGAACTGGCAGGTGAGCAGAGCTCTGAGAACTATTTTCTCAATGTGCTGTTACATCATGGAGGCTGAGGAGGTTCTGATGACATGGACGAAGAAACTATACACAGCCCAAGACTGAACCTTGGAGGCCTCCCTGACTCATACCTGGGAGAAAAGCAGACTTGAAAGAGATAAAAGAGAAAGAGTCGTATGCTGGAAGCTTAAAAGGGTCAAACAGGCAGGAATATATGTAGCTGGAGGTTTTCTCTCCGGGTCCTGCCAAGACTCGCCAGTCCCAGTGCCCACTTATAAAATAAACACACCAACTCGTATATTATTTAAACTGCTCGGCCATTAGCTCAGGCCTACCATCGTCTAGCTCTTACTCTTATACTCAGCCCATTTCTGTTAATCTATATGTCACCACGTGTTCCATGGCTTTACCTGTTGCCTTTACATGATGCTCCCTGGACGGCAGGCTGGCGTCTCCCTCTCCGCCTTCCTGTTCTCTCAATTCTCCTCTCTGCTAGTCCCACCTATACTTCCTGCCTGGCTGCCGGCCAGTCAGTGTTTTATTTATCAGTCAACCATCGACAGCAAATATATGCATCTACCCTGGTTTTGAGTTGGTCACCTGCACTTGGCTTGTATTAAATATTGATGCTTTAAAGCTTTAGCCCTGTGGTGGTTTGAGTGAGAAATGTCCCCCATTGTCACCTGGCAATTGCTTGTCAACTTGACACAAGCTGGAGTCCCCTGGGAAAAGGAACCTCCACTGAGAAAATGCCTCCAGTAGATGAGCCTCATGCAAGTCTGCGGGGCACGTGCTTGATTAGTGATTGACGTGGGAGATGTGGGCCGTGCTACCCCAGGAAGGTGTTCCTATACGGTACAGGAAAGCAAACTGAACAAGCCAGTAAGCAGCAATCTGCCACGGCCTCTGATTCAGTTCCTGCCTCCAGGTTCCTGCTTGGAGTTCCCATCCTGGCTATCTTTGATGATGGACTGTGAGCTACAAGATGAAATAGACTTTTTCCTTTTGGTCCTGGTCAGTGTTTTATCACAGCAACAGAGAGAAAGCTAAGATGAAAGGCAACTGCCTAGACACGATGTGTCAGATGGACACAGACCTTGCAATTCCAGGGTTGGACACTGTCAGGGACCGTCCCAGACTCTGAGGAGGAGGAGACCAGGTAAGACAACATCACTGTCTTCCAAGCATCTGCTTTCTTATCCCCTAGAGACAGGGTGGGGTTTGCAGAGCAGATCTACGGAAACCAGCCAGCATCTCTCTCTGCATGAGGATGTCGTCTCCTCCATATGGTTGGTGATTTATCTTTGTTTTCGTTTCCACATTCAAAGGCCTTCTTTGTTCTCTCTAGCCCATCAGCAGAAATCACCTTCCTGGATCATATAGATCTCATCAAACTATATTTGTGTTATACTTTTTCCTGCTATTTAAAAATATCTGATTGCTTTCATTTTCTCACACGTTCCTGGAAATAGTTGGTCCCAGGGTGAAGCCATGTCTTCAAGCTTGTACTAATGTAGGGACATCTTTCACTTCTTTTGCACTGTGCTGGTCTTTTAATTTGGTTAGTTTTGGTTTTGTTCCTGTTTTGGATTATTTCCCTTGAGTGTGCTTCCTTAAGAGGAATTCTTGGTTGTGCTATCAACAATCGTGCTGCCCAGCAGTAATGCTGGGTAACAAAAGAGGCACAGGTGACCCATTGTGTCTGATGGACGCTACCCATGTCACCATGTCATCCCTCAGTTGGCTCTTAATTTGGACCTTATTTACAAATAATCAGGTTCTGACTTGTTTCATCCTCTATTGCCTCTCCTTTATCCTTCTGCCTTCCAAATGTGATGTCCCTGCATTGTCTGTCACATGTCTGAAGCACTTGGGCCCAGTCTCTACTGCACTGGTGCAGTGCATCCTTTAAAAACGTAACAAATGAGACACACAGGACAGCCGCCCTGTCTCTGGAGATACTGTTTTTTACTCTGGTTTGAAACTTTCCCAGAAACCAATTTCACTTGCCATTCATTGAAAGTTTGCTGCGTGCACAGTTCAGGTCTAGGTTGTGTGGAAGCGATAAATCGCAGTAGACTTTCAAACATTTAGTACATATTCATGTGCCAAACAATTATACCACCCATGTCCAATCTAAGAGATATTCCCTGGTATTGGGACTATATGATATTAATAAATTCTATGACAAGGAAAGTTGACAGGAAGAAATTCCTGGGATTTCTTCGCAGTGAACTTTTCCTAGCAAATGCAGGAGAATTAGCTTGCTGACCATATTCACATTGGCAGTGCTGGACACAGCTGGGGTTCAGTGCAGACAGGGGTGCACTGGTAAATATTTTGACAATTGGCTTTCTGACCGGTGGGGCTGCCTGTCAATATTGACAACATTTGACCATTGCCATGGTGTAAATACACCATTCACGGCTGTTTCCAGGCTGTCTGCTGGGCTTATATTGCCTGTGTGATGGGGAAGAAATGCAAGCATGTGTTCCTCCTGTGCTGGTGTGAGTGTCTCCATCATGCCACCGAGTACAGGCTGAAGTCATAACCAGTGAGGCATCTTGAATTTTTCTAAATCTATCCTTACACTTACCATGTGTTAAAAAAGAAAATGGATTTTTCCATTATGTTATAGAGACAGAGCTGCAGGGTGGGACTATATCTTCCTTGTGGATTAGTTTATTACCTGACATTCTGGTGCAGACTGCGTGGAGAGATAGGATAAGATAGAAGACAATGTACCACATTTTGAGGTACTTGGCCTTTTCTAGAAAGAAAGGTGCATGCAGGTATTGACCCTGAAGTTTAATGACATTGGTCCCTAAAAACAGATTTGACACATTATTTTTCATTCTAAATGTTAATTATAGATAGACAGCAGATAAATGTAGGATGTCATGTAACATGCCATGGTGGACATCTAAGGACAGCCTGAGTTGGAAATGAACTTTTTTTTTTTTTAAGATCTATTTATTTATTATGTATACAGCATGATACAGCATGTATGACTGCAGGCCAGAAGAGGGCACCAGATCTCATTACAGATGGTTGTGAGCCACCATAGGGTTGCTGGGACCTCTGGAAGAGTAGTCAGTGCTCTTAACCTCTGAGCCATCTCTCCAGCCCTGGAGATGAACTTTTATAAAGCATCTTCTTTCATGGGAGAGGTGAAGCATGAGAAACTTTTCATTGGTACAGATCAGTCCTGAGCTTGCACATCCCCTGTGCTTCTCACATCGAGGCAAGAAGCCTCTGGAGCTGCCAAGCACAAGCTATGATGGGAGTCGCACTGTCACCTCATTGGCTGACAATCATGGCCCCTCCAAAGTAACTATTCTGGGAGAATAGACGTGGTGAGCAGAAGTTGATGATGCTGTGATAAGGAGACTAAGGTGTGTCCCAATAACTCACACATCACATTCAATGTTCTGCATAAGATTGGCCAGGATCTGAAGAAATGCTACCTATCAGAAGGCAGGCAGACTGACTGTCTCTACGAAAGTAATTACCACAGTAGACAGTATTTTTTCCAAGTGTCTGCTTATCCCTGCAGTTCTGACAGCACCATGCACAGACACCCATGTCCCGTCCTCCTTTCTGCTGCACAAAACTCAGTACTGCCGATGTTAAAGTCAGTGGAGAATTTTGTTTCATCCTTTTTTATTGACAGCTGGGATAGAGCTTGGAATCATTTTGCACTTATGGATTCCTCAAGCTCATTTCCTCATGTTTCAGTGTGTAAAAATGCCTGCCTCACGTGGAGATCGCCAGGGATGGGATGAGAGTAATTTTGTGACGTTTCGTCATCTTGCCAAAAGCTCCCCACTCTGTACTCTGTCTGCAGGAGGAAGAGAGTAATGGACGAGGCTTTCATTCACTTAGGAGATCCACTCATCTTTATGAAAAGCTGAGTCCTGTCTGTAGCCATCGCATTGTTTTCTAAAACAGGATGGTATTATATGGCTCGGTTTTTATATGAATTCTCACAGTTGGCTTTTTTTTTTTTTAATATGGCAAGTCAGGTGTCAAAACCTGGAGTTCAGGCAGAATTTTCCTTTGTCTCCCTCTCCTGTGCTCAGCCCTGCACTACTGATGTTGCATCAGCTGTGAGCTCTCTATCGTGGCTTCTTGGACTTCTACAGTGAAGTCTTTTCTCCTAGCTGTGGCTCAGCCTGGGCTGCATTTCAACGGCGCCAACACAGACCTATCTCATGATGACTACATAATGACCATGAGTCAAGAATTTGACTTTGAGAGCAGTGTGTTCTATGGGCCTCAGCAATCATCACTCTAGCCTGGACTTGTACAGTCTCTTGAAGCCTAAAGCCCAAGCCTCCAACCTCCCGGCAATGGGTGTTTAGGATTCTAGTTAAACGCCCTGCTGATGTTTAAAGACACCACAGAGAAAACACTGTCAGTCAGTGTTCCAAATGTGAATCATTTCCAGCTCTGAAAATGACCTTTGGAGACCAAGCTGCCTCCTCAGTGAGATCATTGCATCTTTCCTCCTAAAAAATTTATCTCAGTACAGCGTCCTTTTCACTGGATGCCTATGACGTGATGCCCAAGAGAGCAAATGTGTTCTGCAGCATTTAATACTTTTCGATCCTCCGACCTAGTCTGTTTTTGTAATGGTGGATATTAAAATCAGTGCTAACTCTGTGCTATCGAAGAACAGGAATTCACATCTTAGGAGTCACTGCACATCATAAAGGCTTGACTCTCAAGTACCATTGTGTGTGTAATATGTGTTCTCTATGCATGTGTGTGTGCAGGTGCATCCACCAGGACACATGTTTACAGATGGCAGAGGAGGACTCTGGATAGCCTGCTCTATCTTTTCTACTTTATTCCTTTCAGACATGGTCCATCACTGGACCTGTAGCTTTCTACCTTCTTCCAGGCTTGGCCAACATGCATGCCCCTGTGATCTTCCTGTTTCCACACACTCAAACCCAGTGATGTGCTTCTAGCCTGGATTTTGACTGGGTGTCAGGGACCAATACTCAGGTCCTCATGTAAGAGCTTTTACATAACGAGCCATCCTTAGCTCTGTTTTCAACTTCTTATTCTTTGCATATTGGGTGTGAAGAAATGGACTCAGAAGATGGTATAGGGCACGGATCTCTTCTTTAGGTTAGGCAGATACATATGAGAGATCTAGTGTAGTCCCTTCCCTTCCTTCTTATTTCTCACAACTCTCCTCTGCTTGGGCTACTACTGATGCCCCTGGAGTGAGATGAAGATAAGACATGGATGCACAGTTCAGTGGGGGCAGATTGGAGCATCTAAAACCTTGGACACCTTAATAGATTTCTAGGCCTCACCTCAGATCCACAAAATCCCAGGATCAGTGCCTTCCCTGAACTTCCCAACATGATCATGATCATAATCTTGGCTTGGAAACTCCCAGTCTGGGACAGGCATGCTTACCCTTCACCATGAGCCTGGTAGAGACATTCACCATGGCACAAGCTTGTTCTCCTGTGTGCCCAGATGGAAGAGGCAAAGGCTAGGGTTCAGGTACATGAGAAAATAGAGTTTGTGAAGGGCAGATAGTTCTATTCACCAGTGTGGTTGTTTGAATGAGAATAGCCACCATAGGCTCATATGTTTAAATGCCTGGTCCCCAGTTGGTGGAACTGTTTGAGAAGGATTAGGAGGTGTGGCCTTGCTGGAGGAGGTGGGTCACTGGGGATTGGGCTTTGAGGTTTCCAAAGTCCTTGCCATTCCCTGTTAGCTTTCTCTATCTCATGGTGGTTTCAACATGTAAGCTCTCTGCTACTACTCTAGCACCATACCCAACTGCCTGCTGCCATGCTCCCTGTCATGACGGTTATGGACTCTACTACCCTCTGGAACCCTGAGCCCCAAATGAAATACTTTGTTTTATAAGTTGCCTTGGCCACACATGGTGTTTTCTCATGGCAATAGAAGAGTAACTGAGATAAGTAGGAAACATTGGTTCATCTGACACATGTTTTTCTGGTTTCTACTTTATTCTGGCTGCTTTTCTAAGTGCTGGGGCAGAGCCATAGACAAGATAGACAGCATCTGAGACATTATAACAACACATAGCATCTCTCAGGACATGGCAATCCCGTGGAGAGATGTGTTATAAACAAATAAATCCCAAAGTTGTTCCACAGGGGAGAGATATGCCAGAAGCCAGGATGGTGGTTAATGTATGGAAAATACTGGTCAAATGATGAAGAATGCATTTGGGGAGACATGTTCTATGAGGGAAGCAGAATTAAGAAGGGAGACAGGAGTGCATGCTGGAGAGGGTAGGGAGAGCAAGGTTTGCAAGGAAGAAAGAACCATCTTGCAGAGAATGAGGTCCTGAGCTTGGAAATTGGATGTGGGGTCCCCTGACCACTCTGGCTAACAGGCCTCCATTCGTTCCTCTTGTTAGAGCAAAGAACAATTTAGGAGACTGTACGTCCATTTCCTGCTAAGGGACTGTCACCAATTAGACATCACCAAACCTTCTGATTACTGCTTTATTCTCAACTGTCAATAGGGAAAAATGTACCAGCACCGTCTTCTAGTTAGGCACTACCCATGGCCTTTGTTAGTCTGTGATTCCATTGCCCTGTTGAAATCAGGGAGCCCATGGTGGACAGGACCTTCACCCATAGAGCATAGCCACCATAAGCTTTTCAGAATGTGAGTCCCTCCTCCTATGCCAATGCCTGGGAGGGGGGCTCTCTGTGCATGGGTGGTGGTGGTGGTGGTGGTGGTGGTGGTGGTGGTGGTGGTGTGTGTTGTTAATTATATGTATACATGTGTGGTACATGTTCGTAAATGTGCAGTTGTGTACATAGGCATGTGCACTTGGAAGCCAGCACCGCATCTCCCGTACTCTATCACTGTCTGCCTCGCAGTTTTCTTGAGATGGGGTCTCTCATTGAGACAAAACTCATCGTTTCAGCCAGGAAGCTCTCAGGCTCTGACTCGTACCTGCTCCCCCAGTGCTGGCGTTACAGGAGCAAGGCATGCACAGCCATGCTCCGTCTCTTCTGTGGGTGCTAGAGATTCACACTCAAGTCCTCTTGCTTGCAGAGCAAGCTCTCTTAACCATATCCACCCCCTCCCCACATGCACACACACAGTTTTCTTTTTAAACACCACCCCCCAACTGACTATATCTGGCTCTTGTTCCCAATTTCTGTCAGTGTTTTTTTTTTTTTTTCCTGTATTATCATTCCAGACATCATAAATCTCTCTGGAATCAGGGAAGTGAGTGAAGATAGATTTTCATCCAATATTACAGCCTCAGTCTGGGTCCATGCAGGGACCTTATCCCATGCCCTCTGCCTCACTCCCCTCCTGGTGCATGTTGCAGACTCCCGTAGGAAGCAGCTGTCAGGGTGGCACCCAGGGCTCTCAGTTGGCATTGCCCTTCTTTGGCAAAGCCTCATGTATAGCTGGATGTCTGGTAGTATGATGTCATCCATGGTGTTGACATCCTGCTGGGAAGGAGAGCTGAATTCTTTTCTTCCAAATTGGCTCTGTTGGCAGTTGAATGGGTGACAGCAAGCAATTATGCTTTTCCTTCTTTTGCCTGTGTTCTCTGGTCTTATTCACAGGCACAAAAGGAAAACATTTCTGCAGTGTAAAGTGCCAGAGGATTGCTGTGAATGGGCTGGAGCCACGTGATGCCTGGTGAATGCAGAGCAGGCTATTTCCAGCATTTCTCATGTGTGAGTCTATGTCTGCTAGTTTCATAGTGTGAATGTGAGGGCTGGAGAGCTCTTTCTGGATGCCGAGGAAAGAAGTTTCCATAAACCCCTGCCTCAGCTCATTAGCCATCATCAGGCTTCTGGTCTTTCAAACATCCCCCATCGTGCACGGACACACCTGTTCCTTTAAAAGCCACAGGCCCCTGTGCCTTCTCTGAGCTCACACTGGAAGAGGGAACTTTCAATTTCCTTCGACATTTATGAGCCTTGGGAGCCTGGGGACAGATGTTTCTCTGTGCTGTGGCCCTGCCCTGGGGAGCAGGCTGCCAATCCATTTCTAACCTGTTGCTGTGTATCTCAGGCCTCATGAAAAAGACTTAATCTCCAATGATTAAACTTTAAGATCCTTCTCCCCATTTAAACGTTGGGCTCGTTTTATGACTGTGGAAGCAGCCGTTAAGCAAAGGGGAGAGAAGTTTACTGCGTCTTAACTTGTGCAGCAAATTGAATCTCTATTGATGAGAAGTACTTCTCGCCCTAAGAACTTCCCGGGAGCTTGGACTGAGAAAGACAGGCAGAGGGTTGCAGATTTAGAAAAAGAATAACAGTGTACTAATAACATCTAGAGAGATGAAACCGTTGGCATGCCTCTCATACTGCAGATTAATTTGACAGGCTTCTTTCTAACACATGGGGAGGGAGATGTTGTGTGATTCCCTGGGGAATGAATCGAGATGAAACCAGATGAATGCATAGTTTTGCTGCGGTTGCTGGTCTCTGTTAGATCTTTATTTCTTTCCCCCATTCTATAAACTCTTATCTGTGGGTGTGAACACATTGCCTTGAGTATCTGTACCCTGGGCACCTTTCTGTCTGAAGTCTTTTTTTTTTTTAATTAATTAGGGGATCTGGAGTTATAATAAAGGGTTATTTGAAGGTGAGTGACCCAACTGTTCCTCACTCAGAGAGGAAGTATAAGTATTTTAAATATTAATGTATTGGGATAAACCATTTCAAACTGTCAATATTAAACTACTCAGCCCACTGAAATAGCAATTTCATGCTGGGATAGTCTTATGTTTAGACTGTATTCATAGTCATAGGTGGTTTCCCCGTCATGTGAGCCCATTTGGTGGATTGGCTTTTCCTTTGTACCACTGGGCATTTTCCTTCTTTTAAAGATATTTATTCTTAATCCTCTTTTCTCTTTCTGGGAGCATCATGGCATCTCTTTTCATATGACATAAATGTCATCCAACTTTCTTTCTTCATTTTCATGTATCCAAGAAACTCAGGCTGCCTTTTTAGTTTTTAGCCCTGTAACTCCACTGACTAAGCATGGCCTTTTGACAACTCACGAAGAGAATCTTATCTAATAAAAATCACTTGCTGGTAATATCGAAAAAGCTAAAAACAACACCCCCCCCCCAAAAAAAAAAAAAAAAAAAACCTCACAAATAACTGAAGACTCCTTCCATTGCGTTATTACTGGTTTGGTTTAGTGTGTGTTTGCATGTGTGTGTGCATTCACACCCATAAATACACAGACGTGTGCATGCGGTAGCTAGAGGGAAATCTACAGCGCCGCTCCTCAGGCTGCCTTGCTTGTTGATACAGGATCTCTTATTGGTCTGGAAGACTCTGGTTCCTCTGATTGGTCAGTGAGGCCCAGAGATTTGCCTGCCTCTGGCTCCCGAGAACTGAGATGATAAATGGACCACAATACTGGACTTTTTCCCATGGGCACTGGACTTTGAACTCGACAGATCTTAATATCTGCACAGCAAGCATTCTACCAACATATCCATCTCCACAGACCTGCAATTTTCATTTCTTGAAATCATTCCCATGTCGAAGTCAAGCAGCCTGTGCTGTGCGGAAGGGCACACGGTGTTGATGGGCAATAGCCTTGTACACTGTACTCTGTGTTCATGTGTAGGCAGTGTATCCCTGAGGCACATCTGTTGGATCCCAGAGCAGATTTTCTTCTCCAGAGTCAGGGACACTCCACTGGGAGGAGGCGCTTGCTGCCAGTTACTGCTGCTGGAGAGGGAAGGATCCCAGGCAGAACTGTGGCTCAGAGGCAGTGGGCAGCCTGCTGCTTTCTCAAGAGGTTTGCCTCTTGTTCCGCTTATAATTCACTCCACACCAGCACATTCTCAACCATGAGTCTGAGATTCTATCTCAGGACAAGCATGAGTGTTTTGTAGATGGGCTCTTTGCAGGATCCTGTTAAGGCGTATCCCTCCTCCTCACCAGGATGCGGCCAAGATGGTGAGTGGTTAGCAGAGACACAGAGGAGAATGTGATCACTTGTGACCACTGGGAGCTGAGCAAATACACGCTAAGATGCTGCCATGTGCGTGTTTTCACTAATCACTGTTTAACAGATAAGTGGACTGTGAGATGGGAACGGGGGGAGGGCTGCAGCTCACAGACCGGGGAGAACTCTGTCAGTCTGGGAGATGAATAGGTCAGGGGAGGTCATGCAGACAGGAGGAGAGCTAATTAGAGGACCAGCCACGGTGTTGACGGGCTGTTTGAAACCGAGGGCGCAGCGTTGCTTTTGGTCTCTCTTTCATTTCAATAATTTCAAACCTGTCAGGCGTGAACCACAGTATCGCTCAGCACCTTCTAGAAAATAATAGAAATGTGAGTTCTCCAATGTGTCAGCATTTCCTCTGGAGAATTAGTTCTTCAGGTAGAAACTGGAGGCCACGCTGGAGAAGAGTGACACACCGCAGATGGTGGAGGATGAGACTTGTAACAGAAGCTCCAAAGCAAGACAAAGCCCGGGTGATAAAGTGGGTGAACACAGACACCCAAAACAATGGGTTGCATAAGAAGCCAGTTTTCCCTTTAAAGTAATTTGTTACGATTCAGAAAATATGAAATGCGCTCACTACAGAAAATTAGCATCACCAAGAAGTTCACACACAAAGCAGCAAAAACATAATCATGTTCCCAATTCACCATCAGTAGCTCACTGGATTCTATTTTGACATTTTTCTTGAGTTGCAAAGTCTAAGTCATTCGGGATCCTCTTCAAATTTATCTTGCATGGAAACTTAAGGTGTGATCGTATTTTACTCTTTGGGGGAGATAATGTCATAGTTGAAGTAAGTATAGACTTTTGACATCTCTGATACTCCCATGGGAAACATGGATAACCCCTTTTCTCCACATTGACACTATTTAATCATGACGAGAATATTATTCCTGGTCTTTCTTGGCTAGTAGAAACAAAATGCTTGAGGTTGTTGATAATGTTGTCAACCTTTCAGAAGAGGCCCCATCTAGCCAGATGGCCAGAAAGAATGAGCTTTCCATGTCCGGCAGTTACATTCAATTGCATTATACTTGATAATGAAGTTGGTTTTTCTTTTTGTAAATGTTTCTTCATGGCTTTGCCCACTGACTTGTTGGCATTTTAGTGATTTTTGACCAATGACAAGATTAACTTAGACTTTTTTCCCCTCAGGGACTTTAAAAGCAGAGATGACTTTTGTAAAATCCTCATGTGATAAAACTTGCAGGAAAGATTGAAGCCTCTACATGGATGGAGCTCAGGAAAAATGCCACACCTGACTGAGTCGATTTGCTTTTCTGTGTCTGTGTCCATCAAAAGCCAGATGATCTTTATGACGTGAAAATATGCCCTTGGAGAAGAGGAACAAATACAGAAGAAAATCCCAGAGTTAGTGTTCTTTTGGTTACAGATTCAGAGAAATGGTTCCTCAGTTTTGTGAGCACTTTAAGATCCCTTCCAATGAGCTAACCTAGTAGGTTAATCCTGCCTTGCCTGCCTTCTGTCTGTCTGTCTGTATCTATCTATCTATCTATCTATCTATCTATCTATCTATCTATCTATCCATCCTCTTCTTTTTCTATCTAATCTATTTACATATTTTTGTCCTCTATCTTTTAATATCTGTTGCCTATCCACCATTATCTATCTATCTATTGTCTATCACCTGTCCTCTCCTATGTATCATAATCTATCTATCAATTATCACTTATTACACATGTTAATGGATCTATCAGTGTCTTGACCATCTTGATCCAGTCACTTTTTGAGCAGCCCTGGTATTCTTGTTAGCTCCTTCCCTCCATGGAGAAGGCTTTAGATGTTCACCCCAAAGCCCTTGTGGCTTTATATTCACTGCCTGAGTAATATTCTATATTTATACCTGCTTGTGGTATTACTGAATCTAGTTTTAACTTGTACTTCAAGTCCGTCTCTCTTGTTCTCTGAAAGAAAATATTGTTTATGTTGCCTGAACTAATAATGACTTCTAGTTTCCACTACAGGGTTCATCTTTTGTACCTTCAGCAGAAGTTATCAGACTGGGTTCCTGTCTGTCCAGCAAGGGTTGTCCCTACTACCCACTTTCATCAAAAGCAGAGGATGAGAAAAGTTTGGATTCCATTTCCAAAAATCATCATTAGTTTGATCATCAATAGGAGATTTGGATAAAAAAATGATTTAGGATTGAAAACTGTCCTTGTCTACCACAGACAGTACAAAGTGTTGTGATGTTAAGACATTCTCAGAGAAATGGCTGGCTATTGTCTCTGGGATTTTCATCTCTGTTTGATGTTACCCACTTGGCACCAAATGGTGAAAGCTTGGTGATTTCTGTTTTTATAAGAATCATTAGATCTGTGGATGAATAAAACAAGAGCTAGTGAGTTAAAACTTTAATGCCTTTGATTATTCAAACATTTTATCTCCAGAGTTTTTAGAGCAATTTTGGCCTTTGGCTAAACAATTACTACACTGTGGTAGTTTTCCTACTTAGCAGTGTGTAGCCTTGCATCCACTGGCTCCCTTTCCAACATAAATCCATTTATTTCAGATTCTGAACACATCTGAGGATCTTGTCAGTGACTGGTCATCATGCATACTGTGCAGAAACACAGTGTCCATGGCTCTGTCTGAGCAACAATCTCCACCTCTCAGAGGGAATTCCTAAATACAAAGGTCTGTTCACCAAGAAGACAGAATAAAGCAATTCTCTGATAATCTTAAGTGAAATGAAAGTACCAAAAAATAAAAGAAATAATAAAAAATGAAAAACACAGAAATCCAGAAACAAAAAGCAACTCTACACCTTTTTTTGGAATTTGTCACAATTAAACACACTTGAAGATTGGTATGTTATCTCTATGTTTTAAGTAGATTAGGATTATGAATATATGATAAGAATAATTTATAACATTTCATTAAAATAGACAGCTGCTTGAAATGACCTAGACCTAGAATAAAACTGCATAATTCAGAATGAACTCTCTCACTTATCTCTCTACTACCCTATGGGTTATAAACCATCCACTGGGCTAGACATAGTTTGAAGCATAGAGTCACTGCCTAGCTTGTGTGAGGCTTCAGATTCAATCTCTGGATTGAAGAAGGAAGAAAGGAAGAAGGAAAGAAGGAAGGAAGGAACGAAGGAAGGAAGGAAGGAAAGAAGAGAGGAGTAAGGAAGGGAGGGAGGAAGGAAGATGTTTTAAGCTCTACTCACAGAATAGTTGGAATGCAAATTGAATCAAGTATAAAGTCTGTGTCACGTTGGATACCAATTGTTGCAGCCCGAGTGTGTGGGTTGACAAGGACCCGTGGAAAGAAGATTCAGCAGCATCTTAAGAATGAATCTAGTTTTTCATGGCTGCAGGGGGATCCAGCCTGGAAGGACTGAAGCACTTTCCCTTCTCCCAGGGCATTTTTATTTTCTCTCTATTTACAGTTTAGCCAGTTAATTTCTGTATCTTCAAAGCAACCTGAAAGGAGCTCCCAAAGATAAAATGCCAAAGGCAAATTCCTCGATTTCTTAGGTTTTTCTGGTTTTCCTGAACCAAGTTTTGCATAGGCCTTTGATCCTTGGGAGACTCTCAGACAAGATTCTCATAGGGTGATAAGAGAAATGAAAGGTACAGGTTCAACAAAGGATGGATTAGGGCTAGGTGCTGCTCTCTGGAGCCAGGCCAGGTGTAGCTCAGCAGGAATGTAGTCATAAAAGTAGTCAACTCAAGGATGAATTCAGTTTGCAGATAATCTTGCTACATACGAACTATGATTTGATATTGGTGGTGGACATTTATTGCAAGTCTGTTTCCTATCAGACCCTAACCCTTGTTGTGTTGGAAGTATCCATGTTTTGCTGACTCTGCTGTAATTCTCAGGCCCCTAGTCGTAATAATTAAGACAGAGGAATGCATATGGACTAAGCCCTTGGGGTAAAGGGCAAACATGGTATCTGACAGAGAAAACAGCTTCGCATAGCAAAAAGTCTTAGGAGTTATTTGGGAGTCTAGAAAAGAAAAGGACATTTTATCCAAACTGAATCTGGTAGAGGGAACTTGCGAGAGGGTATTAGTCTTGGAAGTCAGTAGGTCAGATCTGGACTTCACTGTGAGAATGATAAGAAGTTGTTGAATTTTAATCAGAGGAATACTGAGCATTGGTTTCTATTTTTAAATGACTATTCTGGATACAGCTCAGAGATGGAGAGAGGATGAAAGAGGAGGTGTTAGAGCCGACCAGAGGAGACACCAGGCTTGCCCTACCCAGGAACTGGGCTGAATAGGACAACTAGATGCCCTGGATGATGTGGTGATGGCAGATCCAAGAGTATTTGGATCTGTTGGTCCTAGAGCAGGAAGGATGATGATCTAACCAGGGGAGCCCATGAGGTACTATTTCTAACACACAAAGTGGGGTGCAGAGCTCCCCACAATGAGCTCCAAGTCAACTTGCTGAATATGTAGGATGTGGGGGCAGACAGTGGGGGAGTCTGGCCATAATGGTACACGTTTCCAGGACTTAGGAAGCAGGGTCACCATCACAGACGTGACAGTGCTCAGGAGCTAGGGTAGTTATAGAGCAGGGTTTCATATACAGGTAGAGGCAAATCCAGAGATGACATGTGAGTGAGAACAGTGAACTCCTGTAGGTAGGAGACGATGAGAAAAAGCAGGTATCAGTGGAACTTAAGAATCATGTGGCAGGAAAGCAAGGATGGTGTGGTGCTACAAAAATAAAAAAAAACATTTGGAAAGGAAGCGTCATTAACAAATGCCAAATGTTTTCTACAAGACAGTCACAGGCCTAAAAATGTCCTTAATGTTTTATCTTTAAAAACTGTATTTGTGGCTAAAAGTACATTGAACATTGGAATGAAATGTTTTAATATGTGGCTATAAAAATGGGGCTTGTGCTAGGAAATATCCCATATGTAGAAAGTGAAAATTTCATTGACTAGTGTGTTCAGGAACACTAATTTTTATGAAAGTAAGACATATCCTTATTTCTTGTCAACTTCTACTGGGCATGGTCTCATGTTTTAACATTGAATCATGTGATTATGTTTCAAAACAAGTTGAAATAGATGCAATTGTGCATTAAACTGGTAAGATGATAGAGAGAGGATTTATTTTAAGTGACTTTGATATACAGAATAAGTGGATCTGAATCTTCAATACTTGAAGTTTATTGAGTTTGAGTTTATTGTAATATTAGTAATTTAAGCTTATGAGTTTATTGTAATATTAGAAACATTTTAAAAGTTATTTTATCTTAATTTTTTTGACAGCATCTCAGATGTAACTCTGGCTGGGTTGGAACTCGATGTAGACCAGACTCACCTTGAACTCATAGAGAACCACCTGCCTATCTATACCAAAGGCTGGTGTAGGTGCATGCCACTGCACAGAACTTTAATTCTTTTATATTTATTTATTTATTTATTTATTTATTTATGCATTCATTCATTTATTTACTTATCTATCTATTTATCATCTATCTATCTATCTATCTATCTATCTATCTATCTATCTGTCATCCTATCTATCTTTCTATCTATCTATCTATCTATCTATCATCTATCTATCTATTTTTATTGAGACAAGATTTCATTGTAGACTAGGCTGGCCTGAAATTCACTATGTAGCTCTGACTAGCCTAAATTGATAATATTCCTCCTGTTTCAGCCTCCCAAGTTATACTGGCTAGTTTTATGTCAACTTGACACAAGTTAGAGTAACCAGAGAGAAGGGAACTTCAACTGAGAAAAATGACTCCAGAAGATCTGGCTGTATGGAAGCCTGTGAGGCATTTCTTTTTTTAAATCAGTGATTGATGTGGGAGGGCCCAGCCCATTGTGGATGATGCCATCCCTGGGTTTGTAGTCCTGAATTCTATAAAAGAACAGGCTGAGCAAGCCATGGGAAGCAAGCTGGTAAACAGCACCCCATCCATGGCCTCTGTATCAGCTCCTGCCTCCAGGTTCCTGCCCTGGATGCTTCCTGCCCTCATGCTTTTGATGATGAACTGTTTATATGGAACCATGGGTGAAATAAACTCTTATCACCCTAATTTGCTTTGGTCATGGTATTTCATCACAGCAATATTACCATAACTAAGATACAAGTGTAGGTGTGACCACTCACACCCAGTCTTAAGTTTATTGTATATGTAGTAGGGCAAAGCTAAGACTCTATTTTCGTATGAGTAACTTGAAACTATCTCACGAATTACTAATTTAACCATTACACTCTCTCATGGCTTGAGATGTATCCCAGTGGTAGATCACTAGCCTAGTAAATGTAAGGCACTGGGCTCTATCCCCAGTCCCATAGGATGACAGTTACATTTTCTGTCTCTAGCACCTGTCAGGGATGATTGCCATGGTGCATTTCAGGATAGGAGAGGATGGGATCCATCGGATGGCGCTTGTGCTGGAAAGCAAGGTGAATCAACATAACAGAGGATCAGGGTGTTTGCAGTTCTTCTTGTCAAAAATCTCAAGTTATTCATGAAAATGGTCTCAGTTGATTTCTACATGTTGAATATATGGAAAATCCTTGAGTCTCTAATGATGTTTACAAAATAGAAAAGTAGAAAGTCTCACTGATGCCTCCCGAGGCAGCAATTCAATGTACTCCTTATTTGAAGTCAGAAAGAAAGGAGAGAAATGGAGCTTAACCTTGTCCTTCAGGAAGTGATTGTAATGATGACAATCCAAATTATCTTATTCGTCGAGAGAAAGTTGCATCTACAGAAGCATGCTGGCTGCTTGCCACTGAGGCTTGGTTCTTCACTGTCTCCCCACAGCAAGACAGAACTGCTTTTGGAATACTAGGATTGGTTAAAAATCATTAGGTGAGAGGTAGGTGGGGCTGTGGTAGGGCTAACCAGCACTGTCCTAGCAAACCTCCTGTTGGGCTGAAAGGCTGTTTATGTGCAAGGATCCACACAGGAGTGGCCAGTGTTTTCATTGATGTGGCGAGGGCATACGACATGGGTTTAGCGATGCAGGACACAAGGCTGGGGGTCACCTACTCCTACAGTGTGATCCTCTCAGCAAAGCTTCAGCTGGGACTTTGGGTCTATTTTCTAGGTTATTGGAAATGCAAAGGGAAGAATGACAAGCTAAATAGCACCACAGGAAAGTGGTCGGCTGTGTCCAGAAGGCAAAGGGTTTCCTAGGCTTCTCCTGACTGCCCTTCTTTAAGTCAGAGCTTTGAAGAGGGCTATGTTCTGGATTGGAGGAGAGCTAAGAGCCTGAATGGCTGGGCATGGCATGAGTATTCCTCAATTGTCTCTTTTCTTGAGTGTGTGTGTGTGTGTGTGTGTGTGTGTGTGTGTGTGTGTGTGTGTGTGTTTATGGCACTGGACACTATTGGGAGATGTCACTATACACTGAGTATTATATAAATTTGAGGATGAATGTCAGTTTTATAGGTGTTCTGTGTTTTGGGAAGTGGCCATGTCTGTACAACTGCAGATCTTACAGCTGCGTGGTCCCTACATCACAGCTTCCGCTTTCTTGAGGCTCCAGGCACAGCTGACCCTTCTCTTTCCACTCCAAGATAAACTCAGCAGTAA
The DNA here is from genome assembly GCF_004664715.2 of Peromyscus leucopus. NCBI lineage: Eukaryota > Metazoa > Chordata > Mammalia > Rodentia > Cricetidae > Peromyscus > Peromyscus leucopus. The sequence goes on along the minus strand of NC_051072.1, from coordinate 2,017,671 downwards.
CAACTTCCCGCAGAGTGAGCCTCTGAGTGTCCAAATATTCTTCTCTGTTCTCTCAATCATGCTCATACTCCATAGGTGCCTCACTGAGTCATCTGGTGTCGCTTGCCTTCCTGGTGGACCCAGATGGACACATCTTCCATTTGAATTTCTAATGGGGCATGTACTCAACACTTGGAACAAAGTACCACCCAAGTAAGAGAAAATGTTGTATTTGTTTGTTCTTTGCGTTGGCAGGTAAAGAATATCTTGCTGGTTCTAGAGCAAAGCTATACATACTACATTTGGACAGATAATCATTTGTCAAGTGGCTGTCTAAATTTAGGGCATGATTCAAATTTTATAGTTGATGAAGATTAGGAGAAAATGTCTACAATATTTAAGAAGGCTCCTAACACGCCCATCATGGAAGAGAAAAATGGAGAAACAATCGGCTACTAATTGCCTCCTCACCAGACACTTTGTTCCACTTTCCACTCCAACCAACAGGGGGAGCTGTGTGACTTTTCTGGTAAATCCTTCTAATTAAAAAAACAAAACCAAAACAACAACAACAAAACCAAAAAAGCAGGCCTTTATTCAAGTATATATTTCCTATTCTTAGTGAAAAATTGCAGGTTTTTTTACACGACTCCTATATAGTTCTTGTTCCATTTTTTAAAGCTCAGTGTTTGTTGCCCAAATTTTAACAGCAGTAGACTAGGAAATCTCCCCTAATACCTCGGGTGGAGGGTGCTTCCACTGAGTTCTGTGTGATGGTGAATGAATGTGTTATACTGACCCCAACTCCCAGATGGATTTTTGTGTGAAAAGGTGAGCTAAATGACGGGCATGCATATATTTTCTAGAAGTGAATATTGCAATGTGCAGATGTGAAATACCAAGATAAGGACGCCGTCCCCCCACCCCTGCCCCCAAGATTGTAGAAATAGGGGCTCTAGTGCAAGGGGGTTGGGGATTTCCATTCTCATTTGAGAGGGTCAGATATTGGACCGGAGAGTTCGGGGTGACTTAGTGGAGAGCAAGGGTACCCAGTAGGGCGGAGTGGGCCTGTGCACAGATCCCAAGGGGAAAAGAGGCTGGCACACCCAGAGAAGCCCTGGTTGTAGGAGGTGACGTGAGCAGCAGCAGCAGCAGGGTGGCACTTTCTCAGCCAACTGGAGTGCGCTCTGCCCTCCTGATGGTGACCTTCACGTCACACCTGAGACGATATTTTCAATGTACATTCAGTTCCTTCTCAGGACATGTGGTGGCCTTGAGGCTTATGCAGGAAACCCTGACATACAAAGTAACTTCAAGGTCGTTCTTTATGTCATAGGCTGAGAATTCCTGGAGAGTTCCTGGGAATTCATGAATAGAATAAAAATGTTTCATCTTGTGTCTCTTTTTTATTATGAAAGTTTTAAAGTAAGTGTATATGATGTAATTAAGTACAAAGTATGTTCTTAAACAATACTCAAAGTGACTGATTCCCTAACTTCTTTACCCTGAAGGCAACATCTGTTATCAATTTCTTCTAAGTTTTTCCAGAGACATTTCAGTTGCCATAGCATCTGAGAGAGAGAGAGAGAGAGAGAGAGAGAGAGAGAGAGAGAGAGAGAGAGCGCCTGTACACAGGTTGCCCATGCATGTGGTGTGCATGAGTGTGTGTGTGTGTGTGTGTGTGTGTGTGTGTGTGTGTGTATGACAGAGGTCTATCTTTGATGTCATTACTCAGGTACTATACAGCTTATTTTAAGAGACAAGATATCTCACTGGGACATGGGGCATGCAACTATGCTAAGCTGTCCAGCCAGCATGCCCTAGGGATCCTTCTGTTTATACCTCTTTTATACTGAGATTACAAGTATGAAGTTCTGTGCCTGAATTTTTTCTCTGGTGCTGAGGATTGAAATCAGCTCCTCATTGTTTCAGGGTAAGGACTTGACCAAATGAACCACCTTCCCAGATCCTGCCATAGCATCTCGTATCCCTTCACAACCCTACTCAGCCATCTTACATCTACAACTGTGTCCTGTTTCCCAAGTCTTTTTGTTCCTACCTATGAACTTTTTGCATCTGTCTCAACATCTCTAGACACACATTCATCCTATGAAGAAGCAAATGATGATAGGATGTCCATTTGTCCACTCTTCTTCCAGATTCAAAGTAGAGTTGTGGTTGATACTTATCACCAGGCTTGGAGGCCATTCCAACCATGGCTTGCGAAGGGAGCGCAGAGTAGCGATCCTGTGGCATCTCTCTGCCCTCTGGTGGGTTGAATGAATCTCTTCTGGAATTGACAGCTGGAAGGGGATGAGTTCCAAAGGCAGAACAGCTGTGTTGATGTCTGCCTAAGGAGCGGCAGTCCTGCCCACTTGCTGCTTTCTACACTTGGAACCAAGATGTGTGCTCAGAGCTGCAGTTCTTTCCTCCGTCACCGGCAGGATCTGGGCTGCCACTTTCCTCCTGTGAATCTTTACACCCCAGAGAGCATCAGCCAGGAACCACTTCTTTTCCTGACTTCCTGTCATGTTTGCCCTGACACTCGTATTTTCGTGTTTCTGTGTAGATCAGACCCTGGAGTGCCCAGGACTGTGGGCAGAAGAGTAACTTACATCCCAGTGCCGAGGTGCTGGGCTTGTGGGTTGAAGCAGCTTTGCAGCAGATGTCTAGAGGACAGAAAATGCTTTCTTGTTTTTGTTCTGTTTCCCAGAGGAATTTGTTTCATAGCGTCTAAATTTGCAAGGAATGAAGCCTGAGTGGATTTGTCCTAAACACTTTGTGTTCCCTAAGGTTGGCTCTTCTCATACTGAGGAATTGACTTCTCCTCAGGGCCAAGCTCTCTGGTCTGCATTTGTGTTTCTTAGGCATGTAGGAGAGAAGGTAGAAGACTCTAGAAACCACCATTTCTTAATGTAAATGATTATATAATCTTGGTGACCAGTCTTCCTAGTGGTTTTCGATGATTTCATTAAGTTGCTGTCTCATGGCTGACAATGATTTCCTTCTTACTGGCCACTTAGTATTTTATATTTTTACTATTCTAATGAAGAGTTCTACAATGAATGCATGTAAGTGAGACTATTCATGAGTTGTAAGTACAGTCACGTGTTTTGACATACCCTTGTCACATGGTAGGGATCGTTTTTCCTTTACATTTTCTGGTTCTCCTCCTTCTGTGGAGACTCAGACCCCATGCCGTCATTCTAGAATAGAGACCGACTCTTCCCCGGTTCCTCTCTTCTGGCTTCCTTTCTGTGTGACCCATTCGGAACAATGTCATGTGAGGAAAAGTAATGTTCGTAAACTCTAGGAACCATAAACTTCTTTAATGGGGATAGCTGTCTGTGTTATCTTTTCCTCTCCCTCCAGCCTTGTGTCTAGGATGTGTATCTGAGAGCTGGGGTGTGTTCCCACCTTATCCAGTGAGGCTGAGCCCTGGCAGGTGGGGAGTAAGGGAACGGCTGAACTCCCGTGTGTTTATGAGGAACTGAGTCATTGTACCAGAGCTGGCCTGCTTGGGTAGGAGCGAATTCATTTCTATCCTGTTAACAATCTTTTGGTCTTTGCCACTTTCACCTTCATGCAATCTTGAGAAACACAAAAGTCCTGAGTTCGAGAGTGAACAGGATATGACTAGCGGATAGAACTGAGATCCTAACAAAAGTAGCTCCCACATAGCTTTCCCCTCTGTGACTAGCGGAGATGATGGGATCTGCTTCAACATAAGCATTGTCTATGAGAACATCAGCTGAAGCCAGACAGGGCAGATACAGTGACCTCATGCCTCGTGTAATGAAAGCAAACTTTCCAGACAAATGGAGAGGCTGGCTAAAATGACAGGTTTCTGAACAACCCCAGACCTACTGACGCACAGTGCCTGGGGATGCAGACTGAGTAGTACTTAGAGTCAGTTTATTGAATGATTCTGCGGTGAGGACATGCTTGGGACCTTTGCCCTAATTCTGCTGCATTTTGAGATAATTACTTGGTTGTCCAGTCGCTTTATGAATTCGCCCTGTGAAATTGAGCTCATATAAATAGATGCAAAGAAACACACGCTGTAACCAGCTCACTATGTCATTGAGGACTGAGAAACCGAGGCATGTATGTAGCCTAGTACTTTAGCAAGCACAGCCTAGCTTGGTCCCCAGGCTTGGAGTACTGGGGAGCTGAGTCTCCATCCATGCCCTGTTCTTTAGCGTCTCTCAGCAGCCGTTGTCCAAGGGTGTTGAAGCAGCTCTCCTCTACCCACCGTTTGTGGGATTCAGCTCTCCATGGAAGGCAACAGGACACAGTGGGGAGGTACAGACACATTTCAGCTCCTTTGGGGATCCTTTCTCTAGTGGAAACGCTTTCAATACTGTATGGCTTTGGAGTCATTAATTCTTTACATTCCTTGTGTCCCCCTGGGAGGATTGGCTCTTTGAACTGAGAGTCCATGAATTCTCACATGTTCCCGTTTCCCCCAAACTTGTATCGCAGGTCTCACAATGTGAGACTTCTTCTCTGCCTCCTTCTAGCCAGAAGTGAGGGTCTGATTTCTCTGTCTCTGGGTCCAAACTGGCCTGTGACTGTGGGTGACCATTACATGCTGTCTGTGTGGGTTCTGGCATTACAAGCATCACCTGTCCTCTTGGAAGGCTGTTCTGCTGTGCCACAGTCCAGAATCATTTGTTGGGCAAAGAAGGGGAATGTAGACTAGTTGCCGATAACCCCAGCGTACAGCCAGCTGACCAACCTGATTACCTGCCAGTTGGGCTACAAGGACCTGATCCGATAGCTGCAGAATCATAAGCTACGTACATCTTGGTTGTCTTGAGTACCAAATTCTGTGATGGTTAGTTATGCAGCAAAAGGCAGGCAGCACAGGCATCAACGGGGGCTATTAAGGGTGAGGGGAAAGAGTTGGGGGTGGCAATACTGAGAATACATGCCCTGAAGTGTGGCTCCCCAAATTTCCGATCCTGCATAAGTGAGGACATTTCCTGTCACGATGAGGCAAGAACATTCTTTCCCAGGAGTCTCCCTTAATGTGGGCTGATGCTTCTGTCTATTTGCTCACTCCTACTTGATTCTCAAAAAGCTCAGCTGTGGGAGAGAAGCCCTTGAGGACACCATAGCCTCCGCTAATTGTCCCTATCTGCACTTGGCACCACGCTCTGCTGTTGGGCCAGAATGAGGCACAGTAATGATGGAAGAGGAGGGGAAACCGGTCCAGAAAGCTCAGTCCCACATCTGAGGCACTTTCTGCAGTGCCTTCTGGCTTTGTTCAGAAACATAATTCACATAGAATCCAATTTCCACCCTAAAGTACCACTGGTCAGTGTGTGGCTTTACTGAGGGGCAGGGACACAGGGCTACAACCACCACCTAATTCTCAAGCATGTCCCAGAACAAAAATGTGTGCCTTTATTAACCATACCAAATTTTCATTAGAAGGCATATTTTCCCCAGAAAAGCAGCAAGGTGTAACATCAACACAGAACTAAAAGACATAGGTATGTGTAAAATAAAAATCAAGTTCAGTCTCATCCTAGCATGAGGTACCGTTGCTATGCTCAACTGAGGGCATCTCCCTATGACTGACACTGACACTCACTCCCAGCAAGTTTAAACAGTGTGTGGGTTTGTATCTAATTTCCATAATATTCTGCCTACCAGACAAACCCGAGACTCTTTTTGAAGATTTTTTGAATCACGTAGACAGAGTGAAGTGTGATATTTAGCAAATGGAAATACTAGACAGTTTGGGGGAAATGTTATATTAAAATTGTTATTTAAAAAATATTTTGGTTTATTCTTCAAGAATTTCGTACATGCATACAGTGCGTTTCTATCATATTCAATTCCCCACTTCCCATCTCTAGCTTCTTTGGATTCCTTCACCCTGCTCCCAACTTCATATCCTCTTTTGTTGTGATCGTTTTTTTTTTATAGCCTCTGGGTCCAGTAGTTGCTGCCTATATATGCATAGGAATGAGGCTACCCACCAGAACACAGTCAGTGTCCTCTCGAGGGCCACATGTTTAAGGAAAATTGACTCTCCTTACCCTAGAAGCCATCAACTCTCAGTAGTTCCTCGGATATGTGTGGGGGACACAAGTGTCCCTCTCCTATCCATGCTGGCCTGCTTTGCTCTTGTGTGGGTCTCCTGTAGGCAACCGCAGTTGCTGTGAGTTCAGAGTTCAACAGTCCTATCATTCCCAGAAGACATATCGCACAGTAGCACTCCTAGACACCTGGCTCTTACCGTCTTTCCACCCAGTCTTCTGTGATGTTCCTTGAGGGAAGGGTGTGATATTGGTGTTCCACTTGTGGCTGAGTGCTTGCTTCACAGTTACTGGTTCTCTACACTTCCACCAGTGTGAGCCTTTGTTAATATCGGTCCACCGCACAAAGATGCACCTCTGATGAGGACTGAGATCGACTCTGGGTGTAGAGGTACATATTTAGAAGACAGTTTGATACCGAGTCCATTTAGAAAAATAGTAACAGCAGGTTTAGCCCTAATGCCTATGAATTTTCCAGCTGTGAATTCTCGGTCAAATTTCTAGTCCTAGGCACATATTTCCTCTTGCAGAATAAACCTTGAGTTCAATCAGAAAGTGGTTGCTTACCCTATAACTTTCATGCCACTATTGCATACAAGGACACATCTTGCTGTGCTGGTCTTCATTTTGTCTATCAGGGTCCAGAGCTGGGGAAGAGTAGTGATGACTTTTCTTCCCCCGCAGCTGATGTAGCACTTCCTGGTACAATGAAGGCTTGTCTGCAGGGAGGAGGTTTCCAGTACTGACTGTGTCTTTTAGGCAGTTCGGGAGTGGGAAAGAATGAAGTAAAAAGGACCCTTCATCATCAGACCAATTGCAGGTTAATCACCGTTGCTCTTAGCATAGTTTGTTTGAATATGTATTTTGTACTACCTTAATGGAAACACTAAATTTACCGGAGACTTCCAAACAGTCCAGGAGAGCTGATGGTTGGAATGTCTCTAGTAATGTTGCTTTTTATCACATATTGTAGTGAAATATTTCTCCTGGGAGACACTGTTTCTTAACTCCTTCTGATAGGCATCTCACATGAGCAGGAATGCCATGTTGTCTTGAGGGACGTTTATAGAAAAAAGCAAGTGATTTTCAATTTCTGTTTAGCCATGCTTTGAGACTATTTTCATTAGATGGATTTCATATTGCATTTTAATTCTGCTTTATTCCTAGTCACTATTTTGTGCTTATTTTAGCTTCAACATCTTTATTTTGATAATATAATATTAGATTAGATCTTTACTGTCTTTGGTTCAGACAATGATCCAATAAAATCCATTACAATTCATTGTCATATACAGTCATATTTTATGTCAGAGTAGCATTTCATACTATCTTTTCAAATACAATGAAAGATACATATATACTTGGTCATGTTGAAATGCAGGAAAGTATACAGTACTGTGTAGGTGATAGGTGATAACCTGTAGATCACAAGTCATTGCTTAATGGAACTTCTTTTACATAAACTTATTTTACTTAAATATTTTACAATAAAGACATAATCTTTGAGAGAGGAAATTTCACTTTGATGACTTCAGTTGTACCAATACATGACAGCCCACAATAATCTTAAAAATGGGCCTGCCTCTTGTATGCAGTGTTGATTATTAGGCAAGTGCATGTATTAAAGGATTCTAGTATCATCAGCTTCTGTGTTGTGTAAATTTCAAGAAGATTAATGACCCTAGAGAGTGACCATTTCCCATTTTAAAACAGTTGGAATTATGGTGCCCTGGAACATAAACAGAGGTTTTGATTTTTTTTTAGCTTGAATTTTCTGAAGAGTTGAAATTTTGGAAAAAATACAAAGACTGTTGATCTCGAGGCGTTTTCTAATTACTGAGAAGCTAAGCCAGCAATTCGCTGGAAACACACACAAGGTGTTAAGAACCCACATTTGTAGCTGTCTTGTTCTGATATGGCCCTTTCTGAACATCGAAAGTAAATTCAACTGAAACAAACAAACAAACAAACAAAACAAAACAGTACAGACTCTTCAGTGGCTACTGTTGGTCTGAGCTCCTCTACTGTGCTTTGCAGCAGGCATATGTAACTGAAGTGCCTCTCTAAGGGACTGCAGGTCCATCCGTAGGGCTATCTCTCTGTGGTTTTGTACTGATGTCTTGGCTTCCATTATTAAATGAAAATATACAAGCACATTTAGTGGTATGTACATGAAGACCAGAGGGAGAGAGAAGGGAAGGGAGGTCAGAAAAGAGAGGAGAGAAAATGGGAGGGGAGGAGAGATGAGAGAGAGACAGAGAGAGAGAGAGAGAGAGAGAGAGAGAGAGAGAGAGAGAGAGAGAGAGAGGGAGGGGGGAGAGGGGGAGAGGGAGAGGAAGAGGGAAAGGGAGAGGGAGAGGGAGAGGGAGGAGAGGAAGAGGGAGAGAGAGGGAGGGTAGCAGGAATAGAGGGAGGGAGATGAAAGAATAGGAGGGTGCTCACTTGCAGCAATCTGAGCTCCAGGCTTCAGACACAAACGCATTTGTTTCCTGTGCTGGCTGGTATCTGATCCACCACTCTGGCATTTTCTCTGTGCCCTGGGAAGTCTGGCTTCCATGGCAGTCGCTCCTCGGCTGGCTGCCCCAACCTGGTCCTCGTCTCCAAGTGTCATGGATTCTGATTTACAGCTTTGATCGGTTACCGTCTCCTTTTCCATTTCTTTAGTGAAGTTTATTTGGAAGGCTTTTAGGGAGCTTAATTACATTTCCTTTTATCCATTTGAAAATAAATTAAATAGCATTTCATTTACACAGCCCATGTGTTCACCATTCTGCCTCGCCTCCTCCAGACACACCATGCAAGAAAAAGTAGGAGAAACAGTGCATTAAGTTGTGTATTTTACACAGAAATTTCAGAATGTCCCGACAGATTGCAGAAATAAATGTTAAACAATAACAGTGTTTATGCTCAGTAATGAGATAATTTATTACTAAATGAATGGAATTTTGCTTTCTCTGCTTTGAAAGTGAGGCAAAGACAGGAAAAAGGATATTCCCCCCAAGGTCATATGCATTTTTTTTCTGATGGAGCCAGGACAAGAATTATGATATTTCCACATTTTATCTTCTGCTTAGCTCAATGAGAGACTGAACTTCTGCAAGGGAAAATGGGTGATGGAGAAGATAATTTGTGTCATTGCTGAATGGTTCAGATGCATCCATGTTGCTCGTCACCCTAAAGAGAAAAGGAAGATGGAACTGACTGATTAGTCTGTGTCTGCAGAACAATGCCTCAGTGAGTTTTAATTTTGATCTGGAATGTAGACTGCTCCTCCATCTGACTTTCATGGGGTATCTGCCTGAGAAACAGGCTTCAGAACATGAAGACTGATCACACTGAAAACTCCAAAGCCATCCTGGTTTGATGTTCAGAATTTCATGCAGATATTCCAGCTTAGATAGAAGTCCTGCCATAGACATTTCTGAACATGAGAGAATTTAGCTGCAGCTGGGTGCTGCACTTTTGGGGTCTTTTTATTTGACTTCTATTGATTAAGAGAAGTCAGGTAAACAGGAGAGAGAGGTGGAGAGAGAGAGGGAGGGGGGAGGGAGAGAGGGAGAGGGAGAGAGAGAGAGAGAGAGAGAGAGAGAGAGAGAGAGAGAGAGAAGAGAGAGAGAGAGTACATAGACAATAGCCTGCAAAGTATGGGGGTCTGTGGGACCTCACTGAACAACTCCAAAAGAGGTGACCATTCCTGACCCTGGGCCATTTGTTAGCTCACACGAACAAACAGTGAGGCATTGTTACCCTGTTCTAGGGTAGCTCTGTTTAAATCATATGTGTGTATGTACGTATCTATGTATGCATGCAGATACAGTAGAAAGTTTCTACAGAGGCAGGTTTCCATATAGCTGCTTTGCAAGGTCTTCAGTGTTTTTATCCTTCATTGTATTCCATCCTCTACCCTGTCTCCACATCCCCACCCCATTTAACACTTCCTGTTCCATTATTCACCTTAACCCCCATATACCACTGCATTCTATTCCCTCTGCCTTGATGGCCCCCAGCCCCCAGAAGACTTTTTATCAGTTTCCTGCCTGCTGTGGGTATTCCAATGGAGAACACATATCTGGAGACCCAAAGCTAATATCTGTGAATGAGAGAAAATATGCAGGACATAGAGCAGCTATGCTGGGAGTGAAAACCAAGTTAGTATTGATGAGATGACTTAGTTTCAAAGGCAGAGATGGGTATAATAGGTGATACTTCAAATCTTATAATTATGGTAAAGGGTATATAAGCATAGTAAGAGATCTTATGGGATTCATTTTGAAGCTTTCTTTGAAAATCGCATGAAAGTCTATTTACAGTTAGCTGTGGTTTGAATGTAAGATGTTATCATTAGGATAAGGGTGAAGCTACTGTAAACTGTAACGGAGACCCCCTAACAAGGTGACTTTAAAAAACAGACTCTTAATATATTAGTCTAGAGAGTGGAATTATTCACCAGTGGTATAGCTTGGCTAAACTTGACATCCAGAACCTTCTAAATCCAAGATGGTTTCTTTCAATTTGGTCATATACAGTCTAACAAGAAGATAAATTCCAAGAAATAGTATCCTGTATTTGTATGTCAGTGTTGCTATCAAAACTACCACAGGGCTGGAGGTTTGGCTTGGCAAGTAAGAGTGCCTTCAGTATTAGCATGAGGCCATGATGTTAAATCCACAGCATCCACAATAAAAAAGTGAGTGTGGCTGCACATGGACTTGTCACTCCAGCATTGTGTGCGCTGGAGGCAGGGTGGAGACAAGAGGACCAGTGTAGTTTACTGGCCAGCCTTGCTGTAGATTCAGTGAGAGTCCTTATCACATGGGAGAAAATAGCGAACAATAGAGCAGGACACCCACACCCTATTCTTCCTCTGATCACAGTGTGCACCATTGAGTCCATGTGTACACATACACCATTACCTACTCCATAGACGGGTGGTTCAGTCAACACAAGTGTATTGTCTTGGTTCTGGAGGCTGAAGTCCAATATCACACTGTTGGAACTTTGTATTGAAGAGTCTATCCTAGGAGCCTCCGTCTTTGGTTCATATATCATCACCTTCAATTCTGTAAATCTAGCTTTCCACTTTCTCTTGTGCATGTATCTATGTCAAACTACCCTAAGCATTTGTTTTTTCCTAGTGCCAGTGTAGCATGAATCTTAAAAGGTCTTATTAATAAAATCAAACCTGAGGCCAGTTATTGGGGTAAATGCTGGAAGATCAGAGAAGCAGAACAAGCCACAGCCACCTCGCCTTGCCAATTCCTCAGCTGATTCTATTTCCTCAGACTGGAAGCCTCTGAGTCCTCATCCAGAATGAATCTCAGCTGAATTGCTAAAAGCCTAAAAGCTTAACCATACCTAAAAAGCCTCTAGTTCCTGGTCTTCATGCCTTATATACCTTTCTGCTTCCTGCCATCACTTCCTGGGATTAAAGGAGTGTGTCACTATGCCTGGCTGTTTCCAGTGTGGCTTTGAACTCACAGAGATCCGGATGGATCTCTGCCTCCAGAATACTAGGATTAAAGGTGTGTGTGCCACCATTTTCTGGCCTCTATGTCTATGTAGTGGCTGTTCTGTCCTCTGACCCCAGTTAAGTTTATTAGGCTGCATGGTATTTGGGGGAACACAATATCCACATGCCAGAGTCTGGAAAGTTCAACAACACAACACCGTCAGGCTTTGTGTTTACTGTGGGTCTGTCCCTCTCCGATGGTTTACATTGGCGCTTGCTTGCTGTGTTTTCACATAGTGGAAGCGGCTCTTCGGGGTCTCTTTACAAACGTACTAATCTCACTTATGAGGACTCCACTCTTACAGTCTAATCAGTTCTTCTAAGGCCACATTTTTTGCTGTATGACCTTGCACATAGGATTTCAACATATGATTTTTGTAGGGATACAAATAGGGATAATCTATGTAGATAGTGTCATGATATTTGACCTAAATATAGACACGGAAGATGGCTGGGGCTTTCTTGCTGTTCAGTCAATGGATAAAGTGTTAGTATAAAGAAAGTATCCCTTTGTGGAGTGAGAATAGACAAAGGGCGGATGTCCAAAGTGGGAAGCTCACTCCGAGAAAAAGGCTGGGTATTGCAGGCACACAGGGAAAGTTATATAGGAAGATGTGGGTGGAGGAAAGGGTAGGGAGAGATGGTATAATTAAAATACGATCTCAAAAATAATAACAAAAAGTAATGCTTAAGTTCTGAACAGCAAAAGGGAAGAAAGAGGAAGGAAATAAGGAAGAAAAGAAGGAAGAAAGGCTGGAAGGTTCTCATTTACTTCTGGGATGTCTGAATATCCCCCTTTTGGCCATTTCTCAGGTACTAGCATCTCCACTCCAGGGGCCCATTAGATGTCAGTCTCCCCTTCACCACCTCCTCCCTCTCTCAACTGTCTTCACATCCTCATCCAAGCCCTCTTTATATACCCAATGCTCCTATTCTTACTCTTCAGCCCCTGTCTCAGAGACTTCCTGATTGTGAACTACATGCAGCCACTGTGGACACTGAGGTCCAGTAGAAGATGGGCCATCAGGGCCCTCACTTCCACAGGAGGCATAACCATTGGCTGGTGACCACATTTCCACTAATTCATCCTACCTGCTCTGGGTTCAACGAGAAGTGAGCACTCTCCAAAGCCATGGTCTTCTGAATATTGAAAGGGACTATGGGAAAGAGGTAGACCTGATGGGATGTCATTGAGAATTTGCTCGCAAAGAAGATTCTAGTCCCTTCCTTTCATCCTCTTCTCTGATACTGTCCATGATCCTTTGTTTCTGCACACACTCCCACCATACTCTGCCACTGTCTACTGTCCTCACCAGGCTTTCTAACTTCCCAAAGTATGATTAAGTAGATATTCTCTATGGCTTGGGTGCCTCAGGTATTTTGTTATAGTTAACATGAAACTGACTAATACATCACCTTTTCTTGTTTTGGCCAACACCAGTTTGTACTTGTCTTTCGTTGCTGGCCTAGCTCATTAGCTCTTGTTCTACTTCTGCTTTGATTCTTGTCAAGCGTATGAACTTGTTTTCTGTGGCTACAGCAAAACACCCAAGGCTTGGTTCTTTATAAAGAGAAGAGGCTTCACTATGTGATAACTTTGAATGCTGTAAGCTTATGGTAAGGGAGCCCCATGTCTTGGGCTTCTAATGAGAGTGTCAGCGTCAGCCTTCCCAGATGTCTGTATCACTTTGATGAGATGTGCTATGGAGACTGACAAGTGTAATAAGAGCCACAGCAGAGCAGTAGTATGACATCAAGGCAGAGAGACTCAAGAGCTAGGTTTTGTAACAACTTGCACTCATGGGAACTAAGCAAGGTCCTTCCATACTTATGTAGCTAGAGTTTTCCTGCCTTGCCCACAGTCAGGAGAAATCTTTGTCACCTGGCAGTCCCACAGCCGCTCAGACCCAACCAAGTAAACACAGAGACTTATATTGCTTACAAATTGTATGGCCGTGGCAGGCTTCTTGCTAACTGTTCTTATAGCTTAAATTAATCCATTTCCATAAACCTATACCTTGCCACGTGGCTTGCGGCTTACCGTGTCTTCACATGCGGCTTGTCATGGTGGCGGCTGGCAGTTTCTCTGACTCAGCCTTCCACTTCCCAGAATTCTTCTCCTTGTCCCGCCTATACTTCCTCTTGCCTGGCCACTGGCCAATCAGTGTTTTATTTATTGACCAATCAGAGCAACAGATTTGACATACAGAACACCCCACAGCATACTTACATTAATCTTTTCCAAGAAAGCTCACCGCATTGATACAACAACCACTCTCAGGTCACCACCTCCCACAGCCACCACTGGGGACCAAACGTCCATTACATGGTCTTTTGGGAGAACACATTCAAACCATATCCTAATCATAGCACAAAATAGAATCCCTAGTGCAGAGTACCAGGCATAGGGAGTATTCTGCCTTACTCTGAAAATTTATATTTTTATACATATATTTTGGCCAATTTGTAAGGTCAGTACAGACAGAAAGCAGCTCTCATTCACAGCCTAGGCAAATACATATTCCCCTACGGTGTGATGCTAAAAGGAGGCTTTTGCTCCAGGTGTGCCAACACATATTCCAAAAATGCTCTCAGGCAGCTTTTTAGAACAGTAAAGTAAATATGGTCAGGAAGCTTATAATACCCCCAAAAAGCCACTGGGAGAGACATGTGTATAGAACAGACATTTGCCCACTCCCTGGAAGCAGCAATGACCCTCAGAATTCAGCACTTACCATTTGGTACCATCACATCTTCAGTTCCTTAGCATTTTAACAAAATATGTCAGGATATCTTTCTTGCTCTTCTGACTCAAGTGCAACTGCGAGAATTACACTCCTCATTCAGTAATGCAGTGGCAGTGTGAATTATTTCAGGGCACAAGTGAAGCCGTGCTGTGGTAAGACACAGCTGCATCATTTCAGAGAGAAACAATTAGATATTTCCGGATTGCTGCATATTGCTCCATCCACTGCTGTCATAGAAACAACAGCCCCTGTAATAAGTGTCGGCCCTCAACCCTTCTGATAGCTTCCTACCGCTGAGCTTTCTTCATATATACATTCTATATTACCTGGTGAAATTGCCTCTACCTGCCAAGGGAATTCTTATTGGACGGTATTCATTCATGTGAGATAAAAGAGGAAGTGTGATTGTTGTTTATATTCATTTAATTAGTTTACGCTATGCATAATGGGAAGTCATGAGTGAAAAATGATCATATTTTTTGAGTTAGAGTCAAGACTGTGCTATTTTTACAGTTATTGTTTTCAGGGTCCTAAAAGTGATATGGGAAAGAACCCTAAAAGATATGGGTGTGTATGAGGAGCTGGCAACAGAGATAAGAGATAGCATCTGCTCCTTCCTTGTCCCTGCATGAGATGAGGGCAAGTGTCCTCTCTCGGAGACACCGTGGTGCTGAGTGCAAGCAGAGCCCTCTGGACTGTGAGGAGGAGGAGCTTGGGAGGGGGACTGTTTGGGCTGTTCATGTGGTTCTGGGCTTTATTTGTGTTGTTGCAGTCACTACATCCTCTGTCAGCCAAGCATGACACAACCTTATAAGGAATGGTCGGGATCTATGAGTTAATGTCGCTGTCTGCTCTTCCTATTGGAGTGTGGAAGCTCAAAGGAGATGGCAACTTGCAAAGTGATCCCAAGAGAGTTCAGTGTAAATCTAAACACCATTACCCTACACAATTAGACTGTAAGCTGGGTTGTGTGCGTGACATCAGTGAACCACTGGCATCATTACAGCAGCCTATACTGTGCTCTAATTGTCCCCAATGTCTAGGACGGGTAAGCGAGAATGCCCTTCTATTGACCAGAACTTTTTGGTGTTAATATTCTCTTATTTCTCCACCAACCCCAAAAGATGTTTTCATCATTTCTAGAAACAGTGTGAGAGAGAACATGATAATTGTGCAAGTTTTAGGATGCCTTGTTTTAAAATGACTCTACAGGATCTAGGACCAGCCTGTAGGCTGACATCAGATTCTTTGCCACGATGTTGTTTTGTATCTTGTAGGGTATGTCAACAATACCCCCAGGCCTCTACCCACTAGATGCCATAGCAGAGATTTCAGCTGTGACAACCTACAGTGCCTCTTAACACTGCTAAATGTCTTAGTGGAAGGAATATAGTTTCCCGATTGAGCTGGTTTAAGACAGGTAACACTTTGCCCTCCCATGCTGTCCACTTAGTGAGGTTAAGGATGGGTGAACAAGTCAAGACACTCTAAGCAGCAGGAGGGTGCTAAAGAGGCCTCCTGGAGGTGGATCAATGTTATCCTACAGTATTAGAAACACTAGCTCCAGCACACTGTGTCTGCCGTCCAAGACAGGACAATTGTGTGAAGGGGTGTGTCTCTGGGACAGTAAGGCATTCTTATGAGAAACATGTGGATGGAAATATGACAGTTTGAGGCAGGGAATAACCTTTCACTTCACCCATTTGAAGCCAATTGCTGTTTGAGTCAAAATGGCCTCTTACCAAATGGCCACATCTGCTATCATAGCAAATGACCAATGCTGTGGTTTTTTGGTAGGAGGATTTTTTTGGTCTTTGAAGAAAAGAGCAATTCTTTTCTTATGTGAAAGAAAGCTTTTATAAGAGCAAAGCTTTCTTATGTGATTTGAGAATTCACATCTTTACAGGAATTCTGGGCTACTACTTTGTTTGGCTTAGCTTAGAATTGAGCTCTAAACACTTCCCAGAAGAGAGATGTCTGGAGGCTTTTCATTAAGCTCAATCCATCACTCAACTTTCAGGAACAGCAGGTTTCCTAGGGTTTTGCATTCTGAGTTATAGATCTTGGGACACCTTGCTCAGGAGAGGCTGCATGAGTGAATCTTAACACTTGAAGAGTCCTCTCAATGTCGATGTCTGAGACTACAGGTCCTTTACAGGAAGGTACAGGTGCCTTGTATGGCTGGGGCTGGTGCATGAAGCCCAAGGGGGGCAGTGAGCAGTGGGTCCAAGAAATAGTTTTGTTTGTAGTGGAGGGATTTCAGAGACACGCTCTGCATGATCTTGCTGAAGTATGATTGTTTTTCCACGTTTAAATCCCTAATCTGCAGTCTCAAACACCATTAACATCTTCATCCAGATGCCTGGAAAACCACACCACTAACTCCTCTGTTGGATGAAGTTCAACTTTGCTTCTTGAGAATCACCTTAAGGTCCCTGTCAGTCACTGTCCTCTTCCATGGGGTTAATCCACACACATGCCTTTAGATTGAGCCCACGGGGTTCTCAGAAACAGGCACACATTGTTGAGTTTGTCCACGGAAAGGGCGGGGAAATATCTGGAATGGTTGCTTGTAATTATTTTATGACTCTTGGGCCCTTAGGGAGGAAGTCAGAAGCTAAGGGAGGCTCTCTCCCTCTAAAATTGTGATATTTATATTTATCTTAAGTGTAAAACACAAGTTCACAAACTCTTTCTGAAGCTTCCCTCATACAGGGACCAGGGTTAGTAGCTTCAAAGACAATTTAGGGACCCTGTGATCTGGGCTGAGTTTGTGAGCGGTGGTTCAAAGACATGAAGAAGACCAGGGGGAGGGGTCTCCTAGACAAAGGGCCTAAGCCCATGCTACACAAACTATTTTTCTACTTTGCCTGAAGTGGCCCTCCAGGTACCAAGTGGCACCATGGAGGGGAGGTTATCCCGAAATCAGTGGTTCTCAGCCTTCCAATGCTGCAACCCTTTAATACAGTTGTGGTGTATTAATTAACCCTTTAATCATGATGTCATGACCTCCCCCAGCCATAAAATTATTTTCATTGCTACTTCATTACTGTCATTTTGCTACTGTTATGAATCATAATGTAAATGTTTTGGAGATAGAGGTTTGCTAAAGGTGTTGTGACCCACAGGATGAGAAATGCTGGCCTAAATGAATGCTCAGCTCCAAATCCTCTAAAGAACTTTATACTTGTGCCTGGACTGTTTTATTTTTCCTCTTGAAGGAAGAAGGCGACTAACGCTTGACATTCAAGCCTGAGACTGGGGGAGTCCACTTGTGCTGAACACTGTGCTGGGCACAGTGCCTGGCCCTCCTTGTTAAATAGCTTTTGACTTTGGGGGAGTTACTTTTCCGTCCACCCTCAAGGAAAACACCTCCTAGAAATGGAATAATCTTAGCTGTCAAGTCCAGGGACACTTCACAGTGATGTTGGTAAAGTGCATATGACGTTAGACTCCACACTGACAGGAAGGAGGGCCGGGGTGTGAATGCTCCTGTAACTATGTGAACATGCCGATTAGGCAGGAGGACAGATATGCTTTTGGAAAAGTGAACTGGAAAGCTGTCATTTGTATGTCGTTGTTATTGATGGTGTTTGTTGCATGGGTATAAGTTTGGTGCACGCTGGAAAAGGTCGTGTGCAGGTAGGTGAGGCTTTAAAGTCAGATGAAATGCTGGACCCATTTTTCTCCTATCAAATAACTAATAAAACTCCCACAAAAAACCCTTAGTTGTATGTCAAAGCAAAATATGACACCTTTCTGAGTCTGTTGGGAGTAGACATACAATAATTAAGATTTTTTAAAAAATAAGATTTTTGCCTCAGAAAAGGTGGTATTCTTAGCATGATAATTTGTTTAAGTCAATGTTCAGTCAAACATTTTCTTTGAGCTGTAACAACAATACATTTGTTTTAACAAATAAGCTTAGCGATTTTCATACAAAAATAAGTGTGACCACTTGGATTTATTTCTTAGTATTTGTTTGATTAACTTTGAAATTGAAGAAATGATATTTTACTTGAATAGTCAACTAAACTTAGACTTAATCAAAATTTCAGAAGATTTTTTTATTTATAAGTGTGTGTGTGTGTGTGTGTGTGTGTCTGTGTGTGCCTGTGTGTGCCTGTATGCATGGTGTATGTCCATGTATACCCCCAGGCCAGAAAAGGGTGTTAGATGCCCCAGAGGTGAAGTGACAGGTAGCTGTGAGTCACCTACCCTGGGTGCTGGGAGGTCAGCTCAGGTCTTCTCAAAGCTACCACTCCTACTTCTGAGCCATCTCTCCAGCCCCTTTAATCGGTGACATTCTTAAAGGCATATTGACTATATTCCCCAAAGTTAATACATATGAAACACTTTCTATCCCTCACAGGAAAGACTTATGAACCAGAGAGATGAAGTCCTTCCAAGTACTCACTCGTATTTTATATGTATAATAAACAGATCAATTAAATCCTCTTGAAGTTCACTTTTAAAAAATAAACATACTTTTATAGTTGCTTTCAAAGTAAAACCAAGAGTGTAGACTCAACTAAAACCTTCAAGTCTAGCACTAAGGGCACTACGTCACCAGCTCCGTGTACACTGAACCCCACAGATGTTTCAGAAAGCTTAAAGGTCCACGAGAGTTCTTTCTGGATGTTGACATAGTTAATTTCTGAACTGAGCACAGATGTGTTAATATCACGGGTTAGGCTGACTTCATTGTCTCTGTCATTTTCCTGGGCCTCATTGATGGAAGATTATTCACATTTGCAGCTGTGGCATGGTTCTGAAAGGCAGCTTGAGAGCCAGGGCCAGGTTTTGGTCTTGGGTCTGAACCCAGATTCGGGATCTGCAAACCAAGAATGGCCTGTTCATGGGGTGAGGAGGATTCTCCTGGCCTCAGTTGTAACACTTGAGCTCATTTGTGCTATCTCCTCACCTACTTTTCATGAATAGTAGCCCAATCATTGGCAACTTTCAGTTCTGAGGAGAGATGGGCCCCTATGCTCCTTACAAGGCTGTATCTGGCTTCTCTCCAGCCTGACAACACTCTGCAGCCAAGGCCAAGGTCCCCTCACCCACACTGCAGGCCTGCTCATGATTTGATCAAGAACTTCCACAACACACACCTACCTGGCTCTGGCCTCTGGGCATGTTTGTTGAGCCTTCCAAAAGCTTATTTTGTTATCTCCCATCACAGTCTAACACCCTCCTTGTCTGTCAATCCTAAGGGTGCTCTGGGTCTCCCCATTTACTGTATTTTGTTTCCTTTGAAGTGATCAAAGCTTGGTTTTGTTTTTGTTACTTGAGTTAAAAGAACCATCTCTTCTGATTTTCCCCATTACACCATAGGTAGGGATGAGTTGCGTTGAGAACAAAAATTCCCTAACATAAGTGTCTTATTCCCTTTTATCTTCACTTTTATTATGTCACCTTTAATGCCTAAAATATCCTTCAACCCAATTTCCAACCGAGGTGCACCTGCCATGCCCCCACTCCCGTCTGCTAATAGAACCCACGTGGGAAAGAAGTGCCTGTTCCTTCTGAGCAGCGCTTCTCCCTAGCCCCACCTCCAAGTCCTCATCCACTGGTATCTGCAGCCCCCTGAGGTGTCTCCATATTGGCTTAGTGGTGCTGTGTTTGTAGATAGGCTTCCAGAAGTCTGTGTATGAAGGTCTGGCTTAGAACATGTCCTTCATACTATAGAAGCACCCCCACCAGCATGGCAATGACGGGTTCTATATTCATTATGGGTTCATTTTTCACTTCCGAGAGTGGGCTTGTAGATCTGAGGGAAAGTGAACAATCTGGTCAGAATGTCCCATTTAAAGACAAGAAGAACTGGGTAGAGGAGGAGTGTGTACCTAGGGCCCTTCTCTTCTTCCTCCCAGTGCGTCCTATTTTTCATCTCCTGGAGTTGGAGTCACAATTCCTATAGAAATCCTTTTCCATCCCAGTCACCACTTTCTCCGCGAGATTGATGGTTGCCTCTGTGTTTTCTCGCATGCTGCCAGGCAGGAGAAGTCATCAGGGAACTTCACAGAGATGGAGCATTGACACCTGAGCAGAGAAATATGGGCTCGCCCATGTTCGCTTACACTTTTGAATTTTATATTCGTTTGCAAGGAGAGGTCTTTGTCAAGTGTTGCTGTGCAGGTAATCTTTCTGCTTCAAACGTCTGGTTGATGGTTGCGGGTGTTTGTAACCCATCTCAAGGTGGGTGAGACGTTTCAAAGTCAAAGCACATAAAGAAAGTCTGCTTCCTCCAGTAACTGTGTCGGCAGCAGCAAGCTTTATTTATAGACTAGCAGAGAAACAGGGAGGTTCTTTCTGTATCTATGGCCCTTGGCAAATAAAGAGGTTGTTTTTGTTTTTTTGTTTTTGTTTTTGTTTTTTTTTAATATGGCAGAGTTTTTGTGTCTTCAGATTGCCATAGGTGAATAAGAACACTATTGTCTCTGTATATGAACATATAGACATATTTAACATACATATGTATATATATATATATATATATATATATATATATATATACACACACATATGTGTGTGTACTCATTTAAAGTGCTCTTCAACTGTGCTGCTTCAGTTGAATATAAAAGCATATATGGATGGTCACATATTCTGATAGATGGTGACAAATCTTCACTGCCTGGATTCTAATGTGATATTAGGCTTCCCTTACATAGCATCACCAGAGAGGAACAATTTGGAAGCAGAGGGAATCTAAAAAACAAGGAATCCTCTCAAACGCCAAAGTGTGGAAAAAATGCAGATCTTAAAAGTATTCAATGGAGGTACCAAAGAGTGGGCTCTATGAGTACACCCTTGCCTCCATGATGTGGGGACTTGAGTTTTGATCCAGAATCCATGGAAAGCTGAATGGAGTAGCATCCATATGCAATTCTGGTACTCCTCTGTTGAGATGAGGTGGAGACAGGAGAGTTCTACAAAGCTTATGGGCTAGCCAGCCTTGTGTGAGAGATCCTGTCTTACACATTGTGCAAAGAATGGACTAACATGAGTGAGTATCATCTGACCTCCACATGTGCACTGTAGGACGCATGCGCACACACAGATTGGTTTGGGCACACATAAACAAAGATAAACTAGTTAGTGGGATATAAATTCGGTAAATCTCAAGGTCAAAGAACCTAGTTTAAGAACTCTTGACTTACTTAAAAATACTCTCAATTTTAGTTTTTCTGCCTAGAATCAAAAGAGAGAAGATGGGAGGCGCTCTCTCACAATAATCATCATCGACTGTTCATTATGATGCTCGAGCTTATATACAAAGTAATGGTTACCATTGTGGTATTTTCACACATGTATCTTCTACATTGTTCTTATTCCTCAATATTGTCTTTGCCCTTGCCCACCTTACAGTGATCCCCTTCTCCCCCAAATAGTTCCCTTTCTATTTTCATGACATAAAAATAACTAATGAAGTGAGAACAAAATTAACTGACTGTATATTTCCAGAATACTCGGTGAGATGTGTTGTTGTGGAATATTAGTTTAAGATGTGCCACATTCATTTATGCTGTGGCATATTTGTATAATGATGCAAAGATGTGTTGCATTCTTTTGTGTTGCATTTGTTTAACACTGTGAAGCTGTGTTACTGTGCCTGTCTAGAACACCTGATCGATCTAATAAAGAGCTGAACGGCCAATAGCTAGGCAGGAAAAAGAATGGGTGAGGCTGCCAGGAAGAGAGAATAAGTAAGAGAAGAGAGAAAAGGGGGGAATGAGAAAAGGAAGAGTGGAGGAGGACAGGGCCAGTTACCGAACCAACCACACAGCCAGCTACAGAGTAAGAAGTAAAGAAAGATATAGAATAGAGAAAGGTAAAAGCCCAGAGGCAAAAGGCAGATGGGATAATTTAAGCTAAGAAAAGCTGTCTAGAAATAAGCCAAGCTAAGTTCGGGCATTCATATGAAGAATAAGTCTCCATGTATTTATTTGGGAGCTGGGTGGCAGACCCCGAAAGAGTGAAAAAAAAAAAAAAGGATAAGGCAACTACAGTGTGTTCCATAGGGCGTTTTGTCACCCTCAGAGTCTGGAAGCATCACGGGGTGGGGCAGATATCACTACAGTCAACACCAGTCAAACTAGAACCCTCAGTTGCGTGAATCCTAATTCCTATTGGCTGTCTGCTCAGCAACACATCTGTTCCTCTACCCTGCCCCACATCAGAATACATTTTCGTAGTGACTCTCAGTTCAGAGATGGGCTGACTGCACCTGTGCCCCCACCCTGTGCAGTTTCTATGAGAAAAACATTCACCCGAAGAAGCGTTTAAAAACTGGTGTATCGTGGGCTGAGCCCTCCAAAACCAGGGGCCAAGACAGAGTGTGTCTCCATGAGGTGGTTCTCAGACACTCACTGCAGTAAAGGGCAGCAGTCTCTCTCAGGAGACTGGAGTGTGCAGCCATGGAGGAGGTGTTCAAGTGACCCACATCACAGCCATTGTTTTGCTTAGTAGAACAACGCTCACAATGACAGAGTAGATGAGTTGCTACAGGCTGGGGTGGGAGTGGATCACCGAAAGGCTGTCTGCCAGCTCATCTTTACCGTATTTGCCGTGAATATCAAGTATGAGGAGACAGGTATAATCATTATGAAACCAGGAGAGAAATGGCAGAAAGAGAGGCAGGGCTGGGCTGTGTGTCTAAATGCACACATAACTAGACACAGAGTCCCTGTGTGGTGCACAGGAGGCACTCATTACTTTACAGCCACCCTTCATGTTTTTCTCTTGACTTTCCCTCTATGTTATTATAAAGAAAAATTACAGAGAACACATACGCTACTCTTAGAATAAAAACATTTTTATTTGTCTTCTATAGTCAGTCTTCTCTTCATATCCTTTCCTAATGCGCTCTGTCTAATACCTTTGAAGGAGTTTACTGTGTAACTGAAATCAACCCACATCCTATGCAAGGCTCCAGATTTCTCTTGGAAATGAGATGAAAGTCAAGGCAAAGTGAATGCAATTATATTTCCTCTGTCTCCTTTCTCCTCCTTTTTTTTTTTTTTTTTTTTTTTTTTTAAGAGACAAGGATCTTAATGGAAGTCCTCCACTTTTCCTTCCTCATTGGGAAGTCTTTAAGTTCTGAGAATTAGCTCTCAAGGACTTTTAGGTTAAAGATAAGTGTCGCCAGGTTCAATGAGTAGCAAAATCTCTCCATACCAGAGGGACGCACATGCCGTGCTTGTAGGGCACAGTGGAAGCTTTGGGCAGGATCATCGGTCCAGCTGATACAGTCAAGTCTACTTTAAGCTGCGGGTGGGCAAAGAGTCAAAGTTCTGAAAATCATTTCGTGCATTTGGACAGTGTAAATAGCCAATTTAGATTATGCCAGCAGAGAACTCCAGCGTAAGGTGGCAAATTTAGACTGGTCACACAGGTGTCTCTACGCATGATCCTTCTGCAAGCAATCATTAAGCTCTCTGGTCTCTCGGCTTATCTGCAAGAGGAAAGGCTGCAGGACACCATCTATTCCTCTCTTTGAATGCTGACCACCCTGTAATTGTGCTGCAATCTCTCTGCATGTGGCTGTCAACAACCCTCAGCAGGCTCACTGTGTGCCCGGCATCCTAAAATAACTTGGATTGTGCTACAGCAAACTTGACAGTCCACATAAAGCATCTGCCATGCAGGCATCATTGGTCAAATCACCCTCATTCCGCACAGCCCAGTGCAGAGTGCTACAGGCTTGCCAGAATCTCAGACAAAAACTTTGTCTCCGAAAGCTCATGCTGTGCATGGCAGGAGTCTGCCCCTGCTTGGTAGGGTTAGCTCAGGTGCAGACACTCTCTGGGGGGCCTCTCTCTGGTGTGATTGTCTTTGAGGGGCTCTGACAGCACCTTTTGCAAAGTTGTTGGGAGGGAGCAGCCTGGGGCTTACTTAGCACACAAGAGTTGTTAGGGCTCTAATTGTCTGGAAAGACAGTCAGGGAATACATTATCAGGTTCTGATGTCTCTGAAGTGTCACTGCTGTTTGGCGACTGAGCTTGTAAAGGATTGACTAGTGAGGGTAGCAAACATTTGCAGTCCCTTATTACAGGGCATGTGAGGGTTCCAAGGGAAACTGTAGGGTAGCTTATCAAAAATGAGTATCTTTTCCACCATGCATAGGAGTAGTAGCAGTAGTAGTAGTAGAAGTAGTATCCACAGTAGAAGATGCTGTGGATATTACTCTATATAAATAAAACACTGATGGCCAGTGACCAGGCAGGAAGTATAGGTGGGACAAAAAGAGAGGAGAATTGGGAAAACAGGAAGAAGGAGGGAGAGACACTGCAGCCACTGCCAGGATAAGCAACATGTAAAGACGCCAGTAAGCCACCAGCCACGTGGCAAGGTATAGATTTATAGAAATGGGTTAATTTAAGATATAAGAACAGTTAAAAAGAAGCCTGCCATGGCCATACAGTTTGTGAGCAATATAAGTCTCTGTGCTTACTTGGTTGGTTCTGAGCGACTGTGGGACTGGCGGGTGACAGAGATTTGTCCTGACTGTGGGCAAGGCAGGAAAACTCTAGCTACAATAGAAGTAGTAGATGTGACTACTAAGATATCTTTGCATTGCTTGATTTTCAAAGATAAGGAGAACAATTTATATCTACAGGTGGATGTGCTTACCCCCTTTATCATGGAGCTCTCCTTTAAACTTTCTGGTGCAATCATTTGTCAGTCACTGTTTTCTTTTTAAACATATATGGCCTCTCAAGATGAGAATTTCCCAGTCTTCCAGTATGGGCCAATGATATTCATTTCCCAAGCTCTGCTGTTTCCTGACTTCATCACTGACAGTCTCTTGCACCAGACACCACATCACAAGATGGGAGCCAAGCGAATGGGGGGTGGCATCTTGGCTTTTCTGAGGTTCTTGCATTTAAGTGGCAACATCTCCATCCAAACAGAATCTTGAATGCAGTATAGGGAGTCTGTTCCATACCTGACCAAGAAGGAAACCTCATGGAAATGGACCAGTTGGACTGAATTGTCGGTAAGGAGTATAGGCCAGTTAGGAAAGGACCTGGGAAAAGGGCCTTTGACAACTGACAGAGGAGAGAAATGGTGTGGGTTCTGGAGGGCTGTTCTTCATCCCAGCAAGCGGAGGGAGGAGCAGAAAGCGAGGCTGCAGAAGAAGGTGACAGACTGAACACAGCCGTGTTTCAAAGTCAGGGAGGTTATTTTCCTCCTTAGTGCTACCATCTCATTTCGGAAACACTTTTCTAACTTCTAGCAGCTTTCAGGCTTCTTAATTTCACTCTTCTAGTGGCGTCATCTGCTGAACAGTAGGAACACTCAAGAGCTGTGTGCAACCTTGAAGCTAAGCAACATCCAGTGCCGAGAAAGCTCCTCTCTGGAAACGCTGGGGCCAGTGCTCTGAACTCTGCCGTGGATGGTCACCATATCAGCCCAGGCTAAGAACCCTGCTGCTGTCACTGCTGCCAGCAAAGGAGCCGCCAGGCAGCTCTGCTTACTCCTCACTAAAGTTCCCATCCCCGCCTTGTAGTGATGCTGCTGGGTGATTTTGGGCACCAAAGTTCCAGGGTCTTCATCAGAGAATGACAAATACCTTCCCCAGGAGGCTGCTCCCAAACATGGTGACAGTTTCCCAGGACACTCCGTCCTCCTCAACCCCACCCCTACCCCCACAAACCCCAGGTTCCTGCTCTCTGCTTCCTGATGGTAGACTGTGTTTATGCTTCTGATCTGCCACAAAAAAACCAGACCACACATGGTCATGGGACACTAAAGTCAGGCGCCTAAACTCTCAATAAGCAAAAGAAGAAACTGACAGGTTTGCCTGGAGTGGCTAGGGTCCTGGGTTGTTAAATTTTTTTTGTTTTGTTTTGCTTTGTTTGGGGGATTTATTTTTGCTTATTTTAATTTTAATTTGCTTGCCTTGTTTCATTACTTTATGTATTTACAGAGGTTGGTAGGGTGGTATTGTGTTCCCCCAAAATATTGTGCACCCTAATAAACTTATCCGGGGGTCAGAGAACAGACAGCCACTAGACTCAAAGGCTAGAAAATGGTGGCACTCACACTTTTAATCCTAGCACTCCAGAGGTAGAAATCCCTCTGGATCTCTGTGAGTTAAAGGCCACATTGGAAACGGCCAGACATGGTGACACACACCTTTAATCCCAGGGAGTGGTGGTAGAAAGCAGAAAGGTTTATAAGGCATGAGGACCAGAAACTAGAAGCATTCAGCTGGTTAAGCTTTCAGGCTCTGGAGCAGCACAGTTCAGCTGAGACCCATTCTGGATGAGGACTCAGAGGCATCCAGTCTGAGGAAACAGGATCCGCTGAGAATTTGGCCAGGTGAGGTAGCTGTGGCTTATTCTGTCTCTCTGACCATCCAGCATTTCACCTCAATAACTGGCCCTGGGTTTGATTTTATTAATAAGACCTTTTAAGATTCCTGCTATACGTTGGAAGGATCAGTTCGGTAACTCTGCTGACCAGTCTTATGCCAACTTGACACAAGCAAGAGTCATCTAAAAGGAGGGGACCTCAAATGAGAAAATGCCCCCATGAAATATTGCTGTAGAGCATTTTCTTAATTAGTGATTGATAAAGGAGAACTGAGTCCATAGCAGGTGGTGCTGCCCTGGTGCTAGTGGCCGTGGCTTCTATAAGAAAGCAGGTTGAGCAACCATGGGAGAGCAAGCCAGCAAGCAGCACCCCTCCATGGCCTCTGCATCAGCTCCTGTGTTGTATTTGATATTTTACTATGGGGGGGGGCACCACCCAGCTCCCAAATAAAACACACACAGAGGCTTATTCTTATTTATGAATGCCCAACCTTAGCTTGGCTTAATTTCTAGCCAGCTTTTCTTTTTTTTTTTTAATTAAGAATTTTTTTTTAATTCATTCTACATACCAACTGCAGATTCCCCTCTCTTCCCTCCTCTCGACCCTCCAGCCATCCCTCCTCCGACAAGGTAAGGCCTCCCATAGGGAGTCAGCAAGGCCTGCTACATTCAGTAGAGGCAGGTCCAAGCCTCTCCAGCTCCATCACAGCTGTGGAAGGTGTCCCACTATAGGTAGTGGGCTCCAAAAAGCCAGCTCAAGACTTAACTTATCCCATCTACCATTTGCCTCTGGGCTTTTCCTGTTTTCTTACTTCGGTAAATCTAACTCTTCTGTGGCTTGCTGTGCAGCTGGGTGGCTGGCCCCTGGAGTCCTCCTCCTTTTTTGGTTCCCAGAACTCTCCTCCCAGATTTCTCCTTCTATATATTCTCTCTGCCTGCCAGCCCCACCTGTTTCTCTCCCCTACCTTGCTATTGGCCATTCAGTTCTTTATTAGACCATGAGGTGTTTTAGACAGGCACAGTAACACAGCTTCACAGAGTTAAACAAATGCAACATAAACAAAAGTGACATGCCTTAAAAGAATATTCTATGCCAGGTGGTGGTGGCACATGCCTTTAATCCCAGCACTCAGGAGGCAGAGCCAGGTGGATCTCTGTGAGTTCGAGGCCAGCCTGGTCTACAGAGCAAGATCCAGAACAGGCACCAATACTACACAGAGAAACCCTGTCTTGAAAAAAAAACCAATAATATTAATTAATAATAATAGCAACAACAACAATATTCTACTACACTCCTGCCTCCAGGTTCCTGCCGTGAGTGAGTCCCTGCCCTCCCCACTTTTGATGATGAACTCTTATATGGAACTGTGGGTGAAATAAACTATTTCGTCCCCAGGTTGCTTTTGGTCATGGTGTTTCATCACCACCATAGTAACCCTAACTAAGGCAGGAACAATCACACGCAGATGTTATGAGCCAAGTCTGACAAAAGACATGCATGGTGCTGAACTTCGGACACCTGGGGTGGTAGAGAGGGTGAGTGGAGGCAGTGAGTCCAAACATGGGTCCAATTCTTAGTCTGACCACTAAGTGTTGTTCAAGTCATCGTTTCTCAGAGTCTCCTTCCTTGACTGTACATGGACCTCACTAGGCTGGTAGCCAACTAGACATAATGGTTTATATGGAAGGCTGAGCATAGTCCCGGTAGTCACGATCCTTTTTGGACAGGAATCGGGTTCCTGTGTGGCACCAATGCTACTGGAGTCAGCTCGAAAGCTGTGAAAATGTGGCAGTTTCCATGTAAAGCAAACATTCCTGGTACTGGGACTCCACTGCAGGCACAGCACTAGCCTCCCTGAAAAAATACCTGTAGAGAAGCGAGAACCCGTCCCGCGTGTTTTGAGATGATCACTGTGATTGTCGGTTAATGCCCACACTGCAGGGTATGTAAAACAAACATTGAAAATACTGTTTTTTTTTTCATCCTCCTCAGATAGCTCAGCAGGACTTCCACCAGATGTTATTGTGTGAGAAAAACATGATTTAGAAAAGGCACTCAGAATGATTGATTCTGTTTTTGTCAAACATTAACTGCTCCTTCCCAGGGGATGCAGCTATAGACTACTGATAGCTGGCTACACAGGTGTGTGTGGGAACAGGGGTAAGGTAGGGACATGCCAGTGACAGCCCAGTTCACCCTGGAGGAGGAGGAGGAGGAGGAGGAGGAGGAGGAGGAGGAGGGAGGAGGGCCTGGAGAGGAAGTGGTACAATGGGAATATCACGCAGATCTCACTCCAGCAGCAATACTGTCCATCTTCATGCAGAAATTCATTCAAATACATCCTCTTTAATTTCACGGGCATACTGTTCTGGATTGAATAGTGTCTCACAAAACATATGTGTTGAAATCCCGTAATTTTATCTAGAAACAAGGTCAGATGGAATTGGTTGAGATGGTAGAGAAGGAGGTTTTCCCTATTCCAGTGTGACTGATGTCCTTACACAGAGATGTCTTCCTAAAGGGAGGTTCACAGATTCATGTAAGGTTCCCTCCTCTCTGGTGTCAGAGATGCCCAGGCCTGCTGACACCTGCATTTCAGACATCCAGCCCTAGAACAGGGAGAAAGTCAATATATTTCTATCACTGTAGGCCACGTGGTATGTGAGACTTTGTCATAGCTGACCCTTGAGGACTGGGCGATAAAGGTAGGTACAAGTTCTTGACTCTGTTTTATATCCTGATGCTTTTTATTCAATCAAACCTCATGACTGTTTTCCCACAACCTTAGGTTTCTGCTGTTGTAGTCAGGATTACCTTGGAATGTAGGAACATGTTTTGTATGGTGTATATTGACCTTATAGTTACTTCAGAATCTTGTTACTTTCAGTGGTTTCTCTGGGAAGTTCTACACTCTGGGGATGTATTTTCACAACAGTGGAATGCAATGATTGGCTCTTGTAATGTGCCGACTCTGGTCCCTCCTTTACCTGTGTGGAGCGGCAACTGCTTCTGTGCTGAGCACTTCTGGACTGGACCTCATGTCTGGTACTGGATACTGGCATTTAATCGTATCCTGCCACATAGATCACTGACTGACCAGGAGCTGTGGACAGTCAAGGAGTCTCACTGAGGTCCCATGTGGGTAGACTTGGTCTGTTGCCAGCCTGGAATGTTGGGGGCTTTTCCTCATCCAGGGGAATTCCAAAGACCAAGAGTCTACTTCCTGTCTGCTAGTGTGGGTGAGACCTTCAGATGTGAATTTGTAACTATTTCTAGAGAGTTAGGATCTATCTGTGTCATCTCCCCTAGTCGCAGGGGACAGCGTGGCAGAGGGGGTAGCAAGACTGTAACAGCAGAGGAAGAGGGGGAGTGCTCTGAAAGGTTGGCTTCTTGATATGCCATGGCCTTTGCAGTTGTGAGCACACTGCAGCCACTGCACTAGTCCTGCACACAGAACAAAAGACTTACACGTAGGAGGGGCTCTGTTTGGGAAGAGGGGTCCCAACAAGAGAAGAGTGGGTGAAATGAGGGAGTGGGGATGGATGAGCAGAGTCACAGGGCATTGTATACGACTAGGAATTATCAAAAGGAAAATAAGAAGAAAACTGAGAGCTAATGTTTCTAGTAAGCATTTGTACTGCGTAACTGCAGTACTCAGCACCCAATCCCCATCTTCATCTTCTTAGCCTGGCTGAGCCTCACAACATCCTAATGCCCTAGCTACTGTTACCATCTTTGTTTTATTAATGAAAACTGAAACACAGAGAGGTTCAGTCATTTTCATAAAACCACGGAGCCAGGAAGCAGTGCAGCAGGGATTTCAATCCGGGCAGCAAGGCACTAGAGACGGGGTTTGGGGTTCCTAGGCAACCCCATCTCGTCGACCTCCACACCTGAGTGAGGGGCCATACAAATGGTTTTGCATTCATTGACTCCTTCACTCTGTGAGTGATGTTTTCTAAAATATGAGCACATGAACTGAGTTGGTGACAGTGTGTGGACCTTTAGTGATGCATTATTCTTCCTGTTGGGATACCATACCATCTTGCTACTCACAGTTTAAAGCACTAGAAGTAACCAAGACACAAAACGAAAAACCAGCGCAGTCTTCTTCTGTGCACAAGTCCCATGATTCCTTTATTCTAGAGGACATCAGGATGGCCCTTTCATCACGAAGGGAAAAGGATATGGGCTGTTGAGTGCACACTGCGTGTCAGACCAGAGAAAGGCCCTCTTGGCATGTCCGAACATAGGAAGTAGAACCTTGGCCTCACAGAGGAGTACAGATGGATGTGCTCTGGAGGCCATTTGGGCTGGGAGGATGCTCCTGGCTGGGCCGGCAGAGCAGCTGCCCAGGCTAAGCTGAGCAGATGAGGTGGGATGAAGTGCCCATCTCACAGCCTTCTTTGTTCTGTTGGTGCTATTGCCTTTTTAAAGAGCCAAGGAATTAAAGTAGCATCATTGAGATCGTCTTTCCAGATGTCTAAGTGAAATGACGAGAGGAGGAAAGACACATGTTGTAATGATTCTTCTCTGAGGTAAAGGGGAGCCAGGCTAGGCAAGCGTTTAAATGGCTGGATTTGAAAGTTAATGGAGTATTCACGAGCCAATGGAGTATGGCAGGAGAAGGCGGTGGGGCTGCGGAGCTTTGATGAAGACAGGAAACAGGCCTCTACACGGCAAGGGGAACAGAGGACCGGGACAGCTGCAAACATTTGTCAGCTCTGGCAACTCCCACCCGAGAGCCAGGGCGCGCCTCCCTCTTGCTGAGAGTTCCTGTCCTCCCTACTCATCTTCTTTGGGGGAAGGTTTCCTGGATTTTACTGCTGCTTGTAAAAGCTTTGCCTTTTACCCCATGAGTTTCCAGATAAGCATCACCCCCTCTTTCCCCGAAGGATGTTTTCTATAAGCAAGGATCTTTCATTCTAAGATGAAATGCATAGTTCCAGCATTACAAAGAAAAGCAGAAGCTTCTTGCCTTTGAGAGATGTTTGAGTCACAGGGAAGGAAGGTTTGGGTTCCTTGGGTACAATTTTTAATCCCAGCAAATATGTGCATCAGTAACAAGGACAAAATGTCACTTCTCTGGTGGCTGGAGACTGCGCTCCAGGTAGAACCCAAGTTCAGGCATTATGTGTGGTATGCAGGGGGGCCTCTCCATGTGCTCCGGGGCTACAGTGTTTAGATCCATCCCAGCAAGGTCAGGGCTGACTGAGAGTGAGGCTTCTTGGCCAGGATGCCTTATCAGGGGAACATGAGTTCTGTATGTCTGTCTGTGTGGAGCGGTAGGAAGACATCTTTGTTAACCAGAGGCACAGGCACGTGCTTCATTATCTAATGGCAGAGAGGAGCGGGGGAAGGAGGGAGGGAGGACATAGATAGATAGATAGATAGATAGATAGATAGATAGATAGATAGATAGATAGATAGGGAGAGAGAGAGAGAGAGAGAGAGAGACAGAGAGAGAGAGAGAGAAAGAGAATCAACACATTAGAAAACATATTGGCAAAACCATGCATTCCTCAAATATGGGCCAGGAGCTATTCTGTGTGTTTGGGAAATAAAAGAGAGAAAAACACACAGAGAGGATCCATCCATATCATTCGAAGGGAGAGCTAGACATTAAGGGCAATGAGTCGGGGAAGCAATAGATGCCCAGGTGAGAAGGCCATGGACATGAAGAAGAGATGACCAGCAGGGACAGTCGAAGCTGAGCAGGGTGGGTCACTGTAGGCTTAACTGACATGTCCAGGGAACTCTGTGGAGAATGGACATTTGGATGAAGACGTGAAGGAGGTGGGGGTTGTTATGTGGGAGTCAGGGGGAGCATCTGAGATAGTGAAAGAACTCAGGAGTCCAAGCCCTGGGAAGATAATGTCTGCTGCGTTCCAGGAGCATGGGTGGCCAGTGCAGTCAGAGTGAGTAGTCTGTCATGTCAGTGGGGAAGAGGGTCCAGAGCAGGTCTGGTAGGCACAGGGGCACTAGAGGTTGGGGGCTGAGTGCGGTTGGCCACACAGTGAAACCTACCGTGCAGAAACAGTTTGCTTTAGGTTCCACGTTAGGAGGGTCACTCTGAGTTGTGATCAAACACCAATGATCAGAGCTGAAAGTGAGTTCAACAGCTGCAGCACTAACTAGGGAAAAAAAAAAAAAAAGGCTGGTGCCAAGGATGAAAATCTGGACCCTGGAAGTTGTGAAAAAGGGAGACTTAACAGTATTCAGTTTCTGGGAGTGAATTCGTGAAGCTAAGGATGACTGAGAAGTTTGGAAGACTGGTAAGGTAGAGTTGTCACCAAAAGAGATGCGGAAGTCTGCACGCGAAGCTTAGCCTTACAGCTGTATTGGGTAAAGAAGCAGAGACACGGAATGGATACTGAGTGTTTGAAAAGATAAAGATAAAAACTACTGAGAAGTCGTGCCACCATGTTTGTGTGGCTAGGTCACCACACGTGCACATACGAGCATGAGTGTGAGCGTGCGTGCATGCACACACACACATACACACACATACACATCACATACACACACACACATACACATCACATATCACACACATACACACATACACACACACACACACACACACACACACACACACACACACACACTCACTCGATTTACCTTAAGGAATTGGCTTGTGTAAATGTCAGGGCCAGCAAGAGCGTAGAGCAAGGCGGCAGGGTGAAATCTGAGGCAGGAATTAACATTGACATGTATTGAATTCTTCTTACTTCAATACATCACAGCATTGAGGTAGAATTCATGATGGGCTGTTAGTAAGGTCAGGCTTGTCAGACACAGAACCCTGGTTCACTTTGCTCCTCATTTCTCCTACATGACTCATTCACCAGCTCTTTTTCTTATCTCGAATCCCCAAGGACTGCGACCACCACACTCTGTACCATACCTCACTCTAACAATCATCTGTGTTCACATGTTCTGTCTGCCATTCACTGACCCCTGTGATTTCTGATGCACACTCAAGGTTAATAACCCCTGCTAGAGATATGCCCACATTCCTCTTGAAGGCCAGTGCTCTGACTGCCCTACATCCCTCTACCTACTCAAGAACTTTGTCCAGTAAGGCTTCTGCTGCACCACAGAATTCACCACTTCCTTCAAGGTCATTACTATCAGCACAGAAGCCTGGCTTTAACAATCTCAATGCAGGTTATAAACATCAACAACAAAGTCAGACCTCCTCTTCTCTTACAGTTATCCCTTCCCCATATTCTAGCCCTCTATAAAGCAACACTGATGGAATGCCTTGTAGTTTTTTGTTTGTTTATTTGTTTGTTTTTGTTTTTTGGAGGGACAGGTTTTCTCTGTGTAGCCCTGGCTGTTCTGGAAACCACTCTGTAGATAAGGCTGGCCTTGAACTTGGAGATCCACCAGCCTCTGCCTCCCAAAAGCTGAAATTAAAGGCTTGCACATCACCACCTGGCATGACCTACTTTTTTTTTTTTATAAAGATCCTTTTAAATTCCCAAATTCATTCCTTTGATATTCCACCATTGCTTTCTCAATTGATTTAGACCCTTGTCTCAGTCACCTAGGACCTCCATGCTGTAAAATACAGAGTTCAGTTCTGAAGTTCAGGTTCCCTTAGATGTCTGGCCATCAGCTTCCCGTGGTCCAGCTGGGACCTCTCTTTGCTGATGCACATTTCTTACTCTGCATCTGTCCCTGCTACATCACTGGCGTCTTCTATATCTTCACATCCAGAGCTGGAGGTTGCATCTGTGCTGAGACTTGGAGGCCAGGAGGAAGAGGGAGGGGAAGAGGAAGGGTGAAAGGTAACCAGGGAAGGGGAGGGGGCAGCCAAGAGAAAGAGGCAGGGATGGGGCGAGAGGGAGGAGGAAGAGGGCAGGGGAAGGGGAAGGGAGAGGAAAGGATACACACACACACACACACACACACACACACACACACACATGCACACACACACACGCGCACACGCACAGAGAGAGGGAGAGAGTTCATGGAGAGATGTGTTGGGTGTTGTGAAACATGAGGTCCAGTGACTGGTGACCTGGACGGCTCAGGAACATCTTGGAAACAGATGCCACCACGAGATCATGCTTTAGGCCTAGGAGGGAATGTGGACTAACCAGAAGAGGGCAGACAATGTAGTATTTAACACAGGAGTGATTAGGTCTGGTTTATGTTCCCTCACTCTGGCTGCCACAAGGAAGATAAAGTATGTGGGACCAGGGTCCTGTCAGCCAGTGTTTGCTCTATGTCAGCACACCCTAAGCTTATCAGCAGCTCTGTGAGAGAGTGGGAAATAGATTTGCCTTGGCTAGTAAATGGGAGAGCTGGGATTGGAGCCCTGGCAGACTGAAGACTGTACTGTCTGCAACGCTGCATATCAGAAAAGATCTGCATAGCTCAGATGAAGAAAGAAGAAGCAGGAGAACTTATGGTCAGAATATGCTCTCAGGATAACAGGCAGGATGTGGCTTGCCAAGGAGGAAAGAGATGCAGATTAGTGATGGAGGATGCCTAGGTTGGGGCCTGGGAGTTGGGTCCTGATGACATTTGTGTAATGGGAAAATTGAGAAAAGAAACGTTTGGAGGCAGAAATCATAGGCTTCGCATATGGGTTGGAGATGACTTCTGGCAGCTTGTGGCTCTGCTGGGTGAGCAGTTGGACCCACTCACTAAGGCTGTGCAAAGCTGCACAGGGACTTTGGGTGTGTGGACTTTCCCGTGTGTGGATGGCTTTGACAGAGGGGAAGAAAGCATGTGGACAAAGAGAAGAGTGCGTAAGACTGAGCTTGACATGTGCTGACCTCACAGCTCCGTGAAAGGAGGAGGTTGGTAGAGCGAGCCAGAAGGAGCAGCAGGGTAGGGGAGGAAAGCACTGGAGGATTCTGCAGCTTCTGCACAATTCAGCTCCCATCCCCCAGTCATCTACACACAGCTACCAGTGTGGAACTGAAAACCCTGCATGTGGTACTTGGTTCCTGTTTGTGTGTCCTGTGTCTGTTGACTGCATTCATAAACAGACATGGTAGCCTCTGCTTTGAGTCAGTCCTGCAGTGCACGATATTGCACAGGAGAAGTCTGGAAACGCAGGCATCAATAACAAAGGCTTTCACCATCGAGGTGAAAGGTGTAGCACTGCCCTGACTGTGTCCAGCTGACAGCTGTGTGCTGGGGGACACAGCAGGCTGGAGGATGGATATTCATCTGTGGTCATAGTTACCATGCTAGGCAATCAGAGCCATGTAGGCAAGGTGGCTTCTGAGATCCTGGGGTGGGAGGATCTCAAAATGGCTCTAGGTGGGAAAGCCTGTTCGGTAATTTTTTTTTTTTTTTTAAATCTTTGTCCTTCTTGCCTCCTTCCAGTATTTCTGCTATTTCCCTGAGACATGCCTGCAGTCTGTTATAGTCTTGATCCTTAGCCAGCTTCAAATTTAAAAAGAAAATATTCTAAATACCCCTTTCCTACATGTTTTGGCTTCACACAGTAACTGATTTTGAATTTAAAGTAAACACTTGTACATATTTATTTAACATCTTTCTGCATTAAAAAATATTAAACACCTACATATTCAGCATTATCTCCATGTGTTGAAGGATTTCAGTGACAAAATTTAAATATCCCATTATGTTGCTTTTCTGGGTGGATGACAATGATTTACTTTTGAAAACACATGATAAGATCTTTGGCTTTTTATGCTGTATTGCTGCATAAAATTTAACTGTTTTATTTGGAGACAATGATGAATAAATCTAAAAAGGCCAAGTAGCATCCTGACTGTGAATAACTCAGCCTAGTATGATCACAGACTACAAGGGGAAATGCAATTCAGATAAAATATTAATGGAATGAAATGAAAGCCTATTTCTTATTGCCGTAGGCCACCTATATGTGCGTTTGACATATTGATG
This sequence comes from Peromyscus leucopus, assembly GCF_004664715.2. Taxonomy (NCBI): domain Eukaryota; kingdom Metazoa; phylum Chordata; class Mammalia; order Rodentia; family Cricetidae; genus Peromyscus; species Peromyscus leucopus. The sequence continues at coordinate 1,981,159 of NC_051072.1, read as the reverse complement.
CTCTCTTCTTTGGGTGATCTAGCCTATGTCCTTGTGGGATGTGAAAACACAGTTTTAATGATATGCTCTCAATTTATTCCAGGGGCACTGATGTGGGAACTCAGTAGAATTAGGTGCTGGGTCGTTTATTCTTGTATTAGGTCTTCTATTATTTTCATCTCTGTGTGTCTAGCTGTTTGTGAACCTGCCACCATGATGAAGGACCTCTTCAGTGCTAACCATGCCATCTGGCCTGCATCAAAGAGAGAGTCATTTCCTGCATTCACAGTAATCCTCTTCATGATAGAGGGTGCTGAAGATCAACTCTATGCTTGCAATATTCCCAAGCCTGTGGACAAGGGGGCATTGAAATGCTGATCAGAAAGTACGTTTTAAAATTTTATCTTATTAGTTGACTTATCATGGTGCAAATTTGTGATATTTGGTGTGGCACTTACAAGCATACTGTACTAATTACTTTTCTAGTGCTTTGGTAAAACACTATGACCAAGGTGACTTGTTCACATTCCTCCAAAAAGCAGCATGATTGGGTCTGTCATACCTATAGCTTATTCTTTGGTACCAACTTCTATATCAGTTGTTTTTCTATTGCTGTGATGAAACATCATGACCAAAGTAACTTATAGAAGAAAGGATTTATTTGGGTTTATGGTTCTAAAGGGTTAATAGTCCACGGTGATGGACCAGAGACTTGGTAACAAGTGTCAGGCACAGGAATTTGAAGACTCATATTTTGGACTAGAACTATGTGAGGCTTTTTACTCTCAAAGCCTACCTCCAGTGACATACTTCCTCTGACAAGGCCATTTCTCCCTAACAGCCCCCAACAGTGCTGCCAACTGGGGGCCAAATACCCAGATGCCCAAGACAGGGCTGGGATCTCTCATTCAAACCACCAAACACACTTAGTGTGTCTTAGTCTAGTCAGAGCAATTGGAAGTCCCTTCAAGCAAAGGCTTCATTTATTTGTCTTGGGAAATGGATAGCGCTCTCTCATAACTTTGAAATGGGTAAATCACTTGGAATGATCTTTGCCTACTACACTATAGACCTCTGGAGCTTACTCTTCTTTTCCCACGGATTTTGGAGCCTGTTATCCAAGCTCTTCCCTGCCCTCTCAGCCCCTGGTAACTAAGCTATGTCCGTCACCGTTCTTTTGAGATCAACTTGTTTAAATTCCACATATGGAGGAGGATGTACTGTAATTGTGCTTCTGTCCTTGGTTTATGTCACATAACAGACTGTCCTCCAGGATCTCCCATGTCACCTGACGGGTGACACAGTACTTCCTCACCCTCTGTTTTTTTTTATGGCTGCAGAGTTCAGTTTGGAAAGTTCTGTGGCTACTTCCATTGCCCGTGCTTGGATCAGGCTAGCACTGGCTTATACTTACCTTGTGCTATGGCTGAATGTGACAGCTGAGATGTATTGTTTTAATTAAATTATTCTATACTATTGCACCCAGAGGCATGCTCAGATTTCAGTGATGAACTGGTCTTCATTAATACAAGAATCAGTCTTGGTCAAAATTCAGTATTGTTCGTAACCTGATGATGACACTTTGTTTATTTCTTTTATTTAAATAATATTTATGTTGTTTTCATTATTATAAAAAAGACTAATGCCTAGTGTTCATTGTATAGACATTTTAATATATCACTGAGTTTTGGTCACCCAGGGAACAACTTGCTTGTTGACTTTTGTGCTTATTCTGGGATGTGTGTGTGTGTGTGTGTGTGTGTGTGTGTGTGTGTGTGGTGGGGGGAGGGGAGACTTCAACATACTTACATCATACTCTAAATAAATGTTATTTCTACTCTTTATCAGTGATGTCCTATTTTCAACATGTTCATTGATAACTTTCCCTGAAGCTTAGTTTTTATGCTGGGTCTCATGGATAGGTCATGATTTATTTAACTCTTCCTCTGAGAAGGATGTTTATGTAGTTGCCAATTTCTTCACTTGATTTTTGAAAGATGCCCTAAACAACTTTGTGCAGACATCTTGGTTAACATCTTTGGCCTACAGAAGATCTTTAGGCAAGGCTTTTAGAAGCAGGATGACCAAGTCCTGTGCCATGAGCTCCTGGTGGATTCATCTGGAGGAGGAGGAGTTTGTAGCTCACAAAATATTTCTGTGAAGGAGGACACAGAGTGAACAGTCTGGTGCCTTCCTCCATTTGTGAGGCTGAGCTTATTTGTATAGAAGCTTGTAAATATCTGAGCATACTCTCATTCTTTCCAAATATCTCCCTTTCTTAGCAGAAACCTCTCCTGCATTGAAGCTGTGAGCATGAGTATCAATTTGTTGGAAGTATGGATTTTCAATCTTCACTGTTGTCTTTACAGGTATTTTAATGAACTGTTGGGCACAGCTCAAATGTGCCAGGCGAGATTATTTTAATCCTGAAGACCTCAACCATTGTGAATTAGTGAAAATAATTTTGAATTTCACATTTAATCTTTTCTAAACCTGTTTTACGTCTGTCAGATTTGAGTCATCTCTATGCTCCAGGGTTGCTGGTCATCCCACATCTAACTGTAAACACACATTTTCTTGTCTTTTTGAAGAACCACTGTGTAGAACTCCAGGTGAGATAAAGGCTTAGGGGGTCATTTCAGTTTTCCCTTGAGTCTCTTGTGTCTTCTATTTTATCATCTCTAAATTGTGAAGCAATTAGGTTCTTGCATTATTTTCCCTTTTGAATTTCTATGCACATTGCATCATTTTCCATATTTTCTTACTAGCTCAACAGTGTTCTTGGAGACTAGCGAGAAGCACACCGTGATTCATTTGAAAATGGTGTTCTATGTTTTTTTCCTACTTCTTTTTTCCTGGCACAGGAGAATGCCCCATCACCCGGGTTCTGACTTCTTCACTGTGTAGCAGGTTCACGATGCCTGTCTTCCCTCACTTGTCTTTTCTCCTGATCTTCCCACTGTGCCCCTGGCAGAGCAGGTTTTCTGATGCGCACATCTGGCTCGTTTATAGACTATAACTTCCTAGTGTTCCTTTTCCAGGCTTTTGTTCCGATCCATTGAGTCCCAGAGTGAAGGCTGCCATAGACATTTCCCTCACACAGACCATTTCTACTGCCGCCTTTCTCGTCTGTTTTGAAAGTTTCTTCATTTCCCCTTTTCTGCTGAATTTTAACTCCTTCAAAACTGACTCTCCAGAGGGTAAGCTTAAGCAAAATTTCAAAATAGATGCTATTTTAGAAAAAACAAAAAGTTAATTTTTTAACTTGCCCTTCAGGGCTGTCTTCTGTTTGTGCAAATTTATTTATTTATTTATTTATTTATTTATTTATTTATTTATTTATTTATTTTTGTCTGAATGGGTCACATATGAAGAAGCAGGAGTGTGATCTTTAGTTATTTTGATGTGTGTTTGTAGACAAGAATTCCACCGAGGAAGGGCTGTGAGAGGTGGGTTTCTTGTTGTTGTCTTGTTCTTGTCCCCCCCCCCCCTCTTTTTGATAACAATTCTCTGGAGAATTGTTTGTTTCCAACTTAGGCAAAGTATCTCATCCCAGAGGGATCCTTTCCTGAGTGAGGTAGACACAAGGACCAGCTGCAAATCGCTCCCTAGGGACAGAGGCTGGCTTGGAATGTCTTCCTCAGTTGGTGTGAACTCTGTCACTTCTTCCCTTTAGAATTCTAAGTAGCAGGTGTCTAGATCTGTTAGCAGCTTTCGAGTTATCCTCTCAAGATGGGGAATGAAAGGACAAGATTCAGGTCTTTGCAAATTTTTACAGAGAAACTCATTCTGGGAAAAATAAAGGTTCCCAGGTTTGTTTTGTGATTCATGTAGTTGTGCCCCTCCACACACACACACACAGCAACCTCCTCATCCCTGGGAATAGATGCCTGGCTGGTGACATTGTAGGTTGGAATGTTGTCTAACTTAATATCCTTTTCCTTGCAAAACTCGTAATAGAAGCCAGGTTTAAGTGATTTTAATGACCTAGGACTGGATCCTTTGAATCTACCAAAAGATGTAAAAGACATAATATCCTGCTCTGTGCCTTTATGTGCAGAAATTGCTTTGAACAGGTATTTAGTTTCTTAGGTTTCTTCTGTTGTTTGGGATGTGTAGGTAGAGGTGAAACCATAAAAGAGTTCAGATAGGCTAAAAGCCGACCCTGCAGCTGCGGCCTGCTGGGTGGATTTTCTTTGATTATTGCCAGTCTCAGGTTGGAGAGAGTCTCTTCATCTTAGATGGAGGGGGAGACTTGGGTGCCGTGGTGGACTATTGTGGTTTTCAAGAGCCCCTGATGCTCTAGAGGATAGAGTGACAGATGAGCAGGTGACAGAAGCTCTGAGGACATGCAAAAACCAGCCTGAAAGTGCTGCCACTTAGACAAATAGCTTCCCAAGCCACAGTTCTAAAGGGCTCTGGGATCAGGGAGCGGGACTGCCAGATTTCAGGGTTGTGGAAATGTGTTCAGTGGGGACTCCCTGCAAAGAAGAATAAACCGAGCTTCATACATGAAAGCTGCCTGCAGGGAGGCTAGGACAAGGTCTGCACAGTTGCGGCTGGTTTTCTGCAGTGATTATAGAGCTGAGCAGCAGGGCGGCGATTAACTATTGCAAACCTGGCATTTGATGGTGCACACACATCACCAGAGAGCAGACACTGAGCATTAAAACCCCCCTGCATAAATGAGCGCAGGCATTCAAGTTTAAACAAAACTACTTCAAACTAGGGTGGATGCGGCTTAGAGGAAATGACAACCAGCTATTGTTCATACTGGATGCATAGGCAGAAAGCAAATGTTGACAATATCGCTTGGGAAAAAAAAAAAAAAAAACTTGAACGCAATTTCCTTCATCTTTCCTGTCTCTTATAGTAACATAAAGGTTGGAGTCTCCCAACTTACCATTTTACAAAGCAGACACACAACTACGTCTTCCTTTTTTAAACGGTAGAATGTTTTTGTTCTGACACTCACATGTAACCATTGTGTCCATCTCTTCTGCTTAGGTCCTCTGTTCTTTAATACCGGACTCTTATCCCATGTTTTTCCTCTCAAGGAGTATAAAAATAAGAAAAAGGAAAATGCACATGGGGTCTTCTTGTAGAGTTCTATTCATTCCTGGGGGGGGGGGGATGCGGATGTCTATTCATTTTGGTCATGAACTTTTTAGAGTGACTGTGTCTGTCTGTCTGGACTAACATTTTTCCACAGTGGAAGGTCAATTGCTCTTGATAACAGCTACCTCTGATGTGCCCAATGCATCCATGGCATCACTGTCCTCTCTTACTGATTCTTGGGGTTTATTTTGTGATTTTGTAATTTCTTTGACACCATTCTACATCAGCACATCACTCATGAATGAAGACATTTTTATTTCCCTTTTTTTCTGACTAGAATAACTTTTATTTTTTTCTTATTGAAATAGTTATGATTTCTCACAAGATAGTTTATAAGAAATGCTGAGACTTGCTATCTAACCTTTCCCTTGACTTAACAGAAGACATAGGTTTTACCTCTTTCAACATGATGTCACCAATGGTATTTTTTAGATGTTTTAAAGTCAAATTTTGAAAAAGAAAATTATTTCCATTTTAAATGTACTTGGTGGTTTCTGGTTTTTTTTTTTATCCTCACAACTGCTTATTTGATCTTGTTAAATGCTTTTACTGCATCAATGGGTATATTACATGTTGTTATTATTTGTCTAGTTTTACCTGGTAGATTATAAAAAAATATTTTTGGCTTTTGAAACAGCCTATGGTACCTGGAATATTTCCCACTTGGCTATGATATATCATCCTTTTATAACTTTTTTGGATTTATTTGCTAATATTTCACTAGGGGCTTTTATATCTAGGCTTATAATGTAGATATCATTTTTTTCAAAAAATAATATTTTTTTTGTCTGGCTTAGGTTTGGCTGGTTAGGGCTTAGTTTTGCTGGTTAGGGCTTAGGTTTTGCTGGTTAGGGCGGTGCTGGCTGTTCCTCGCCCCTGAAGAGACTGCAGATAGTTTATGTTATTTTTTCCTGAACTGTTTTACAGAATTTACCAGTGAATCCAGGTTGACTAGCTACCTCCTGTTTGAGAATGTTCTTAATATTATTTACATAACTTACCTAATACATTAGGAAGATTCAAATGATGCCTCCTAGGTGAGTTCTTTAACTTGTTGTTTTGGAGAATTTCATACATGAGTACTGTATTTACATCATTTCAACCCTTCCATGTCCTCCCATTCTCTCCAACTCCGTCTCAAATTCATGAGCTCTTCTTTAATTACTATTGTTGCATATATCTATACATATATGCAACAATATACATATAATTCCAAGGCTGCCCCCTTGGAATTAGATACCTATCTGGGTCTCCTCCCTGAGAGGGCCCTCTCTCTATAGCCATTGGTTGCCAGTTCTCTTGATCTAGGGGTGGGGCTCTTGTACAATTTCTACATCCATGTTGGCACATGAAATGCTGTTCTTGTTTAGATGACCATATTGTTGAGATGATATCTACTGTGTTCTACTACTCCCTCTCTAGAACCCAGAAAGAAAGAAGGAATGAGGTGAGGAGAATGAGCTCTTGAGTGAGCTGTGACAGCTTGAGTTTTTCTTTAAAAAAATCGTTCTATTACAACCAAGTTATCAAATTCATGGTGTATCATTATTCATTGTGTTGTTTTTTAAAATGTATTACAACTAGTAGTGATGACCTCTTTTATTTGTATCTTCAATTTTCTCATTCTTCTTTTTAAAGATTTGCTTATTTTAATATATGTGCATGTGTGCATCTATGCACACATTATGTGGGTGCCTGAAGAGGCCACAAGAGGGCATCAGGTCCACAGCCCATCGAGAGCTGAGTGTTATGGGTGCTGGGAATTGAACTCCCATGCTCTGCCAGAGGATGGGGTTGGTCAGTATAGAAACAGTCTAGAATTACAGCCTCTAATACAACAATGCACTATTACAACAGACGGATAGTTATCCATTGATTATCGAAATTCTTTAACCAATATATTTTGACAATTACAAAAGCCAAATTTTAAGCAATTGTAATTATTTTAGATAGTTCAAAGAGCATGTGACAGATTGGATGTCTCATCAGTAGATCAAAGAGCATGTCATCCCTGTCTGCTTTGACATCTGCCATTCTGATAGCTCACGCCTGATGCTGTACAGTCAGTTGTGTAGCTTGATCATATGTTCTGGGTCAGATCTTCAAATATTAATTACCACATGAGTAAATGAAAAAAATAAAACCTTTCATAGTTTAATTTATGTGAAAGTCACGAAGCCCTTTGAAAATTACTTACTAGTTTGGGAATCCCAATGAGGCACCAAGATTTATACGACAAACTATGTTACTGGACAAGCATTCCTCATGCACTGGATCAGTCTAGGTGTGTGCTTTCTTGTTCTGAGTTCCTAGTGGCTATAAAATCTTAACATTGCTGCTGCTCTGTTTGATATTTTCTCCCTCTTCCTGATTTTAGGTATCTACATGAAATCTAGGAACAACGAATGAGAGAAAACTTACGTCATTTGTCTCTTTGACTCTGCCCTAACTCTCCCACTAGTATTGCTCATGCTGAGGCTATTTCATACCCGATTGCAGGCAACAGTTACTGGGAATTTGGTTCTCTGTGATGGTTGGTTGGTGTCTGCGGAGAGACAATAGAGATACATTCTCCACTAGGTGAGAGACAGCAGTGTATTCATCCAGTCCTTACCTTTTTGCTAGTTTGAGCTCTAGTCAGTTGGGAATTTATGGAAAGGAGAGGAACTCTTTGAGGGATGGACTGGAGTTCAAGTGTGTCTGTGTTTACCTTTTACTGGGGCTAACATTCAGTACTGAAGCTAATGCCCTTTTATGGCTTCATGTCCTTGCGTGTACATAGCTGAGAAAAGCCTTGAGTGCTCACTATATGAGTGTGATTTCTCCACTCCAGAGGACATTGGTAAATTAGATTTTTATATCTCTTGAATTAAGGGAGCTCTAATCTTGTTATATACAGAGATGACTATACATATGTAAGTTGATATTCTTAGAGTGTCCCCAAATAAATTTACAGACAGAATAGTTAGTCCAAACTCCTAACATTTTATAGACTTTAGGTCACAGTTTTGTTAAATCTGAAATGAAGGCAAGTTATATATAGAAAGAAATGAAGTTAAAAATTTCAACTCTCTGTTCATTTTGATGGGTTTATTTCCTTGGTTTACTGATTAAGACCTTAGTTTAGAAGATAAAAGATGGGTCATTCCTTTTTATGAAATTCGTTAAGGTAGCAGAGAATCTGTGCCCACAGGAAGTTTTCTGTGCTTTATGATTGACTTTATTATGTCTTTGTTGTTAGAAAAAAAAAAGCAAGACATGAAATTTTCTTACTTGTGAGAAAGTTATGGCTCTTAGGAGTGTGTTACCTTTTACTTGTACTTCAAAATATTTCATTTCAGTCTAATTTCATACGTTACTGTGCAGTTCTTTCTCGGGGACCATGATCCAGTCAGGCTTACCTATGCAGCATCTCCTCCTGCAACTCTTGAGTTTTGTTTGGTGGTGTGTTCAGAAAAAAAAAAGTCAGATACCTAAAGCTATCTCTGAGATTTCACAAAGGCCCCAGAACAATGAAAAAGGGTTATTTTTTTACTTTATAAAATGGCACTCTAAGTAACTGTTTAATAAGCAGTTTATTTCTTGAATTAGCTCAATGGAATGGCGAGAGCTCTATAGGAAGAGCCATCCAATTAGAAAAGATGTTTCACCTTCGCTTGAGTTTGCTGAGGTACAATGTTATGAATATATATATTTCAAAGAACATATGCCCCATAAGAAGACCCTGGAGGCTTATCTTACCCTCGAAGGAGGCGTTGATCAAACCCTTATGAAATAAAGATGAGCTGTTCTCCAACAGGGGACTTGTACTCCTAAATTCCAATGTTATTAATGGGGGTAATAAATTGGCTACAGCCATTAAGTCTGTGTCACCTATGGATAATTTCTGTTTTATTCCGATGCTCCTCCAAAGGCTTCGCTATCATGTACAGGCCAGAAGTTTAACCTGCAGCCTTAAATCTCATAAAGAGAGTCATAGCAGGGGATTTGAGCCACGGGTGCTTCCAAAGTGAAGACTCTAGTCCTTTCTATTTATTTATGAGTTATCTTTAACATTCTGTTAACCAGACCCTGCTTTTGTAAAGGGACATAAAATATTTGAAATGATAATTGATTTTCATTGACTCTCTAGATTCACCAACCAATAGTCTTTTTACCTTTTTTGTAGTTAATAGTTAATATATGAGTTAATAGTGAATATATGAGTTTGTACAGATATGTCTGCCTTTTTAAAATTTGGTTGTTTTTTTTTAATGTGTGTGTGTGTGTGTGTGTGTGTGTGTGTGTGTGTGAGAGAGAGAGAGAGAGAGAGAGAGAGAGAGAGAGAGAGAGAGAGAGAGAGAGAGAGAAGGATGCAGGTGCCTATGGAGACCAGAATAGGGTGTCTGGTCCTCTGGATCTGGAGTGATGATTGGTCATGAACTGCCCAGAGTGAGTGCAGAAAACTGAACTTCTGTCCTCTGGAAGAGCAGGGCACACTCTTAACCACTGAGTCATCTCTTCCGAAATGTATCCATTTTTTTTTTAAATCAGAATACATTTGAACTGTACAAGGAAGAACATACAGGGAGGGATATATCTGGTAAAAACTTTTATCTGATTAGGCATGACAAGCTACTGCAAAGAAAAATGATTCACTCTTTGGAAAACCTGCCTTCAGGTCTCAGTCTTGCGGACAGCAAAGGTCGCATCTCAGCAGGACAAGACTCTTTGCAGGTGTAAGGGACTTGGGGGAGAAGCATGCAGGCTAACTTTCTGCCAGAAAATGTTTCTTGGGCTTGGTTTTCTGGCCTCTGGACAGCAAATAATAGGAGTTTTATAAATGAAATTCAATTTCCTTAGGAAAATGTCCACACTGAAGTTAATTCTGTGGCCTTATTAGTAGCTCGGGACTGCATGGTTCCCAATTTACAAAGCAAATAGGTGGCTGATTAACACTCCTGTAGCCACATATGTAAGCAGGGCAAACCTAATGAGAACAAGAGTTCTGTTACCAGCATACTTTAGGGGATGGTATTATGATCCCCAAGGTAGACTTATTGGGAACAAATTTGAAAATTTTGAAATGGGAAAAAACTATCGGGCGTCTTTTAATAGAAACAATTGTGTGCTTACTAGACCCTTTGGTGTCATCCAGCCCCGAAGAGTTCTGCTGCTTGATTGCCTTTGACTGGAGTATCTTACAAACATGTAGACTTTAGAGAACTGGTAGAAACAGAGACGATTGTTTATAGAAAGACAAGTGGGTTTTGTTTGGCTGCAGTACAACTGATTTCTCCCATATATTACTAGAATTTCAAGTATCTCCTTGGGAAAATGTTTGGGGGTTGTTTTGCATAATCATCAAAAGCACTTCAGCACCGAGATGGTCTACGTCTGCGTGTCCTTTGAACAGACTCAATATGTTCCTTTATTGTAGTGGTTCTCAACATTCATCCCAATGCTGTGACCCTTTCATACAGTTCCTTGTGTGGTGGTGACCCCAACCTTAGAATTATTTCATTGCTACTTTATGGTTATAATTTTGCTACTGTGATGAACTGTAATATAAACATCTGTGTTTTCCAATGGTCTTAGACAACCTCTGAGGGTTACAACCCACAGGTTGAGAACCATTGCTTTGGTACTTATACAAGAGTCATGAATGACACTGTGAGTTTGGAACTGGTCATTTTTGAAAACTCCTCTGCTTGCAATATACAAGGAAAGCAAAGGCCATAGTAAAGGGCTCAGTCATTCTGGGACAGACAAGTTATACTAGAGTACTCTGGGGCTGGGGCAGCTCAGTGGTGGAATGCTTGATGCCCTGGGTTCAAACTCCAGCACCTCTAAACAAACAACCCATCTCCAACAGTGAAACAGAAAGTGACGTAGCAACCACACAAGGGCACAAGGACAAAGAGTCAACTCATTGATGTTCAAAATCATGATGAGTCTGGGTCACACCGCTCATCTGAAATGTATCAGCCTGTGGGACCTCCCTGCTGCTGAAGCCATAGTTAGGTTTTCCCTCACAGCACTGCTTTTCCGGTGTGCAAGAACTTGGGTGATAAACACACAACCGTGGTGTTAGTTTAGTTGACCAAGCCCAGCCTCATAAAGAGACTCACACTGGAAGTGGAAGTTATGGGAAGACCATGGGAGACAAGGCTGTGTAGATGATCCCACAGGGGAGAGTCAGTCCCCTTGTTATGTGCAAAAGCAATGTGTTCTGTGAAAGCTGGGACAAGGAAGAACAGCAGCAGTCAGGCAACGATGGGCAGAGGGAGAGAAAGAGGGTCCAGGCTTGCAGACATTAGGGAAGCTGGGGTGGAGTGCAGAGCAGGTAGGAAAAATGCAGTTATCCCTGGGGACACCTGTGCTTCAGAGAGCAGATGCCTCATGCCTATCTCTGATGTGTGCTGAGGTTACTGTGGGCTGAGGGAACAGTAAACAGCACTGTACATCTGTGACACGCTCCATATCAACTCCAGTCTAAGAACAGTAAGAGTCAGCCTCAACTCATACACTCTCAGTGTGTCAGAATGGACAGTATCCTTAACAACAGAAATCTTCAGTTGTTTCTACCCTCTGATGTATAGCAATGGGAACTGATCATTGTTTCCAATTAATTTTTTCCCCTTTCCGTTGTTTCTACGGGGAAATATTAACCATATTATTGGCTGTCCCAAGATTTTCCTGATGAGTTTCTATGTAGACACTGGAAGTTGGACTGGGAAAAGTTATGACTTTGCTAGGATTATCTGCAGTGTGCTCCCAAGGATTTGATGCACAATTAGTCTAGAAGTTAATTAGAATGCTAGCAATGCTAGACCTGTGCTTAATTAAAGCAACTGGACAATGACACCGAGAGCTGGTGCTTTAGGTACATTGGGATGTTCAAGGCCAAGAATGTGGCCCATTAAAGGACTCTCCTAACCATTTAAGCCTTTCTTCTTTGGGCAGGAGTTTGTGCAGCGCAATTAGCATCTACTTCAGTGGGCATTTGGAATCTCAGTTCAGAGGTTTTGCAGGGCTTACAATATGTGTTCCAACTTCACTTAGAGAAAATCGTAGCTTATCTCTTATTTTGTAGTCACTGGGAACAAAAGGAGAACATGAAGATAAAACATGTGAGGGGCCCAACAGAAAGGATAATTTATAACAGATGTTTCTGTGGCCTTCTAAATATGATGTATTAAAAAATTAAGGGGGGGATATGGAGTTAGATGTGAAGATCTGTTTAGCACCAATTGTACATTTCTTCTACGATGAGACAATCTCATTTTCTGGGAATGTGAGCTATATTCTTCCAAGGTAAGAGATTAACCAGAAATATTATGGGATCATCAATGTTAATTCTGAAAGAATCAGGTGACATTTTACAAGCCTGTGACTTATTTTTCAAGATAAGGAATGTGTGTACATGTGCTACACACATGTGCACACACATGTACCTGCATGTGTAAATGTGTGTGTTTGTACGTGTGTGTACATGAATATGCGTGTGTTTCTTATGAGACCTGTGAATTCTTTCAGTAAAAAACACGCAAGTATATCCCCAAATCTTATTAGCTATTATGAGACATATCTACATGTCACAGGGTCAAAACCCTTGATCTAGTAGTCTCAGTTTACATGCCAGGGAACAGGCTACGGGCTGTAATTGGGGAGATCAGCTCAACTCTGGGCACACAAAGCTGTGACTGTAGCACTGTGCTTCTCTTGTATACCTGGGCATTAAGCATTAAGAACTAACTAGTCAGGATTACTGTGTCTGTGTTTTGTGATCGCTCTGCAGACAAAGCATTTGAAGATAGACAGCACTGTATTTCCACCCCTCTGTGACACATGTGTAGTTGCTCCGTGGGAGCTGTCCCAGCGTTTGTCTGTGGGGACAGAGTCAATCAGTACAGCAGAGGCCTGCACTTGCCTTACTTGTTTTTCTAAAGAGCTAATAGTTAATTTTCCTTAACATCAGAGGAAACAGTGATCTCAATCAGATTGCCAATTTGGGGGTTAATTTGGTAATTTTGTGTTTGATCACTGCTTTTGGGAGAGCTCCAGGAACCGGCAATTATAACTCAAAGGAAGTGGGGTGAATTGTGTGCTGCTTTCTGATGATGAAAGTGCAGAGGGCCCTCTCTATCATCACCAAGGAAATCATGTTACATCACGGCTAGCTCTGTGATAGAATGCCAGGCTCTACTGTTAGACAATCTTTTGTTTGGTTCCCCCGGACTGTTGAAAGGATTGAAGGTCTTAGTCTCTGTGTAGTTAAGGATGGTATGTAGCTAACTCCAGTCAGTAACTGTGATTGGAAGGGACATGGGCCTCTTTCAAGGCAAGGCATTGACAATCCAGGTGCTCACAGAGAACAGGGGCCAGACTGACTTTCTGTTTCCACTCCTTGGGTTTTGAGGTGTTAAATTCTGAACACTTTAGTAACAGTAGAGGTACCACAGAATCTAGGCTTCAAAAGATAGGGACGAGGTGTAGCTATGAGAAAGGAGGATGTGGGAAGGAGAGAAGGAGGAGAGGAGTTGAGGAAGGAGAGAAAAGGAAGACAGGAGAAAGGTGGAGAGGAGAGAAGAGGAAGGAGAGAGAAGGGATAGAGAAGAGGGGAGGGGTGGAGAAGAAGAAGAGAAGAATATCAGCCTCTAAAATGCTCACACTGACACTCCCCATTACTCACATTACTCCCATCCCTCCGTGGTCCTAGGATGAAGGATGCAGCCATGTCACCATGATCCCACAGAAAGCAAGTGCAGGGTTGGCACCCCGAGTACACTTAAATCTCCTGCTGGTGCATCCCATTTATCAAGTACTACGAGAAGCCACAGTACAGCAGAGCTCATCATAGGTTACATGCAAATCACAACATGCCCCCCCCCCTCCACCCGCCCATGTATCAGAGCAGGCTGGAGAAAGGAAGTTGAAGGTGAGGAGCTTTGAGGAGGAGATGTCTAGCACGGAGACTCTCCAGCCTCCTCCTTCCCCTCTATTATGTCTTGAAATGGAGAAAATGAAAGCCCAAGATAGCCTGGAAGGCTTTCCACTGCTTGGAATTCACCCACTTCACTTCCAAGTGTTCCTGCATCTACAAATAGCTTCACATGAGCAAGAAATGATTTTTTTTTTGTGTGTGTGTGTGTGAGATTTTCTTGTTTGCCCTTGCCTTTTTAAACAACTACTTTAAGCTGTAACTTTTAAGGAAGTAGCTGTAAAGTCCTTGTTCATGTGTGATGACAAAACAGTTCCTTTAGCAGCTAGAAGTTGAGATGCAATGCATCTTACTTCCTTATGCATTGGCTAAGTTTGATTGCCTGGAGGCCACTAGTCTAACCTCCCAGCTCCAGCGAGTCACATGGCTATTGTTTCTATTATGCTTCCCTTCTGATACCTTTCCGTATCTGGAAACTTCATTCCTAGAATATACATGTGACACATATAATCAATAATTCAAATCTTTTCTAGTATTGGCCACTTCACTGCGTCATGCTCAGTTCATCAGAGTTATTGATCACCCTTTTATCCACTTAACCCCGTGCTGCTTTGGAAGCAGCTGTTGGCATTTAAAATGTTCCCTCCAATAGTGATGGCCATCTTGGGCCAATGTCCAACACTGCATCACATTCTACAAGGGCATCTTCTGTCTTAGTGATAGAAGGCTGGACCACAACTTGATAATGTGTGGGCTCTCTCAGCTGGGTCCTTCCTTCACGATCCTGTGCTAGCCTAGTCAAGCTGTGCATTTCACAGGTCGTTTTTGGATCTTGTGGGATACAAAGCTTTGCATGTGGAAAATGCAGAGCAGGGAACATTGTCCCAGGGAATGATGGAGATTTGCTGCAGCTACAGTATTTTCTCATGATGGAAAAGAAGAAGAGAGGAATGTGAAGACCGACCAGCAGGGTCAACAGTATTGAGAGATTCTGGTGATGGGAGAGAGGGATTTGTGGAAGAATGGAAAGAGCCTTAAGAATGCTCCCTGTGAATTACAAATGTGACCTTCCCTAATTTGAGCATCAGATAAAATTGTAATTGCTTTTTTAGTTAATGTAAACTGCTGGATTATAGTTTTATAAATTCAAATCTATGCTGAAATGATAATATCTGAGACTCTAGGAGCTATTTGGCTTAAATGCTGGAATGATTCTTCTTCTTTCTTCAAAATTAAGAATTCATCTAGTTATCAGAATAATTAAAACCAAAAGATAGTAATTCCACCCTTCAGTTTTCCTCCATTAGGTTTAAAAATTCACCTTCAAGAATCATGGCTATGTTTCCTCATTAATCATGACAGTGGACATGCATCCCATCCTACCACTGACATCTGTGCCTCCCTCCATCTTGGTGCCAGGTCCAGCTCAGCTTTTCGGGATGTCATGGCACTAGGTATCCCCTTGGAGATTCAACCTCGCCCTCTCTACTGACAAAGCATACAAACATTTCCCTCACAATATGATCCTCTATCATCCCGGTTTGTTACTTCTCTCTTCAAGCCACATTCCTTGAAAGAGGGTTCCCGATTGGTCCCATTCTCCACCCCCCCCCACAACTTTCCACTTGACTTTTCTTTACAACCCTTGTTCACTCATTTCTTTCAAGTCCCTGGTGATAGTCATTGTAAAATCCAGAGCCCACTCTTCTACCCTGCTTTATTTCCCAGCAGCACTTGGTACTGCCTGTGATACCCACTGTCTTACACCATCCTCATTGACGTTCATGACTCTAAAATGTTCTTAGTTTTCTTCTTCTTTTGTCTATACATATAGTCTTCTTCTTTATTCTTTATTTTAAATATGTTAAATTCATCCTAATTCTACACATTTACCTTGGATGTTGATATACACAATGGCCTCCATCTGCATCCATAACCTGATGCATCCAAATTTGTTTCTAAAAAATAATTTTTTCCTTTAATCCCCTGACACCTACAACTGTTTATTATTATCTACTGAAGTTCTGTATAACCTCTCTGTCTTCATTAGATTTCTGTCACTGTGATAAAGTACCATGACCAGAAGTAGTTTGGGAAGGAAAGAGTTGCATTCTACTTTACAGCTTTGAGATCACAACCCATCACTGAAAGAAGTCGGGACAGGAATTCAAAGCAAGAACTGGAGGCAGAAACTGAAGCAGAGATCATGGAGGAGTGTTGCCTGCTGGCTTTCTCAATTTGATTTCTTTTATATACTTCATGACCAACTGCCCAGAAATGGCAATGCTCACAGTGGGGTGTACCTTTCCACATCAATCATCAATGAAAAAAAAAGGTCCCATATCTTTTCAATTTCCTACAGGCCAATCTGATGGGGGCATTTTCTCAATTGAGGTTCCTTCTTCTCAGATGACTCGAACTTGTGTTAAGCTGATAAAACAGAATGAAATGAAACAAAACAAAACAAAAAACCAGGGTACTTTCTCATTACAAAGACAAGTTCAACTCAGGACTCATACATCAACCATAGATTATTTCTGATTCAGGCAAAGCATTTCATGTTCTACTGAATGATTGCCATCTAGTCTGTTCAGATTTACAATATAGCATCCTTGTTAACATTTTTTCCTTTCCTCTCTCTAGTCTCTAGCTACTGTCTGTACAAGCTTACAACTGTCCTTAGACCTCATCCATTTTCTCCATTCCCACTATCACTACCCATAAAATCCATTGCATGTCTTGCTGAACTAATGCAAAGACATCCTATTTGGTTTTCCCACAGCCCCTGTCAACCATTCCCAACACTGGACTGGCATCACTGTGCCCAAGCACAAATGCCATCACAGGACTTTCTCAGTGGCACTTCCATCTTACAGAATGGTGTTCTAACCTTTTCTCACCTAGCCTCATATCTCAAGCAGAAGTCTATATTTCAGAATCAGAAATAAATAAAGGTGGCTTTATCTTTAGTATAGCTTTAGATTGTAAAGGTTTAGATTAATTAATTATTTTGGACAGTTTCTATAAACTTCCCCATGTCATTATACAATTACTATAAAAGCCTAATTGATTCACATGGAGAATTTAAATAGGAAGAACACTTTATGGATCCTGGGACTCAGGGAAAAGAATGCTTTGTGGTTTGTGTTGCCTGGTGTACAACGCAATCTAGTCATCCTCTTCATGTGTTAGGATGCAGGTGTCTTTGGTGGCCATGAGTCTCACTATCATAGCTGTGAAGGAACCAGATAAAACTTCTCTGTCACGAATCTTATGATATGCCATGAAAGACTCAGCAGCTCATTACTGTACAGTCAAAATTGTAGTAAATGATCTCCTCAATTAAGAAGGTATTTCTGACCTTCATGAGCAACTCTTTCTTGAGCACACTGTCAGGTTGGAGGTACAGATGCTCCTGGCTTTGGGAGTGGTCATAGATGGCTGAATATATGATACCAGGGCTTTAGCCAATATTTTTCCATTTCTATCTTATATTTACCAGAGCTAACACAGCTACTACTTAATTATGATTTTTGTTATATATTTAACAAATAATAATAGCCCTTTTACACAGTCTCAGACATGGAAAGGGAAAGGTCTGCAAGAGAAGTCAGTCAACTGTGCGTGGTTCAGAAGCACTTGGGTATAAATTGTATTGTTTAATTTTGGTCTTTTGAAATTATGTTCTATTTAGGAAAGTAAAGACGTAAAGTTACATGCCCTCACCATAGAAATATGCTAACAATTTAATGTGTTTTCAAATGAGTTCCAAACAGAGCATTCCCCTTCGCCACATGCCTTCAGAAACACCCACTCCAACACATCTTCCTAAAAGCGTATCAGAAGATGGTGGGCTTGGTATGGGGGAGAGCGCTGGAAGCATGTGCCAAATCTCTGTCAGATGCGAGTACCAACTCTCCCGAGGTGCCATAAAATATTCACGTTTATGCAGTTTTGTGCTGTATCCTCCACGCTCATTTATATTTCCATGACTTACTGGAAACGACACTAATTACACAGCTGGCAGAGAGGTGTAAAGTGACAGCTATGATGATTTTGTCAACAGTGGGGCGTGTGTAAACTGTTCCATCAAAAAATCCTCCAAGTTCATCTATCTCATCCTTATTGCCAGTAGAAAAGAGTAATACTGCTCAAGTGAGGCAGTGGAACTTGGAAATCTCAATCCTTTATCAGCACCCAGAGGAGAATCCTGGGAGAGTGGGGAAGAATTGCCTCTGGCACTTACTAACAGCCAAGAGAAAGAGAGTGAGTAGAGCCCGTCTGGAGTTATTGGGAGGGCAGTGGGGTCACTGGGCTGGAGACATGGAAAAGCAGTGGAGGTCCTGGCATTTTTCTGCATTACCTCCTGGTTTCCAAGTGTCACCAGCCTCGGGTTGGTGTTTCTGTCTCCTGATAGGATACTTATTTGCCAAGTGTTTTCATGTCCTCCTCACCTGAAAGTTGCTGCCTCCCTTGTTTCCTATGGTCTCTTCATTGGGTTTCCATGTGATCTAGAGATGCAATCTTGACTTATCTTCTGGTTTCCCCATTTGCCTTGCAGGCTTCAGAGCAGCTTTGGCATACCTGAGTCAGTCCCACCTGATGAAACCTTTCTTTCTGAGTCCCATGGTACTTTCTGTCAGTAACAAGCTCCCCCCCCCACCTGAAAGAGAAGGTAGAATTTTAGTGTAAGTAAAGTCCATCTACAGTAGAAACAAAAAAAGCCACGTGTTTTATTTTGTTGGGAGAGCCAGCACTGAGTCTTGCATTGTTTTTCATGGATCTCTAATGATATAGAAACGAGAACAAGTTGGAAACTAGGGACAAATTCAAGGATATTTTGTTCCTCCGACATGCTGACCCCAAAATGTGGTACTTCTTCTGTTTCCGTGTGGTTGGGGAAGCAGGCAATATGGCGCTGTGGAGACTGAGATGATTGTGTGGGGATATTTCCAGGGAGTTGCTGCTTTGCTGAGCTCTCACAGCAGGTGCACTGCGTGAAGCTTCAGGAGTCAGAAGGAAGGCACACATGTACTTCTAACACTTAAAATCTTCGGGGGCGCTGATTCTCAGCAGGCAACGCCAGTGACAGCGCTCTCCTATGTCTGTGCTTTGGAAATCATCTGTTAGCAAAGCGCTGGTAAGTAACAGGAGCTCTTATTTAAAGTCTCCTGTGAGCTGGCTTTTGCTAAGGATGGGAGAGAATGCTACGCAGTGAAAAGAGCCTGCCTTAGAGGAACAAGGCAGGTGAGCGGAGGCTGAGGTCCTGAGTTGGAATTTCAGGGGTCCTTGGCTTTCAACTTTTGTGACAGGGAGCAGCTGGTCAGAGGACTCACCAGGACTAGTCACACTAGAAAACAGGAAAACCAACTGAGACTCTTCCTGTCTGCCTCACAGGCTGGTTCCCTCAAAGACCTGTTTTCTAAAAGCACATGAGATAAAGCCATTAAGTTCTGCATATAAATCTTCCTTTAAGTCATTTCCCTCTTCTTCCCTTTCTCCCCTCTTGTAATTTTTTTTTTATTAAATCCATACAATATATTCTGACCATGGTTTCCCTTTCCTCATCTTCTCTCAGATCCTCCCCCCTTCCCCCCATCCAGCTTCATGCCTTCTCTTTCTCTTTGCATTAGCTTACAGAGTAGCATGTTTCTTTGTAGCACTTTCATACCTACTTTCTTTTGGTTGATTCTCCCCATCCAGCCATCCCTTCTCCTTGTCTATCTTGCTTAAACCCTTCCTCCCCCTGTACCGGCTTCTTGGAAATCACATGTTCTCTATTACTCTCCCCTCCCCTCTCCCTTAAGGCCTCTTTTTTATCTTCTCTTGTAAGTCCTGGAAAATATTACATTAAGTGAATTAACCCGGGCTCAGAAAGACAAACACTGCATGTTCTTGCTCAAGTGTGGATCCTAGTTTCTAATTTTCCTATTTGTACTTATGTGGGAGTGAATGTGTATAATCAGGAAACCTTTTGGTTATTTTTTAAGCTCTAAAAGCTTTCCTCATTTTGATACATTCCATGTCAACTTAAGAGGGCAGAAACATTTGTCATTGCCTGGAAAGAATGGATGTTTTGCCATAGATTTTCCATTACCAAAAGCATCCCACACCCATGGCTTGGCACTGGTTTCAGTGGGAATCTGGGAGTAACCTGGGGTGAGAAATGTGGATCCTGTTGACCAATGGTGAGCCTTAGAGAAGCCCATTCCGATCTGTCTTTGACCCACCACAAGGAAGAATAAAAATGGACCTCAGATTACCATCTGGATTTGAAGTCCTGACTGTGTATAGTTGAATTGGAAGTTCTGAGTTCTCTGAAGATGGGTGTGATTGTTCTAGCCACCCTGTGGGATTTTGCATTAGCAGTGATTTGTGGTATGTTTGTAGAGTAAATGATATAATGATCCTACCTAAGTGGCTGGGGCTGGTTGATGAAAAATGGCACGGGAAGGGAAAAATAGCTAATTCCTTCTCGGGGTTTAATGAGAGGTCATACTGGGACCAAGTTCTGTGTATGGTACGTCCCACCTGGGACTAATGCTATTGCTAATAAATGTCTCTGGGTTCCTCTGCTGTCACCAGGAGGCATCAAAAGAACTAATTACTTAGAATTTTGCTTAATGGTGCTTATCTAAATAACTTAGGAGCTTTTGAGTGAAAACAATAAAAATGCAAATGATTATGCCATGTTGCAATATAATAAGGATATTTTCATAATCACAGGGAAAAGAGTATCAAAGCCTGTGGCAGCCATGCTACTGATAGTAGCTGGCACTTTGAGGGCTCTGAATGTACATGGTTTCTGCTCTCTATCCCCCACTGGCCCCAAATGCTTGGGTCCTAAACATGCTCTACTGTTTCAAAGGAACAAGGGTAGGTCCTCTGAATGTCACACTGCAGGAAAAGACTTCACACTGCCTGTTGGTTCCTACCAAAAAGTTGTCTTTGGCTTCCACTTACTTGTTAGTTTTGAAATTTATAGGGGAGCCCATCAGGTAGCCATGCCATGGAACCTGGGTATGTTTCATTGAAAACTGATGCAATCAACAATGCTGCCTCTTGGAGATCTGGACCTGGATCAGAAAACCTAGCCTGCTCTTGTGACATCACTGGCTCCTGCCAGGGCTTTGGGTTTGGTTGTGTAATCATCACTTGAAGCCTTACTCAGTGTCGCTTCTATTTCAAATCACAGGGGAGATGCACCAGTCAAACCAATGACAGACATCGTGAAAGCCTAACACCCTCCTGGTAAATCTATTGTATGTTTCTACTAAAGCATGAAAAGTACTGGAGAAACTTTGAGAAGCTATTTCCCAAATGTTCTTTATGAAAATTTCATGCTTGTGTACAATGTATCTTGAACATCCACCGCTTACTGCCTGCCCACAAATTACTTCACCTCCCAACACATCTACTTCCCAACTTCAAGTCTTTTATTTTTAATTTTTGATATTACACTGAGTCCAATTAGTGCTCCCTGTATGTTCACAGAGGCGGGGCCATCCACTGCATCATTGGCAACCTACCAGGGCCCACAGCCCCAAAGACAAGTGACTCCTCCCCCATTAGCAATTATCACCTGCAAAAAGATCCATACCTAGAGGAGTGGCCTTGGGATCCCCTCCCCAATCCATGTTCCATGCTGGGATTTTACCTAACCTGAGAGAGACTTTTTAGCAAGCTTCTAATATGAAGGAGCATCCTTAGGGAACATAGGGATCAGTGACTTCTATGACCCTCCCAGTGCCGTGGATGATGAACAGAATGTAATTCCTGCCAATTTTGGGAAAAGCTACCAAGGAGTAAATTGAACACATTACAGAGTTAGCCTTTTCCCAGAAGTCTTAGAACTCTGGAAGAATTAACTTAGTTCCTATATTTCAATGAATTAAAAATGCCATTGTTTATAAAATACACCATTATTCTATGTACTATTAAAAAATGCTAGTTAAATTTTGATGTGGCTTATGTTGTAAGACCAATTCTGTTTTAAGGATTAGTTCCTTGAAGTCCTGCCCTTAAACTCTGAATGTGGAATTCTATTTTCCCTAGGCTTAGAAAGAGGGATTGTGTGAGGGGCATTGGAAAGAGATTTCAAGCATTGAAAAGCTCAATTAGGGTCGAATTTCTTAATAAATATAATTTTTGCACCAATAACTTTGACATTAACTACTAGAACCTGCTTTGTGTCTTACCTGCCTTCGATGGCTCAAACTAAGATGCAACAAGGTTGGATGTAGCCAAGGATGACCCAGTGAATTTCAAGAATTTTGGATCTAGTATGGATTGGCATGACATGTAACAATTGTGGCTACACTTAAATGTCATTCCACTAATCTTTAGTGTCACTAACTCTCTCTTCAAGTGAGTTAATCTAGAATGCAGTATGAGTTTCCCAGTACTGTACATTAGAGACCCTCCAAAGGAGATGAGATGAGACCAGCTGGCATGTAGACCCACTATCCATCACAGGTTAGACCACATTGGGCTAAACTGATGGAAGATAAGAGGATCTGACACACTGAGAAGCCACAACACAAGCCAGGGGCAAGGCAGTTGGATTTGAGCTTGTAGGGATGACGAGTCAGGCATCCTATGAATGTAGGGATACAAAGGGGTCTCTTGAGAAAAGGAGTTTGGGAATGTGACCAAGTTCCCACAAGGGATATGGCTCAAGGCTGCTGTGTTTTTCATTGCCAGTTAGCTTTTTTAGAAATAGTAAGGCAATGGAAAATTTTTGTTTTTAATTTTTTTATTATGTTAAAAGGCAGGAAAAATGATATGAAGATGTGGTGCTGACAGCAGCTTCAAATGGAAATTATTGGCAGGTTTTATCTCTGTAGACTAAGGAGGAGGAGAAGGAGGAGCAAAAGGGGAGGAGACATGGAGAGACAGCCAGAGAGAGAGAGAGAGAGAGAGAGAGAGAGAGAGAGAGAGAGAGAGATATTAAAGACAAGTCTTGGCATAATACTGCACAGGAAGGGAGCTGCCTAGTAGAATATTTGTGAGCTTCTTAAAAACCTATTTGTGCTAAAGCAAGTTCTCTGTGGGCCCCTTGTCTGCTGACATTTATTTCATTAGACATTTCTTTGAGGCAAGGCATTAAATATTAGGCGTCCAGGCTGAATTGGTACCACAAGGATGTTATGGTGTGATGTGTTATTCCCATTACCAGGTTTGTTTGAGTCAGTTCATCAGCCACCATGCTGGGTTCCTACTAGTGCCCAGAAGAAATAGAAATGAGCAGTAAGTTTAAGCAATCTAACAGTTGTTGATTTGTTAGTGACAGAGTCCTATTTAAGCAAGGTGCTTTTGTCGGGCTAATGTCCAACTGTCTTTAGAGACCTACTATAGGACTATGCTTTGGCCTTAGGCCTGGAGCCTGGGAGAATATCCTTCCCTGACCCTGTTCCTCTTTATCTACCTCCAGTTCTCTGGTCCACTCGTAAGGAAACGTGGTGGCTACCAGGTCCTGAGTTTTGATTTTTACAGTTAGGGGATATTTGGAAACCATTTCACGTTCCATGCAGCAGCTTCAGCTTGGCTCCATTCAGATCAGTTCCCATTTCTTGGACTTATGGACTAATAAAAAGGAAGCAGTCATTTCTGAAAAAAAAAAAGTATTTCCCTGAGAAGTGAAAAGTTGTCTTTATTCAACCAGACCCTGAAAAGATGAAAACACTGAATCCCAGAGAAAGAGGAAAAGGGAAGATGGGAAGGAAGGAGAGGAAAAAGGAACCAAGCAGAAAAGGAAAGGAAAGGGGGAGGAAGAATGGGAGGACAGAGGCAGAAAATGGAATTATATAATGTCTGTCTTGACAGATGAGCAGCAGAACAATATGAGTGTAAACCATGTGGGGAGGAGTTCTTCTATGGGGTACACTGTGTTGCGCATGCCCTCTGTGTGAGTCCTGTGAGCATGGTGACAGCATTGATACAGACAACCTGACACAGGTGAAGGATGAGTAATGAGGGACAGGTCATGGTGTCAGGTGCACGTGAGCCCATCTTGGGTCCCAGAGGATTTTCAGTGTCTTTGCCTTGTGAAGAGGATTCTGACTTCTGTATGAAAAGATTCCTTATGAGTCTTGGTCCTCTGGAGCCTTGAGGTGCTGCTGACTGTGGTTGGATCAGTTTGAATCATATATCATTCAGCTCTATGTGGGATGACTCATCCCTAACAGGCCTGAGGGTCAGCTGGCCCAAACATGTAAAAAAGATACTTTCTGAGAGCCAACCTGGGTCTTCCTAAGGGCCTTAGTAACAGCAGCTGAGACATGATCTGAGATGACCTGGACCAATGAGAGGCAGCCAGGTCACACCAGCTGATGCATATCCATTAGACCTTCCCCCAGGGTTGGGTGGAGGGTATATAAGGCTTTCCTCTTCCCGAATAAACTGAGCTTGTTGTTTCGACATTCTCCCAGAGTCTGTGTCATTGACTCTGCGCCTACTTGGCCCCCTCCCCAAAGGGAACAACAGCACAGGACCCTGCCACACCCATCCATGTCTAGCTTGATATCTTTGTATGCACTGCCACCTGGGAGGAGCCAGCATAAGGAAGACTACACATGTTCCTGTGTTGTCTTTGTGGCCAGGTCTGTCTACAGCTTACACTTCTGTCCCATTGAGATCAGCCGTGGAGGCTATGCCATTTTGGGGAATCACAGACACTCAGCTGTGATTGACACCTGTCAAGAGCCTATGCTGTGCCAGGGTGCTGTTATGAGTTCGCCTAACAGCGTGAAGACCTTATGACATCGTGATTGTTATTGTTGCCAACTTCCAAGTAAGGACACAGAAGTAGGGAGAAGTGAAGTCATTTGTACAAGGTTACTCAGGCACAGGTGGAGACAAATCCTCCAGACTCCAGATGTTAGAGCTGCACAGACTTATAGGGCAAGCCAACATTTCCACTGTGGTATGTTTTTGTTATTTTTTTTTTTTTAGTTAGCATATGGAATAATGGGTTTCATTGTTGAATTTCCATACATACATATACTCAGTTCTTATTAACACTACTGCTACTCTTCTCTGCCCCCTTGCATCATCTTGATGCCCCCCCAAAGAATCCCTCCCTATGTATATTCCATTACTGTCTCTTATTTCATATTCTTCCTCCCTCATTATAGTTTCTTCTCTTAATGATGTGATAAAATGCCCTGACCAAAGCAACTTAAAGAGAAAGGATTTATTTTGGTTTGTAGTTCAAGGTCCAATCCATCATGTCAAGGAAATCAGAGCAGCAGGAACTTGAAGCACCCAGTCCCATCATATCCATAAATACAAAACTGAGAGCATGAATCTGGTCATTGGCTCTATCCTTGTCTCTATTCAGTCAAGGGTCTCAGCCATGGAATGGTACCAGCCATAGTGGGCAAGGCTTCCCAGCTAAATAAAAACACTTAAGATAATCTACCACAGGCATAGCCAGAGCCCACTCTTCTGATGATTCTCGATCTCTTCACTTTGAGAATAACCATCATAATCTCTCTAGATCTCTTTATATCTTCTCATTTCCTCTATGTATTCATCTCTCTCTCTCTCTCTCTCTCTCTCTCTCTCTCTCTCTCTCTCTCTCATAGACATGCATATAAACCTACAAATCTAGATTGTATATATGAAAGAAGGTATGTGATATTCGTCTTCCTATATATCTTAGCTACTTACTGTTCTATTGCTGTGAAGAGACACCATGACCCAGTCACCTCTTACAAAATAAAGCATTTAATGGGGGCTTGCTTACAATTTCAGAGAACTGGTCTATTATTATCATGGCAGGAAGCAGAATGCATGATGTTGGAGCAGTAGCTGAAAACTTTAATCCTGATTCACAAGTAACAGGCAGAGAGAGACCCTGGACCTGGCGTGGGCTTTTAAAACCTCAAAGCCCACCCCTGGTGACACATATCCTCCAACAATGACATATCTCTTCCAACATAACCACACTTCCTAATCCTTTCCAAGCAATTCCACTACCTGGGGACCAAGCATGCAAACATATGAGCCTATGAGGGTCATTCTCATTCAAACCACCACACTACTATGCCTGACTTATTTTACATAACCTATTCATCTCCAGTTCCATGAACTTTCTTGCAAATATCACATTTTCATTTTTCTTTAGAAATTGAATGGACTTCTATTGCTATTACCTATATGCATTACTTTTTTCCTGTCCATTCACCAACTGGTGGACCTTCAGGCTTGTTCCACATGTTAGCAGTTATGAATAATACAGCAAATAACACGGATATGTAAGTGTCTCTGTGGCTTACTGACTTGGGATCCTCCAGGTTTATAGCCAGGAATGGTATATCTGGGTATAGTGTATTCTCCTGATGTCCATTGTGATTACAGTGGTTTCCATTCCCTCTGGCACTGAATTAGGGCTGTTTCTCTGCCTCGCCAGCATTCCTCATCTTTTTTTTTTATGATAGCTATTGTGACTGGGATGATATGGATTATCAATGCATTTTTTATTTAAACACTCTAATGTTAATGGGGAAAAGGAACCTGGGTCTGTACTTGTCAGAACGCAAAGGGAACAGCATGAAGACCATGTTTGCTCACAGCACTGTTCGTGGCACACTCACAAACCCTGGGACTGCAGCACCAGCTGCTGAGCCTTCCTCTCCCCATTTGTACTGCTCCAGCAGTGACTCCAGGGAATGACGAATAACAATTACAGAGCTACTAAAGCAAAACAAACGACACCCTAAAACATCTTCCTGGAAGAAAGTGCCAGTATGAAGAGTGTAGGGAAAGGTCAAGATAGCTCTGGAGTGAGGAGAGCCGTCCCTGTCATGCCCTGGCTGAGCTTACGTGACATTTTCAGAAAACTTTCCTGAGGTGGCTCTTCTCACCCCGGTGACACAGGTATGCCCTGCTGAGTGTCTACAGAACTTGATAGAGTTGAACTTGTCACTGAAATTAACATTCATAGCAAGTGTCCTCATGGGGAAGGAAGTAAGGATGTGCTATGCAGCACATTGACTTAGTTGGGCTTCCCTAGCAGACGTTTCTGAACAAAATACTGTATTTGGGAAGCTGTCCCAAGAAGCATCAAATTAGAAGTAGGTTTTGTTAAGTATAACTTGAAGAAAGGCAGGTGCCACTAAGAAGAAAATCACCAGGGAACTCTGGTAGATGGTACAGAGCAGGAACCTGAGGAGTCGTCCACAGGCAACATGAGGAGCTTCGGTGTTGACCCTCTGCTCTTAGCCCAGAGCTTAAGTCCAGCCTGCTTCACAGGAGAGCAAATATTATGAGGGTGATGGCTGAGCCAATTTGCAGAGAGATGATTGGCACTGAGGGGCATGGCCTGGCAGGAACCGAGGGCAGGTGCAAGGCTGACTCTCTGTGCCCCACAGCCACGACAGCTGAAAGGTAAGTCCATGTGAGAAGGTTGATGAGCAGCTTTGCCATGGTGGGTCAGGTATAAAGAGGGGGATTTTTTTAGGTGCTCAGATTCCAACAGTGTCTGTGGAAGATGCCAGGAAGTGCGTGGTCTATTGGACTGCTATATTATGAAACTGTTCATTAGTGAAATCCTGGAACAAGCTAAAAGCAGTTTAAAAAAAAAAAAAATTGCCAACAACAGCACCAGAAACGTTGTAAGAAATGTACAGGAAGAGAAAACAGTGAAGCTGCATGTCTGCTAATTGGGATGGATGGAGCCTTGTCAGGGGTGGCACAGGATGCTGCGTGCCCAGGTCCTGATGTGTTTGCTTTCACTGTTACTTGATGGAGGAAGAGAAACTTAGTGAAGGAGAAGCCGGATGTTGCAGGATCTCTATACACTCAAGGACACTGCAGTCATGGGCGGTGATTTTAAAAAGATAGCATCCCCACAGGTCAAAGTGCCCAGAATAAATGATAGCGTGGTGCTTAGCCCAAATGGCATTCCCAATATATGTCCTAATATGACATTCCAAGGCTCGAGAAACATTGTGGAAGAGGAAGCAGAAAGAATGTAAGGGCCAGAGGATGGGGAGGGATGCATCAGGAGGATGTCTCTGGATAAGATGTGACTCTTGCACTCACAGACTCCTTCCAGCTGTGGTTAGTTACACGAGATGGGCTAGTTAACATGTCATCATGAACGGAGAAGGTGCTCATGAGGCGCTGGCTCTCTTGAGGGACTCAGGACGGCTACTGGTTGCTGGAGGGGAGGTGTCACTTTCTCCAGTGATGTGGCCTCTTACAATTTCCCCACACTCCAGTAAATAACCAGGAAGCCATACTCATGCACACAACCTGAATTAAACTCACAATGAGAAGACATGAAAGTGTGTGTGTATGGAGGGGGGCTTTTTAGAAAGAAGAGGGGTTTCACTGGGAGTGGGAGAGGAGGAAAGAGGGCAGCTGGGTGCTGAGAATGAGTGAAATTCATTATGTATACATATGAAACTGTCAAAGAATAAAATGTAAAAACAGCACCGTTCAGATGACTCGAGAGGAATGTAGCTATATAATTTGTTATTTTAGAGTATCAATTTCGACTTTCTTACAGTTAGTGCTATGGATTCCTAGTGACTAAGGGTAGGCGCTGTGGAGTTGGGTGAGTATGTCCTAAGAGCTAAGTTGTCTTCATTTATCATCTGGAAACTCCAAACCCCAAACATGATCACACATGTGCACATTGAGGGATTTCTTCAGAGATTATCAGGATTTTGTATGCTGAACACTCAACATGGAACTTAGTATGCACTGAGGTTCCAATATCTGCTGGGGAACTCACCATAATTGCTTGTATATGAAGAAATGCTTGCCTTCTCTGTTGTTCTGTGAAGTCAAGCTGGAGTTTATTAGGAAAAAGTTTTGGTATAGATGTGTGTGTATGTGTGTGTGTGTGTGTGTGTGTGTGTGTGTGAGAGAGAGAGAGAGAGAGAGAGAGAGAGAGAGAGAGAGAGAGAGAGAGAGAGAGAGAGAGAGAGAGAGAGAGAGAGATGGAGACAATGAGAGTCAGACAGAGACAGGTAGAAGGAGAGACAGAGGAGGAGGACAGGAGCTTAGGAAATGACAATTTTATGCAGCCAAGAAGGGTGGATATAGTCTTCTCAAGGAAGAGAATTGCTGTCTTTTTACTTTTAAAAAGTTTTTGCAAATATTGTTTTATTATGAATTTCTTACATGTTAAAAGCAAAAATAAATCTCATAAAATATTATTAAAATTCTATGACTTTTCCTTTCAGTCCTTCTCAGAGCTGATTTCCAAATGTTATTTGGGCTCGGATGTAGGTTAAGGAATTGAGACATTGGAGTCCATTTATTTTGGCAGTTTATTCTAGAAGAGAAAGGAGGTGGTAGTTTTCCATTGATAAGACAAACTATTTCCGGATACCAAGTGATGGACAAAATGCAGAAGTAATTATGTAGGAAAATACTTCATTAACATTTAAACTTTTATAATATGCTCTAGTCAGAAAGAATTGGAAATGTTCAGGATTTACTTTTCTCCATCTTGGAAGTGATAATAAACTGCTTAGAAACTGAGTGACACCTCAAGCCTGTCACTACTCACGATGTTGGGCAATCTGGCTGTGTTTTGCCTTCTTGGCCTTACCTCCTCACATGTACAAGTTGCTGGGTGCTCTGTTGAGATTCACTAGGCCAGGTTTATGCTCTGGAATCCCCAGGCTTCCACTGTTGAGCAATGGGGTCACAGTTGTCTAACGCCAGAACGTCAACTGCCCTGAAGCCAAATGCAGCTGCCTTGTGCTGCTTTGCCTCGGTGGCACCTCTAGCCGTCTTTCATTCTTTTAATATCTCCCCAACTCCTTCCCGGCTCAGACAGGCTTTTCTATCTGAATCCCAAGGCTTTTCCTTAGAGCGGCAGCAGTTACCTTGCTTGAGTAGCTCCAAGAAGGGGAAGTGAGCCCATGGCTCAGCAGAGTCTCTACAAGGGACCAGAAAGAAAACACTCTGTGCCTCACGCCCCTTTCAGTTTCTGCCATCAATACTGATCCCTGAAGTTGTCACACAAAAACAGAGATAGAGCACAAGGAGCAGGCATGCCAAGGTTTGTTCTCGGGAGGAGGCCATGGACAGGATTTGGTACATGGACTGTACTTTGTGTGCTCCTGAGTTACCTGGTTACATCTTAAGATTGCTCTGATGGTCTGTTAATTGCCACCAGTGAGAAGAGCCTCCGCCATGCTTGAGGGGGATTATCTGGGTTTTGTTCATTGATGCGGGGAGACCCTTTATAGTGGGGGCAAGACTGGGAGGAAAGTGGACGAAGCAGCAGATGTATCCAGTGCTCCCGTTTTCTGAGTCTGGACATAACGTGACGCTGCTTCAGGCTCCAACTGCATTCATTTCCCCTCACCGGGAGGGACATGCCTTGACCTCGGAGATAAAACCCCTTTCCCTTCCAGTGGGCTTTGTCAGAATATTTTATGATCGCAATCAAACAGTTGTTCGGAGTTGTGATGTTATTTTCATGTGTCATCTTGGCCAGGCATAGTATCTGGCTCTGTGGTGAGGCAGTAATCTGGGAGCGACTAGGAAGGTGTTTGAAGACACAGTTACTGTCTTAAAACCACTGACCGCAGGGAAAGATTTCCCTCAGTGACGTGGGTGGGCCTCGTCCAATCAGTTGAAGACTTTCAAAGGGAAAAACCCACAGCAACACAACAATAAAGTATCCTGTGGGAGAAATATTTGGCTTCAGCACCACTCCTGTCTGAGTTTGTAGTCATCTGGCTTACCCTTCAACAATGAAAGCTGCTTCCTTTGACATAGCTCTCTCTGCATGAATACTTTATTGATTGATCTCTACATATATACTTTATTGGCTCTGTTTCCACCTACAGGGAACCCTTGACTGATCCAGGAAACAATATGCCTAAAGCATATGCCACACCCTGAAAACTCATTCTTTGTTGTGTTTACTTTTACAAATTTGTCCATTTATCCATCCATCCATCCATCCATCCATCCATCCATCCATCCATCCATCCACCCACCCACCCATCCATCCATCCATCCATCCACCCACCCATCCATCCATCCATCCATCCATCCATCCATCCATCCATCCATCCATTCACCGAAAACAAATATTCTTGGTGTCACACAAAGAAACACAGGAACAGCATGAGAGTAACTTGGGCAAGGCAATTTCTGTTTAGAAAAAGAACGCACCACAACCCACGCAGGCTAACAAGCACACTAGGACAGAAAGTCCACTTAGGTTATATTCTAAACAAGTAGTCACGGTGTCTTTTCCTCACTGGTTTAAACTCGTAGTCTTTCATGCTTATCTAGTTTCAAAAGAATCAGCGTAAAGGAAAGAAAGGGTTAATGGAGAAGGGCCAGCTGTTCTAGGCCAACGGGTTCCCAGAATGCAGTGGGGCCTTTACATAAACAAAAGTTTTGCCTGGTGGGAGAGATTAAAAAAGCCACATAAAAATTTTATAAGATGAGGAGATTAAAATTATGAATTCCTTTGCATAAAAGTTTTACAAGGAGTGGGGCATTTGTGGGATATTGGACCTTGGCTGGTTAGCTATCTTTGATAGAAGAAATAAATTCTCACACATCCAAGCAGCCATCCATCCAACCATCTAACCTGCCAACATCTACCCTGCTATTAGACCCATAACATTTGACATCATCCCAGTGTAAATGGAGGCTTTTCTGTCCGTCCAAGAGAGCATGTGACCCTTGTCCTCACTTCTGATGGGGTCACATACCCAGAGAAGACCATTCCCATAGGGTTGGTCATCCCAATACCATTGGTTAAATGGATGGAATTCCCATAATATTCCAGCCTTCTGGCATTGCCTTGGAAACCTGTCCTTCTGTCCTCAGCCTCTTTCCAGGGTTCTGTCCTGCAATTTTTACCTCATGTGCTCACACCCATTTTCTATAATGCCTATAGGGTCTTAGAAATTATAAATCAAGTATGATACTGCATTTAAGTCCCGTCGATGGCTCCTTATTGCACTCAGAATAGCATATGAACCTTCCTTCACATTCTGGTCTTGGTGGTCTTTATACCCATCTCACACATCTGTTCCTTCAGTGCTTCGGGACACTGGCCTTGTGGACAGCTCCCTAAAGGCCCCATTGTCCTTGCCCCCAAGCCTCCCCTGTTACTGCTTTTAGTGTCTCATTTCTTGTCTGTTCTACTCTACTTTCACATGAGATCATTGCCCACTACTCAAAGTATCTCCCCACACTCCTGTTACAGCATCCCTCACTTCTAAGCATCTTAGTCTTTAATCAATGTGTCTTTCTACCTGTCTCCTGCACTAAATGCAAATCACTGAGAGCAGGAGCCTTGCCTAGGTGGTCTACAGCCTGTCACAGTGTTAACCATTGCCTTAGAGATGAACAAAAATATGTACACCAAAGGCCAACTGCTGAAGTTCAAGGTTACTGAGGTTTATAAAACCAAATAGGCACTGTTTATCAGAAGCTTCTGGTCAGGGAGAGGATTGCCAACCCATGAAATTAATACAAGTAAGGTAAATAAGTGCATCATTTCAGTGCTGTGAAGAGACACATATGGAATATATACAAAGGGACAGTTTTTTCAGGGGTCAGCAATCACTCTCTTGAGGAAAAGTAACGTGACTAGATTCAAAAGACAAATAGCATCTATTTAGGAAAGAGTGTTTGAAGGAAGGTACATTCCAGAAAGAAAAAAGGATCTGTAAGTTTAACAATTCCTGGTACAGAGAGAGGATAGCATGCTCAAAGCACAGAAGGGCAGCCATCATGGCAGAAATGCAGAGAGAAGGCTGAGATGATGATGATGAGCCTGGCATTTGTATGGCAGGCCCTGGGAGTTGGAGGCTTGTGGACCATGTATGTTTCATCAATCTCCACCTGCAGGGCAATGGATGACATGAGGAGGACCAGCACTGAGGAGGGAAAGGCACAGTTCAATCTTTGCTCTCTGTGTTGAGCCTGGCTTGAGTGTGGGCCAGATGAAGATGGGTGTAGCCTCTCTGGCATTTCTAGGAGATGTAATTTCACAGCAAACTTCCTGCTCCTCTGTCTCTTAGAATTGTTCTGCCTCCTCTTCTGCAGTGACACCTGGTGCAGGATAGGTGCAGGGATGGTGTCATAGATGGGTCAGCTGGGAGTGGGCACTACGCACTCTCTAATGTTCGGGATTTTGGTTGGTTGTGGTATTCTGTAATGGTATCCATCTTTTACAAAGAGAAGTTTCTTTGATAAAGAGTGAGAACTATATTGATCTAAACTGAGGAATGATGAGAGTGTGAGAAATTGTCTTCCCCAGAGAAGAACCTGCCCCGCCTCTATTGGTTATCCAATAATAAGTGGTCATCCCTGGGATCAAATGCATATAGATAATATTGTATGGAGTAAGCAGGTTGATGTGTGTGTGTGTGTGTGTGTGTGTGTGTGTGTGTGTGTGAGAGAGAGAGAGAGAGAGAGAGAGAGAGAGAGAGAGAGAGAGAGAGAATGAGTAAAGGAAAAGAGGCCATGGATTTGAAAGAGAACAAGGGGAGGTGCATGTGAGGAGATAGATGGAGAAAAGGGAAGGTGTATGATGTGATTATGTTATAGTTTCATTATGTTACATATGTATTATACACACACACACACATATATGTACATATACAGATTATATTATAATTTCAAATTTCCTAGTTCAAAGCCACACTTACACTTTCATCCTCAGGATACATTTGACTGAAAGGAGGAGAATACTTGCCAGTAAATGGGTCAATTCATTGACCAGGCTGCTGTTTGAGTTGCAATTTATTGGCTATTAAACTATATAGATTCAATACGGATTCAAACAAGAATCTACATATAATATATAAATTATATTATGATTTCAAAATATAAAAAATATTTTTAAAAGATGTCATGGACAGCAGGGAAACAGAGAAATTTGTGAGAGTTGTGGAGAACTAACAAAGGTTCTCAAAGAATTTCAAAGAATGAAACGGTCATGGGGAAGGTGTGTAATTGTCTAAGATAAAGAGTCAGAAAGCCAATAGGCAATGAATCAGCTGCCTAGGAGCAGAGTGAAAGATGGGGAAAAGGACAGGTTTATTCCATGGGCAAATTCTGTGGAAAATGTAGTGGGAATGGGCTCTAGATTCTCTATGTGTCACCTGTAACACCACATGAACATCTGGAACATACTCTCTTGAAGATTTAAAAACAAAAAGAGCACTATGCACCCCTGAGGGACAGGAGACTGCGCTGCTGCCGAGTAGCCTCACTGTGCTATGACACTCAGGGAACTCAGTTAGGCCACCCGAGTCCCTCCTGGAGGCTGGAGTCCTGCAGCCACGGTGGGTTTCCTGCACAGGTGAGATGCACTTGCCTTTCTTTGCTCCATGGTAAACATGTGTAAAACACAGTTGTGACCACGTTCTCCATATTCCCCAATGACCATCATGCGAGGATAGATTTATGTCTTGATTTCCTTGTACTCAAAGCCAAGGTTTAAATATCTTTCCTGAGCTTACCTGCCAAATTCACTATGAGGTTCAAAGAGATGTCAACAGTGGGTCAACCAAACCGCGTGAAGAAAGGAGCTGGGGTGTGATTTTCTACTGAGCTTCCTCTTCAAGCTCACAAGGACATGTGGAATCCATGTGTGTTAAAACCACCCTTAGATCTTTTACAGTGTCAACAGCTGAAGGTAAGTGTTGGATGGCAGTCGTCTCTCCTGTTTGTTATTTAGAGTACTGGTACACATGCATTTATAAACTCTCAATTTCCTTTCCTAGAATTTCCAAATTCTTTCCTCTTTTATCTGCCTATCCATCATTCTAGCATTTGATACAGCTATATTACACAAAACTATAAAAACTCTCTTGGGTATCACCATGAAAAGAAGTGAAAAGGAAGGAGGAAGCTTAATAGTCAATAGATTGTAGCTTGAACAGCAGCCTGGTCATGGAATTGACCCATTTATTGGCAAGTATTCTCTTCCTTTCCATCAAATGTGTCCTTAGGATCAAAGTGTAAGTGTGGCTTTGAACTAAGATGCAGCCGAACATTAATCACTAACCTTTTAACACAATTCCTAGGCAAAGATAGATGGCAAAATAATGTGGAAGGAAATGCATGTGCCCAGCTTCCAAGCACTGTTCCAGTTTTACAAGGGACGTCTCTAACCTGACTGCTCTGTTCAAGTTCATAAAGGACTGTGTGTCACTTTCAGATTTCTAGAGGCTTCTCCACAATTGCCAGACAGTATCTTAGGCATGAAGAACAAAGTTAGCATGCCACTAAAGGATTGTCTAGGGAGGACAGGGGTTAGAATAGAGAACTGCATTGATGGTGGTCAGAAAGACAGGAATGATTTTTGCCAAGCTGGTTAGAAGTCAGGAAGCTACAGTAGACGCCTTGGGAATGGGGCAAAGCAAGTGCAAGGTGTAGTCTACGGCATGTAGCTAGCTTTTCTAACCAGCTGTTGGAGGAAGGTTCTGGCATTGTGAAGAAGTCAGACTGTTTGACCCATTGGCTTCCACCCCTGGGATAAAGCATCATTCCAAGTGACAGTCTACTATGCCAAACACTGTATTTGCTATGTTTCTGTTGCTGTCATAAAACATCATGACCAAGGCAACTTGCAGAAGGAAGAATTAACTTGGGCCTTAGTTCCAGAGAGTTATAGTGGAGGGCAGGTGGCAGGTGGCAGGTGGTGGTGGCTGGAGCAGCTGAAGGCCCACAAGACACAGCAAGAACAAACTGAAGATGGCATGTGGGTTTTGAAACCTCAAAGCCTGTAGACAGTGACATATATCCTCCAGTAAGCCACACCTTCCTCAAACAGCCACCAACTGGGGATCAAATGCCCAAGACTACTAGGGTAAATCTAATTCAAACTACCATAGGTACCATGGCCCCCTATTCTAATGGGTTGGGATGAGGATGAATGTAATTTTTATAGACCTTTGTTTTGTGGTCTTCAATGACTATCACCTGCTGAGCACATGTTGACTGGCTGGTCTATGGGTTGGCAAGACCTGGGTCCACCATTGCTTTACTTGTGAGTATGTATTTTAATAAATGGATTTGAAACTTTAGGGTTGGAGAAGGTAGAGGCACAGAGGTCCTCTGTAGCCAGTGGATTCTGGGTTTTCCCTCACATTAGTCAAGAAGGGAGCCCCTGGATAGGCTTTAGGCACATGTTGGACTGTGTTGTCACTTGCATCAGGGTAAACCTTAAGAGCCTACTGCTCTGTTTCCATACTGGGCAGTACCTAGGAGTCTTGCTTCTTCAGGTTCTGCATATTTCATTTCAAAATGGAGTGCATAAATCCAGATTGTCAGATCTCTGGCTCGGGGCTGTAAAGAGAATAGAAAGAGGACATGAGTTCCATTTAGAATGATGTCACATGGTCTCTGATGTCTCCATCCTTGTTTTGGGCTTGGGAGTAGACTCCTACCCCTGCAGCTCCCAGCAGACCCTGCTGCTCAGGGTGAGGTGGGCACCCTGAGGAGAGCACTTCTGTAAGTGTGGGTGATCAGCTTGGTGCTTTGTGAAATTGACCTCTGTGCATCAGAGACTCTTTAGGTATCACCTGCATTCTGTACGAAGATAAAATTTGGCTCAGCCTTGGCAGAGCATGCTTTTTCTTCCTGATGAGTTTGCTTAAGGCCAATTCAAAGTCTACATTCAGATCCCATCTACAATGGAGCTTAAGACACTTGAACCCTGCAGCCATACTCATTCTAGTCAAGTTTGAGGGCCTTCCAACTAGAGAGTGTCCTTCCCTGTCCCTGGACAGTGAGGTTGACTAGATGGTTTGCTTTGGTTAAAGGACAGCTGCTGAGAGTCAGTTCTCTTCTGCCACATGGTAGGATCTGGGGATCAAACTCAGGTCATCAAGTCCTTGGACAAGTACCTCTCCCCATTGAGCCCTCTTGCCAGACTAGAAATACAAAGTCAGACACCCAAAGGACCAAGTGCTGGCACCCATCCAAGCATGATAAAGGCTTGTAGAAATCTCACTGAATCAGAGAAGCTTGAGGCACACATCCACATACTCCCAACACACACATCAAATGTTTTTACATGGGTAGTACTTATTCTGATGACCTGGTTAAAGGCTGCATGATTCCCTGTTCTCCGTCAAGTACTGTTGTTGGCTGTATAGAATTTGCAGGAGATGCCTTGAGCTTGCACAGATAGTCTGCTCGTCATCAGCATTCCACACAGTCAATCCCAGTGATAATCAATCATCCTGTGCTTTTTGCCCGATCCTATCTCTACCTTGATAGCTGCAAAATGGTGATTCTTTTGCCCAACCGATTCCTTTGCTAGTCAGCCCTCAGTAAGAGCAAACAGGAGCACCCTTCCCCTGTTCCCTCGTTTATGGATTATACTCATGATGCCCTTTTCAGTGAGATAATATTCACTAATATATAATATACTCAATTCTTCCTTTCTCCCATCCATCTGTTTGTCTGTCTGTCTTTCAACTCTCTGTGTTACTCCAGCATGTTCAGCTGGTTTTGGATTTGATGAAATTTTGGTCCACTGTGTTCCTGCTCTGCTCCTCACCTGGAATCAGTCATTTCTCCAACATGTCTATCCCGACTCTTTCAAACTTTGTAGGAAATGAGCTTTGAGCTACCCAGTGTCTCCTTACAAGAATATCAACACATCTTTTATTTTCTTTCTTTGTGCAAAAGATGACATATTATGTGTAGCATTTTTCACTCGGATGTTCTGTGGACTCAGAAACAACTGTAAAGTCTCTCCTTATTGGTTTATAGATAGCCTGCTGGTCACTTTTTATGGGGTACCTAGTACCCCATTGCATGAATGTAGCACAGTGTGCCTAACTGATATCTCTTGTGTTGTAGTACCTCCTCATGGCATGAAATTATAGAGGGGGACATAACAAAACACCTTGTGTGTGAGTTTTGACACCACTGGATTTTGGGGGATGGGTAGATTGCTGTGCTTCCTGTACAGTTACAGGATGTTGCTAAGCTGCCTTTCGGCTTTGTGCCCCCTTGCCCTCACCTCATAGTATAGAGGGATGTCCACTCCCCAGTCCTGAAACCAGGCTCTGCAAATTTGACAGCCTGATGCAGATAAACCACATCAGGGTGCCGTTAATAAATACTTCTCTTGCTGTGAATGAAATTAAACATCTTTCATATTTGCCTTTTACTTTTACATACTTCTTTTATGAATTTTCCTTCCACACCTTTGTCCATTTATCTGTAGAACTTTTCATATATTGATTCTTGGTTTGAAAAAGTTCCTTATACATTAATGATATTGCCTCTTATTTGTGATGTATATTGCAAATAGTTTTGTCCATTCTGCCAGTTTCAATACATAAAATGAAAAAAGAAATGAATTCCTGATCTTGAATGTGTCCATGTTTTATTTCAGTGAAATAAAGTTGGAGGTGGCTTTGTACTCTGATTATTGTACAAGTCACCTGCATTCCTGTGTTTCTGGATTTTGCTGCTGTTTGCTTTTGAATTTACTTCTCTGATCCATTTGCAGATTACTGTGGTAGTATTGTGTTCCCCAAAATATTGTGCACCCTAATAAACTTATCTGGGGTCAGAGACAGAACAGCCACTAGATACAAAGGCTAGAAAATGGTGGCACTCACACCTTTAATCCTAGAATTTCAGAGGTAGAAATCCCTCTGGATCTCTGTGAGTTCAAGGCCACATTGGAAACAGCCAGGCATGGTGACACACGCCTTTAATCCCAGAAAGTGAGCCAGGGAGTGATGGTAGAAAGGAAAGATATATAAGGCATGAAGACCAGAAACAAGAGGCATTTGGCTGGTTAAGCTTTTTAACTGGTTAAGCTTCAGGCTTTTGAGCAGCAGTTCAGCTGAGAGCCATTGGGATGAGGACACAGAAGCTTCCAGTCTAAGGAAACAAGACCAGCTAAGAAGTTGGCCAGGTGAGGTTAGCCATGGCCCGTTCTGTCTCTCTGATCTTCCAGTGTTCACCCCAATAACTGGCCTCAGGTTTGATTTTATTAATAAGAACTTTTAAGATTCCTGGTACAGATTACTTTGAAGACAGTTGAGAAATGGATCTTTACATTATTTTATGTTTTTCCAGAATGAAACTTCCTCCATCTCCCATCTTCCTTGACATTTTATTCTAGTTCTTTGATGCCCTTCATTCATGTACTAGCCCTGCTCTGGCCTTATTTTACAGGATTAGTATCATGCTTCCTGCTTCAGTGTTTGGTGAGCCAGAATCTACCTCCCCACAGCTCTCATGAATGTTTTCCCAGCTATTCTTATGTGACTACTTCTACGTTGTCTATTGTCATCCAAAAGCTTCCTGGAATTTTGGTCTGGGCTGCATTACACTTGTAAATTGACCTTGGAGGAGCTGGCAGTTTGATGACAGGAGTCACTGTCCAAAGTGAGACACTGCGTCTGGTCTCAGGCCTCACTTCGCATTCCTCCATGGCCTGGGGCTCTCTGTGTAGACCAGGGTGGCCTTGGACTCACAGAAATCTGCCTGCCTCTGCCTCCCGAGTGCTGGGATTAAAGGTTTGCACTCCCGACTCCCAGTCTCTTTTTGTGTTTCTGCATGATCCTCATTCTGATTCTTTGTGCCCTCCTTTCCATCACTGCTCATCTACACAGGGCAGTGCATCTGTTCATGCTGTCAGGTGCTCCATCTGCGGGTTCCACATCCATGTATTCAATCTAACCTGGATCAATGATACTCAGAAGTGCCACATACACACTTGCTCACTTGTCACGTCTGAGCATGTCCTTGTCATTCAAGAGTGACAAGTACTATGTGCATAACACATTTACATTGTATTAACTATTGTGAATAATGGAAAGATGATTTAAAGTTTGCAAACATTCTCCTGTTTTGTGTAGGATGAGCACCCATAGACTGGAATGCCTGGGCTCTGCTATAGACATTATAGGAGTATCTTCTGGCCCCACCTCATTTCCAGGGCCTTCCCACAGCAGGTGCTGAATCTCTGCTGCTGGCTGGTGTTGTGTTCTTTCCTCCTGCTTTGGTGATTCTGTCTGTGCATCTCTCCTGCCCTCTGGCCTCTCTGATCCTTTTTAAATACTTTACATTGGATTGGATTGTTTTATATTGTATACAAATTTAAAATTGATATTGTTAGAAAATGCTAATTGTATTTATACCATTCATTTAACAATGTAATGCAATTTTCTGATCCTTGAATGTTATTATTACCAACTATTAGGATATAAAGAAATGAAAGTTAGTAGTTAGACATTACAATAGAACTTGTAGTCATATTAGATATGTTTTAAAAATTGAGCAGATATATTTTAGACAGGCCATCTTCAAACCCTTCAGAGATCTACAGAATATGGCATTTAAAATGTTTTAATAACTTAGAAAATTTCTCTTTTTTGAGACATGTTAGCTCCTGGCAGTACCAATCTACTTCAGAGAAAATATGGGCATTGAAGAAACTGCATATGGAGTTAACTTTCATTGTGACAAAAGTTAGCTACTGGACAACAAAGTATCCTTGAATCAACAGGACAAAATGGACAGACAGGACACAAAACAAAGGACTACTGATTGTTGCCAAAACAAGTGTGGTTATGACTTTATCAAAAGGCATCTTCTGAGGCCAGGACAATATGGCCCCATCCCTGAAGTGGCCTTCGCATCCGGAAAAGGTACAGTGCCCTTTTCTTCGAAGGCAGATTAACAGGCAGTGAGCTGATGGCTTCTGATGTGCAATGGGACAGCAGCTGAAACAGTTATTCTTGAAGAGTAACTAAGCTCACGCCTCTCAATAGTAGACTGGCATTTAATAGAGGGATGTGGAGAAGAAGGGGATGCTGAGATGAAGCCATATATACACAGCCAAGAAGAATGAAATGGACAGCTGAATTCAAAAACTGTCAACAATTTCCAGAATTTAAAATCCTGAATCATGACAGGACACTAGTGAAATTCAGGTGTTTCTGGTACATGGACTGCTCTCACCCAATGTGAGGTTGAACTGTTGACCTTGTGTACATCCTAGTTCATAAATGAGTCTGTCAGATACACTAAGCCTATAGGCTAAAGATTATGCCCCAACACTGCGGAGAAACCTCAGGTGACTGTTCAGGCATCTGGCTGTTTCTGTCAACTCACAAATTTTTTGGAAGTTGCTTGCATGCACTTCCTGTTTTTTTTTTTTTTTTTTTTTTTTTTGGTTTTTCGAGGCAAGGTTTCTCTGTGTAGCTTTGCGCCTTTCCTGGGACTCACTTGGTAGTCCAGGCTGGCCTCGAACTCACAGAGATCCGCCTGCCTCTGCCTCCCGAGTGCTGGGATTAAAGGCGTGCGCCACCACCGCCCGGCTGCACTTCCTGTTTTTATTTTTGTTAGCTAATATTATTTACTTCTTGGGTCTCTGAGAGAGTTAAAGATTAGTTAGTTATAGCTAAAGGTTAGTTAGTTTTAGTTGAAGACTAATTAGGATAGAAAGTAAATTAGATACATTTTGGACTTACCAAAATAGGATAGATAATAGAATTATTTTCTCTGATTTGTCAAATACAAATGGACTAGACATTGTTTAGGTATTTATTACTTGTATATATTGTATATAGTTATTGTACTTTTGTATATAGTTTTTCTTATGTTAGTTATAACCGTTTGCTTTTTTTTCTTTTTATTAAAATAGAAAAGGGGAAATATGGTTGTATTTTATTTGTACTGAAATGTGATTTTAATTGTATATTAATAAATAAAGTTGCCCAGGGGTCAGAGCTATTAGAGCCACAGCAAGAGCGTGGCAGTTGTTGCACATGCCTTTAATCCCAGCACTTGGTAGACAGAGCTAGGTAGATCTCTGTGTGTTCAGGGATACAGCCAACATTGGGGACATATGCCTTTAAGACCTGGAGGGCTGTACTTACAGGCAGTGATGAGGCAGTCAAGTGTTTGAGTTTACAACCAATGAGAAGGCAGAACAGAAAGACTATATGAAGACAAAACCACAAAAAATAGGTCTCTCTTTTGGAGAGGTAGGACCACTGCAGGAGGAAGGGTAAGGTTTTAGCTCTGAGCTCTGACCTCTTGGCTTTCTCTTTTACATTGGTTCTGTGTTTCTTATTTAATAAGATGTTTGGTTACATCTACAATCTTTTCTGTGGATTTTCTCTGTTTTCATGCTCTGCTCTGGCAGCCTGCACTATGCTCTGCTGGATTTGCTGCCTTTTCCTCTCTACTTTTAAGAGATATGAAGGTCACAGTGTTCTCCATCATCTGTTCCTACTAAAGGCAGGAGTCCTGCGTGGCTTTCTCCATTTTCCCTTCTGACTTTGTGGAATTTTGCTTTTGCGGGGTGAAAGACTGAAGCTCAAACCAGCTCATTATCATTTGTCATGTTCTGAAGACAGGAGACCAGATTTTCACAAGGTTTACTTTTGAGAAAAATTGGTTGCCTAGGGAGGTGGAGGTAGGGACAATCTGGAAGAAGTTGTGAGAAAGGAAAGAATATGACCAAAAGATACTGTATGAAAAATTTTTAATAAAAATATTTAAGAAATAAAATCTAGATCTATATTTTAAATGAAAAGTTGTCATATTTTCTCCTTTGGAGAGAGACTTTTTGCATGATCACAGACTACAGTCAGGGGAAAGCACACTTACAGCTAATAGAGAATTTCTAGACCATCCCAGAAAGGAATTCCACTGATTATCTATGTTTGAATGCTTATAGAGGAAAGCAACTTGGGCAAAACTCATAAGCAACAGCTTGGTGGAAATCTGAATTCATTTGATTGTCTTCCTAGGGGGTTCATCCTATTGATATAAGATTTGGGATATCTAAGTAGTTTGTGTTGAGGTGAGCGAAACAGAAACCCATAGAGTGTAGGGTGTTGCTGAACGGGCCACTACATCCAACTTCCTCGTGTCTTCAGTGTGAAATGTGTGTGTTAGTGGAGGCACCCATGGCTGGTTTGTTGTAGCCTCTGAACTCAAAAGTATAACTCTTAGTCACTCTTCATGTTGCTATGAGTGAAACACTCCCACAAGAGCAACTTAAGGAGAAAGGGTTTATTTCAGCTCACAGTTCAGGGGTACAGTCCATCATGGCGGGGAAGTCAAATCAGCAGGTCATGTTACATCCACAACTGGGAACAGGAAGCAAATGAATCCACAGTCCAGGATCCCAGCCTGGGAATGGTACCACCCACAGTAGGTCTTCCCACCAAAACACAATCAAGACCATCGTATACAGGCATGCCTGGAGGACCATCTCCTGGGTGATTCTGGATTCTGTCACATTAACAAACACTCACCATCACAGTACATGAACCAGAAATGGCTGTGTTATCTTCTTCAGTTTATATTTTCAGTCTTGTTCTGTTGATTTTTCTTTCACGATCACTGAGCACATTTCAGACTGGTCTGGAAGCCTTCTTGATGCTCTTGGGTAGAGGAGATCTACCACTAAAGCCAGT
The DNA here is from genome assembly GCF_004664715.2 of Peromyscus leucopus. Lineage (NCBI taxonomy): Eukaryota > Metazoa > Chordata > Mammalia > Rodentia > Cricetidae > Peromyscus > Peromyscus leucopus. The sequence continues at coordinate 1,937,716 of NC_051072.1, read as the reverse complement.
GACTGAGAGGAAAGCCAGACCCAGCACTTCTATCTCCTATCAGTTCGAAGCTGCTGTCTCATAGCTCAGAGCCCCATGTCTTTTCCCGGCTCTCTGCATCAGGGATTGAGAAGAGGTATTGGCAGAGAAACCATAATTCAGTATGCCCGATGCACTCACTGCCCACTGGTCCTCTCTACGTGTGGCTGGTCCCCAGAACTGGCATTTGCATAGGAGCTGCTTTGAGGTTGTCCACAAGCCTCTGCAGATCTGAGTACAATGTAGAGGATCTTTTGCTGTTTTTTTCCTGCTCATGTTTTTGGTGTATATTTCACAGGCCCCTTGCTGGGACCTCTCCCTGCAGTCAGCTGCCCTGTGGGGCACGTGCCATGACACATTCTGTCTTATTTTCCCTCCCTCACGGGTTCTTTCTCCCCAGAATTTATACTGCACTGCCCCAGCAAATGTCTCACATGCAGAATGCAGTATAGGTACTCTTTAACAGTTAAATTAGGAAAAAGAGAAGTTATTAATTATTTCCATTGGCTGAGAGAGAAAATGAAAACCCTACAAATCAGAATTTTCCAGGGGAGGGGGCAGACTTCACAGATCCTCGGGGATATTCTTCTAGCTGGTCCAGAGAGCCCCCCTTCCTTGTTCACTCTTTGTTCTAATCATTGGAAGTGCCAGTTTCTTCCTTTTCAAATGAATTTTAATTATTTTCTGGTGCCTCTTCCTGGAGTCTTCCTACTTAGATGGAGAGGAAGGGCATTGTCTTCATCCCTTCCCTTAATGGAAGGCAAATCTACTGTAACCACTTCATTGGCTGATGACTCTTGTCATAGCCCACCCCCTTCAATGAACTTCTAGAAGTGTGTGTGTGTGTGTGTGTGTGTGTGTGTGTGTGTGTGTGTGTGTGTGTATGCTGCACAGTACCTACTGAGGCCAGAAGAGGGGGTCAGAGTCCCTCAATCTGGGATTTCAGCCCGCTCATAGCTGCCTGATTTGGGTTCTGGGAACTGAATTCTAGTCCTCTGGAAGAGCAGGAAGTTCTAACAGCTGCTAAGCCTCTTTCCAGGCTTCTTTCAATGAACTTTATTCACAAATGTGGATGTGCATGTGTAAGTATCATATCCATGTGGACATATTTAGATACAGAAATGAAGTTATACATGCAATTTGCACACATGTTACCTGTTAACATAGAGTCTGTTTGCTATGCCAGCTTTTTAGCCTTTTAGGATGTCAAAATGAATATGCTTAGCTCCTTGCTTGCGAGCCTGAGGGGAGTTTCTCCCATTCTCATCCTGAAGGTTTAGACAGAACCTCAATCTAAGGGGAGTGGCGCAAACCGTGTCCTGTTGTAAGCACTTTGTACCGTGTTAGGTCACCAAGCATTTGTACCAATGTTTGTATCATGATTAATCCCCATGTCGGTTTTCCAAGGCTACTTTTCTTATTTTTGCAGAGTGTTAGGGTCCAAGGAGGTACAAGACCTTGACAAGATCATTGAGGTGGTAAGGGTATTTGGCTCAAGATGTAGCTCTCAGTTCTGGGCTTCATTGTAGCATCAGATGCTTAGATAACATCAGAGGCATGTGTTCAGCACAGACAGAGGCTCTCTCCCTCAAGTGCTGATTAAAAAGTTCAGCTGGGACCTTGTGTTTGTTCTCATGCACACTGATGTGGGTATCACTGTATTCCCTAGCATGGAGACATTATCTTCCTCTCAGTTACGGATCCTATGCAGAGTAAAGACCGTAGAGTGCTACCCACCGGGAAGGGGATCAGGCAGTCTGTCAGTGGGGGTCTGTTCAAATTCCCAGCATCTCTGTGGATATTGATTTTGCCATGAAGCTGCTTATGCACATGAGGAAGATATTGTGGGCAATAACCAGTGTTGCAGAGAGGACTCTGTGCTGGGTGGGAAAAGTTCTTCCATGTGTGGTTCTCTCGTCCAAACAGCAAAAGGGGCCACTATCACTTTTAGATGTTGAGATGAAAATATTGCTTTATTGGCCTTAAATGAAGTAGTTTTCAGCAAAAATAATTATATTTACAATAGCAGAGCAAAGAAACTTTGTTCACTGAGCTTGCTAATTGCTTCACCTTTTTTGTGGCCATAAGCCAGGGCTCGGTCTTTAGCTGTGAACCACTCCCCTGAAGGATCATAAATGACCCGTTTCCCTGTTATTTTAACTCCCTCATTGCTCTTAACTGCACCACGTGCATTTTCCCTCTCTGACCTTCTAGCACATTCCCGGCTTTCATGAGCTTTGTACTTTAGTTATTAAATTACAGAAGAAAAGGAGCAGCAGAACTGAAATATATTTCTCAAAAATACAGCTGTGCCAGCCACGGGCGCCGCGTGTGAAGTATGTCTCTTATCCCACTCTGCTCATCACATTCCGGCAAATAAATCCGGCTCTCTGTGGAACAATTTTGGTGTTAGCACAGAGTAATTCAAAACAGCGTTGGGGGGGGGGCAGCATAATTATGACCGTCAGAAGATGCGTTTGCAAAATCTGTGCGTGAAATGATTTGGTTGGGAGGATGCTTTCCCAGAAGCCCAGAAAATCCTTCTGTGTCCCCTAAATTACCAGGCATTTATTCTCGTCTAGAGCGATTCACACGATAATGATATAAAACTAGTTACACCGGAGACTTTTCTCTGTCTGTCCTCCGTAATGATATGCTAGGACTTGTCCATTCGTTCACTGATCTGACAGAAGATGCAGTTCCAGTTCCGTGGGCCGCGTAAAGGGGATTGGGATGTTCCTGCGTGGTGTCAGATGGAGAAGGGGCCTGAGTAGAGATCACCAGGAGGGGAGGTAGGTCCCAGGGCCTGGCCTGCTCGCCACTGATTCAAGGATGTGACTATCAGAAAGAAGGGGGTCATATTGAAAACTGGCTACCTTCTTATGCACAGATGTAAAATTTGGGGAAGAATGAGTGGAAAGAGGAGGGACAGAAGGGTCAAGGTCAGGAAAAGGGGCAGGGATGACAGATGGCATGAGGTACATGGGGAAGGGCATTCGTGTATTGATCGGTGCTTTCCAGAGACGGACAATCATGGGAGAAGGGAAAATGGGGGGGAGGGGGTGGGAGGGAGAGGGAGGGAGGAGAGAGAGAGAGAGAAAGAGAGAGAGAGAGAGAGAGAGAGAGAGAGAGAGAGAGAGAGAGAGACCCAAATCAGGCATTCAAATTCCCCAGCAGTAACTACCTGAGGAAGTGCCTTTAGAGCAGCCAGCTGGAGAACCCCATGGAGAGTTCCAGGCAGAGCAGAGTGTCCTCTGTGAGGTTTCCAAATAAAAGAGATAATAACAACAGGTAGAGAGAGAAGATCAAGTCAGCTGCTCACAACAGCCTACAGGAACCAGCTGGGGAAGTTGAGGCAGTCAGCTAAATTCCCAATCAAGGTTTCTCTCCACGGCCAAGCTTCCTATTTCTCAAAGTCTAGCCTCTCCTTTCCACTCTAAGCACTTAGATTTTATTATATTAAAGATATACCTTTATGAATCTATGTAAACGTGTGTGTGTGTGTGTGTGTGTGTGTGTGAGAGAGAGAGAGAGAGAGAGAGAGAGAGAGAGAGAGGGAGGGAGGGAGGGAGGAGGGAGGGAGAGAGGAGAGAGAGAGAGAGAGAGAGAGAGAGAGAGAGAGAGAGAGAGAGAGAGCGTGCAGGTGCCCATGGGGACCAGAGGAGGGAGCTGGAGTCCCTGGAGCTGAAGTTCCAGGCAGTTGTCAGCCCCTGACATGGGTGCTGGGGCTGGAACTCTAAAGGAGCCGCACATTCTCTTAACCTCTGAGTCACCTTCCCAGCCCACTCTTCGTGTTTTTGCATCACGGGGGAAAGATGACAGCCTCTGTTGGACTTGGTTTACCTCACAGCTTTTCTCAAGGGCATAGCATTTCCGTTCTTGGACTGTTTACTATTTTCTCCTCTCTGTCACGAGGTTAGCAAGGGAGGGGGATATCAAACACCCAGAGAAGGGACCTTGGCAGACACTTTGAGACACACATTCTTGTGTCTGAAGTGGAGGGGCAACCCAATTCCAGAGACACACGACGGTTTGCCAGTATGGTCATGTGCATCACAGGGAGGATGCAGGCATTCTCGGGACCCCGGCATCTCCTGAGCTTTCCAGCTTTTGCATATCATGTAACTGTGGGAAGGTGGTGCTTAGGACTGTGGCAGCTGTTTTGTGATAATGAGGTGATCCACCTGTTGCTAGAGTTTTCCTGCCTTGCCCACAGTCAGGACAAATCTTTGTCACCCGCCAGTCCCACAGCCGCTCAGACCCAACCAAGTAAACACAGAGACTTATATTGCATACAAACTATATGGCCGTGCCAGGCTTCTTGCTAACTTTTCTTATATCTTAAAGTAACCCATTTCTAGAAATCTATACCTTGCCACGTGGCTCGTGGCTTACCAGCATCTTCACATGCTTCTTGTGCTGGCAGCATCTGGCAGTCAGTCCTTCTGCCTTCCTGTCCTTTTATTTCTCCTCTCTGTTAGTCCCGCCTATCCTTCCTGCCTAGCCACAGCCGATCAGGTTTTATTTATTAATCAATCAGAACAACTTGACATATAGACCATCCCCCAGCACAGCCAAGTGCAGACCATCTCAGACACCTGCACTCAGGCCCATGGTCCTAATCATCCTCTATGCGGACCTGCTGGGTAACGCCACAAAGAACCCAAGAAGGGCTCCCACAGGACATACAGAACATCCCACAGCATCCACCGTCATGCGTGTTGTGGTAAGGAGGGAAAATGTCCAGAGCCTGGTTGTCTGGTGATAGCAGGAAGCCAGCTGTCGATTCCACAACTTGTTCCATAAACAATGGATATCTTGAGGGATAAAGTCATGAGCTGACCACTCTTTAACTTGCTGCTGAGAGGACTCCTACATGTAAAGGCAGACAAAAGCATGGCTCCTGGCTCAAGGATTGAATGCTTTAATGCTGTATGAAATAAAACTATGAATGGTAGAGAAGGCTCAGGTCTGTGTTTCACACTCCTGTGGAATGTGGCCTGTTTGTGAGACATCTAGCCAAAGCCATAAACCGGCAGACAACAGATAGAAGACAGGCCATGCTCAGCATGTGCAGCCCAGTGCAGTGTTTAAACATGCCAGCTTTCAGTGAGTGAGTGCCTAGATGATGTGGCCAGTGAGTGACCAGATGATGATTGAGCCGCTGATAAAGGCCTTCGTGGAGGCTGCACATGGGGGTTTGGAGAGAAGAAAAGCTAAGACACAGTTGGGATGTGGCAGAAATCAGGGACGCTTTCACTGAGGCATGTGAAAGACTAAATGAAAACCCTTTGTGTTTTCAAAACATATCTTCACAGAAATAGAATTGCATCAAGTTCCCTCTATCTCCGTCCTCCCTCCAGCCCCTCCTAGGGTCCTCCCTCTAACCCACCATGTCTCCCCACTCTGAAGTTGATAGCTTCTTTTATTGTTGCTACATATACACAAAGACGTATGTGTGTCTATGTATGCACACTTAAATAAGCACAACCTGCGGAATCTGTTTTTGCTGTTTGTGTGCATATGATTTCAGGGCTGACAAGTCTGTAGTGGATAACCAGAAAGGGAACTCATCCCCAGGATAGGCTAATTCTCTATCTCCCAGTAATCATTAGTTGCCTGGGGATGGGAACCCATGAAATTTTTTCCTTTTTTGTGTTCACATATCTATAGATAACGCCACTGTTCAGGTCTTATTAATGCAGCCATTTTTAGTAGAGACTACTTCACAACAGACTGCAACTCTTCTGATTCTTGCAATCTTTCCACCCTCTCTTCTGCAATGTCCCCTGAGTCACAGATACAGGAGCGGCAATGCAGATGTGTCCATTGGGGCTGGGCTCCCCACAGTTCAGTGATCTGTGCATTGTGTCCAGTCGAGGTTTTCCGTCATGGTCTCCATTTACTGTAAAGAGAGGCTTCTTTGATGAGGGATGATAGATAGCTACATTTACCTGTAGGTATGAGTAAGATGAGAACGTATTAGGGAATTATTCTGGTCTAGGAAAATGGTGGTAATGGATTCTTTTCTAAGGCCCATGGCCTTACTATCCCTGGGAAGCGGGGTAGGTTTCCAGTAGCAGGTGTGATTTCCCTCCCATTGAGTGGGCTTTAAGGAAAATCCATTGTTTTGTGAGCAAATTAGCTTTCATTTGCTCTCTTTCTGTGATTTCCCTTATGTGATACGTTCCCCTTGAGGAGGACAGCACCCTCGGCTTTTGCAAAAGAAAACTTCACAGGCGAGATGAAAACCAAGTGAACGAAATTGGATCTGCAATGTGGCACAGCATCTCAAGGATTCTTATTTGAGGACTGAGGGAACGTGACAGTCAGCAGCCAGCCTGTGCCTGTGCCCCAGTGATGTGCTCGCTCCCATTTCAGCTCTGGAACTTGACAGTCAGACAGCCTTGGCCGGCCAGTTAATTTCATTTGAAGAATATTCCACGGGCCTTTCTTTGATTCCTCTTCGGACTTTGAAGTTTATTTCCGTTTTCTAGGCTTCCTTCAAACGATGATACACCCTGGGTAGGAGCTTGCAGAGCTAAAGGCAGGCTATTTATGGTCAAGTTCTCTCAGGTCTCCTCTTTCATTAAGTTCTAGGGGAAGGATTCAAACCGAGCCTCTGGAGTGAGCTCAGCTGGCTGCCATAGTCAGAGTTTTTGCATGAGAAGTGTGAGCAGATGAAATTGTTTGGACCAGAGAATATGACAGGTGTGTCTCTGAGAGCACCATGGCTCCTGTATGGCCATTAATCTTACTATGTTGCATTGCCTTCTTCCCCGAGTTGTACTGGAATATTCCAGTGGTTCAAAATGTTACAAAAGTACAAAAGTTCAAGAGTGGGCTCAGAACAAGAGCGGTGTGGGTGGATGCTGACATTTCTCTCAGGTCTGTCTAAGAACCTCCTTTGGGTCAAGTGGTTCTCTGGACTGTTAGGAGTGATTGGCTCTGGGAGCTTTGGGAGGCCATTTAGAGTCTTCGGTGATATGGACAGATGCTCTGGCCATTTTCCTTCCCAGGCTTGCAATTCAGGTGGACTGAGAGTTCAGGTGCTGTAAGACGTATCCACATTGTCCTTTCCTACCATCCTTCTCATTCCCCTTCCACCATTCAGAGGCTGCCTGGAGGAAGTCTTCCTGTCTGTACCTGGAAACTCCTCTTGGCCATGGACATACAACTTCTGTTAGAAATATGGCCGTTCAGCACAATACAGCCAATGCTGTTGTTGGAGGTGTGGGTGAGCCAGCCCCAAAGTTGTGAGCATGGGAAAGCTGTCCCTACTACTCATCTGTCATGCGGCCGTGTGGGTCGGGGAGAGATGCACCCACTTACCCCTCGCCCCTTACTGCCTGTGACAGATGAGCTAGCTGACACCCCCCCGCCCCCCACCCGCCCCCCGCTGTAGCACTTGGGAAAATGGAACCTGTACCTTGCCTGGGTAGCACAATAGAGCTGACTCCTCTGTTGACAGAGGTGTGGGTGAGCCAGCCAAGAAGTTGTGAGCATGGGGGAGCTGTCCCCATTACTCATCTGTCATGAAGCAGCATGGGCGGGGGAGAGATGGTTGCCCCTTCCCCCCCCTCCCCCCCCCCCCTCGTCCGCGTGCAGCCGTCCCACGAAAAAACGTCCGCCCTCATCAGCTGCAGCATGCAGGAGAGCGTCCCCTACACCTCACTTGGACAACACAGTAGAGCTGGTCCTGATGGTGAAGGTGTGGGAGAACCAACCCTGAGGGTGGGAAAGTGAGAGAATTGGCCCGCCCCTTGCTCATCTCTGCAAGGAATGAACTAGCCAGGGCAATGCTGGAGAGCTCCCCCTGGTGGTGAAGACAGGGGAGAACTGGTGGGTTGACTGACCCTGCAAGTAAGTACCCAGGTCCAGCAGCAGGGTTATGTGTTGGCCCACCCCAATATCCACCCCATCTCTGAGCTGATAGAGCCCAGGAGTCGGGCATGGGTTGGTCCTGTGGACCCAGGGTCACAGGATCTCTACAACACAGGGCAACAACAGAATGTCCAGGGAGAGTCCCAGTGAGGGTCCAGAGTCCACGGTGTAGCAGAGACCAGGGACCTTGAACCAGACCACTAATTCTTTGCAATAAATGCCTGCATGTAAAAAATGTATGGACAAAGGGGCTTATTGTGTGACTCACTGTAACACATTGCAGCTTCCATGATGAGAGTTTCCATTTCTCCCTTTCCCCCTTTTTTTCTCTTAAATTTTATTTTGTTTTATTGGGGCGGGGGGAGGGATGGGTAAGGTTGGGAGGCATGATGTGAAAGACACACAGAATAAATAAAAGACAGCTTAAAAAAGAGAGAGAGAGATACATCCTTTATAGAGATGGGGGTGCAGGTGCGGGGCCTGTTGTTAGTAAGCTTGGCTTACTTGGAGAATTCCTGTGAGTGAGAGATTCTCCTGCTCCCCCCGTCCCCACAAAAAGTGGATTGTGTCTGGAAAATGGCAACAGAGGTTGTCCTCTGGCTTCCACAGGTATACACATATAGACAGGTACCTGGGCACACTCATGCACGAACACACACATGTGAGGTCAGGTCTCTCAGGGGTCAAAAGAGGCCATTGGATCCCCGGAGCTGGAGGTAGAGGTAGCCTGGTGCGGATGCTAAGAGCAGAGCTCAGGTCTTCTGTAAGAGCAGTGCATGCTTCTGACTGCGGAGCCACCTCTCCCGCCCCTGGGTATCTCTATGCACACATGCATCTGTGCATTGAAACAATTTCCCAGTTAACTTTCAGTAACCCCAGAGGAAAGTTCCATGCGCATGTCTCTATGGTAGCACCCCTCTCCTCACAGAGCAGCAGCCAATGGGCCGTTAGTCTCAATGTTAACCCTATCACACATATACCTTCTGGATAATTTGTCAGGGGTGAAACGGTGATACCACAGCTACGTCAACTTTATGTTTTGATAGTTGCTTCCGAAATGTCCCTCCACATGTTTGCATGTGGGCCAGGAAGATGGCTCAGAGGGGACAGGTGCTTGCCTCCTCCCAGCAATGTCAGCCTGATGATCCGAGGTCAGTCCCTGGAACCCACATACGAGGGAGAGGGGAGACCTGACTCCACAAGTTGTCCTCTGACACACCGACATGTGATTTGGCATGCCTCCCTTCCCAACAATGTTAAATAATGAAAAACAATGATAAACAAAATGATGAAAAATGAAAGAGTGTACCAATTTCCATTGCTAACAACAGCATATGAGAAGTGTTTTCAGTTCCCTTCCCATTCCCGAGTGCGAGCAAACTTCTTACCATTTTTTACCATATGACAGTATCAGGAGAAGCTAGACACTGACCTTCATGATTTTGACTCCAAGTTCTGGTGAACTTTGGCTGCACATCCCTCATCCAGGGTTTGTGCATGTGACTAATTTTTCCTGCCACACGGCCCGCCGCGGCCCCCCCCCCCCGTTTGTTCTTTGTCCCTTTGTGTTTGTGATGCGCAGGTTTCTGCTTCTTTTAAAGAGTCAATCCTTTCAGGATGACTTCATGACTTCATTGGGTGTCTTCCTCAGGAAGTCTTTTGTTTCTCATTGAGGGCATTACCTGAGCATTTACATGCTCACCTCGGTGTGACTCGTCAGCAGCCAGCCACTGCTCCTGGGATCCATTTCACATCACTGAATTAGATTTGTAATGTTTGAGTGTCTTCCTCCACGGAGCTGTCACTGCAGGAAGTAGATAAAGAACGTGGATCGATATAAAAAGAGCATGCTCTGGGGAGGTGTGAGTTTTGAAGGAAGAAATTCTAATGCAGAAACCCGGGATGAACATAGAGTAAAACAGAAATGAAGCTCCTGGGCACAGTCGTCATGACCTGGGCTTGGATCTCACCCTAGTCCTTTCTAGCCTGTGACAGAATTATTGCAGTTCTGCTTGGTTGCTAAATCCCTCCGTTGACTATTAATGATCAATTAACATTTAAAATTGTGAAAGTATTTGGTATCATTGTACAAAGAACGGTCTTTAAAAATTGGAATCTACATAAAATCATAGTTTATTCTAGATTGGGGCCAAGTTGTGGTGGCTCACGCCTTTAATCCCAGCACCCAGGAGGCAGAGGCAGGTGGATCTCTGAATTTGAGGCCAGCCTGGTCTACAGAGCAAGTTCCAGGACAGCCAGAGCTACATCGAGAAACTCTGTCTGGAAAAACCAAACCAAACCAAAGTCAAAAAAGAATCCTAGACTGGGGTTACAGGATAAATGAAGTGTTTGGGTAATTTAATTTAAAAACAGAACCAGGTTTATAATTTTGACCACTTTGGAATTAATTCTATTACTATATAATTTAATCTCTCAGGCCTAGATAAAATTTTAATCCTCGGGGATAATTTCTGTTCTCGGAAGGTGAATTCGCTCCAGCCACTGAAGAGCTTCATCTTTTGGGGACGTGAACAAACTCTCCTAGGAGCCATTGTTCCTGCCTCGGTGTCTGCTCAGATCAACCTGGGGCAGCTGTGGGCACAGGTGCAACTTCAACAGGTCTCCGAGTCTCCACCTGGAGAACGGTGAGGGTCGCATTTCTCCAAGGCCTGCTCTTTCGAGATCTCAGGGAGTCTCCAAGCTCTCCTCAGTGGCTGTCACCACTGCCAAGGACCTGTCTATCTCACTCCTGACAGGATTTTCCCTCAGTGGGTGGCCATCTTAAGTAAGCTGAGCTGGAGCCTTTAGCCTGGTCTTGCTTTTTCTATATGTGGTGCCCTGGTTGCTGCTCCTTACAGTACAGATTTCCTCGTTTACTGCTCTGTTCTGGTGTGTAGTTTCCAGAGGCTCAAGTGTTAGATGCTTGGTTGGTCACAATTTAATGAAATTAGGAGGCGTGGAATCTGTGAGTGGAGCAACCTAGTGGGAGGTTATCGGAAAGTTATGGGGTGCCATCCTCTCAAAGGATTGGTGGTTTTCCCCTGGAAGTGGATTGCATCTCACAGGTCTGGGATGTGCCGTGAAGTCATCAGCAGACCACCCCTTCCTTTGGAGGATACTGATTTTAATTAAATGTTCTAAAGTCTGTACTCATATCTGATAGAATCACACTCCAAAGCGCCTTTGCCCAACCCCGGATGCAATCATCGCGACTGAATGTGTGATGTCTTCTGTACAAGAAAGAGCCATCTGCTAGCTGTGGGTAGAGAAGATTCCTTCATTCTAATGTTATGGCCACTGCATGCAGCCTGAAATGCCCGTTTGCTGGTTTTCTTCAAAAGGCACTGAATGTGAGCTCTGATCTGTAATTATGTCTGAAGACAAATTCCTGGGATCTACTGTTGCTTTTCTCCATGGTGATAATGGTAAAGGGTGCAGCAGGAATCTTAAAAGGTCTTAATAAAAACAAACCCAGTGCCAGTTATTGGGGTGAACGCTGGAAGATCAGAGAAGCAGAACAAGCCACAGCCTCCTCACCTCACCAATTCCTCAGCTGATCTCTTTCCTCAGACTGGAAGTCTCTGAGTCCTCATCCGAATGGGTCTCAGCTGAACTGCTGCTCAAAAACCTAAAAGCTTAACCAGGCTCTAGTTCCTGGTCTTCACGTCTTTTATACCTTTCTGCTTCCTGCCATCACTTCCTGGGATTAAAGGCGTGTGTCACCATGCCTGGCTGTTTCCAGTGTGGCTTTGAACTCACAGAGATCCGGATGGATCCCTGCCTCTGGAGTGCTAGGATTAAAGGTGTGTGCTACCACTGCCTAAACCTATGTCTAATATTATGGCTGTTCTGTCCTCTGACCCCAGATAAGTTTATTGGGGTGCACAGTATTTTGCGGAACACAACACCACCACAGAAGGGGGTCATATTAAGTAGCTCTTCTTCCTGTGCCTTCCCTTTCTGACCTCTGCCTATCTTTCCTCCATCCCCGACATGTGGTCCTGTTGTCCTGTACCTACCTGGCACCACCCTTCATTTTATCCGCTGCCCTCCATCTCCCAACGTTCTACGTCTCTGCCAGTCTCTGCCAGTCTCTTCACACTTGGGCATCCTGCCCGCTCCTCCCCAGTTTGTTGTCATTTGTGTCAAGGAGCTGTTGTGTGTGACAAATCCACCTCACACTGACGTCTTGAGCAACAGCCTCGCTCACTGACAATGTAGGCTGATTCGATGAGTTCTACTTACTTCCAAGTGTATATTTATGAGGTTATCTCTATTTATGAGGATTTATTTTCCACCCGTGATGCCATTGGTGGCGCAAGCCGGGTATCCTTGGCTGAAGTCATTCCCCTGTCAGAGCACTGTCCCTGGGCTCTACCTCTACGTGACAGGTGCAAAACTCGTTGTGACAAGAATATCCTGGGCATTGGAGGATCGAGGGGCTGAGGGGATGGCATTTGCTCCTAGTTGAAAGGTGAGTGCTTACTTAGCACAGCCCTGGGAGAAACATTTGTAAATGCAGGGTTAATGAATGCATACAGCTTGATCCCTTTATAAGCATCTTCCAGAAGCATCTGGCACACAGTAGCTGGGTCTTTAATAGGTTTCTATCAGGGAGAATATATGAAGAGGCAATGAAAGAAGAAGGGAAATCGCCTTGCAATTAGCTGATTGGAGATATGAGAGGATTCAATGACCAGCTTGAGCTATAGGTTTGGTTGTTCAACATCCCTTCTAAGTTTTCTTGAAATACAGAACCTACTTGTGTTTGTGTGTGTATGTGTGTGTAAATTGATTTTTTTTTTTTGAGACAGGGTTTCTCTGTGTAGTGTTGGTGCCTATCCTGGATCTCGCTCTGTAGACCAGGCTGGCCTCAAACTCACAGAGATCCGCCTGGCTCTGCCTCCTGAATGCTGGGATTAAAGGCGTGCACCACCACCACCACCACCACCACCACCACCACCACCACCACCACCACCAAGCGTAAATTGAATTTTAGCCAGTTTTACCCTCATATGTCAAATTCATCTCATTCTTATATTTTATATATAAGAAAGACATAGTTTATTCTTCAAAGGGTGAGCCTATTTAATCTTTGTAAAACTTTTGGAATTGTGAATTATTATAACTAGACTACAAGGAAGAAGAAAAACTGTGACTTGAATGTGTATGAATTGGACGGGGGAAAGTTCAAATGTGTGGAATATGTGAAAACACCAACAAACTGCTGTACCAGGAATTTGGAGAAAATGTCACAGTATATGAAGAAAGAATTATGAGGGCATTTGGTATCATTATATAACAGATAGAGTTTAAAATTAGTATTTGTAAATCACCAGTGATGTTGACCTCTGGCTCTTTAGCCTTTTGTTTAATTCGCACCTTACAATTAATTGCTAGTTTCTTGCTTTTTAGAATAAGATGCCCACACCTCCCCCACCCTCCTGCTCTCTGCCACTGTCTAGATTCTATGCTCATATGCACTATTAACAAGACATGGAGGACTTTTGAAGTATCCAGTGTGAGCCTTCATATTTCATTTTTCTTGTCAGAAAAGTAGTTTTCTTCAAGCTGTAACTCAGTTACTCTCTTCAGTCCTAGCCTGGAAAGCTGCTGTCCATCTTGCTTCTGGACATGTCAAGAGAAGGAGTCACAGAGAAAGAAGAGTTTCGGGAAGGAGTATGGGAATACTGTCACATGATTTGCTGTGTGTGTTTCTGCATGGTTGACAGAACCTGCAATTCTCTTCAGGATGAATGGGCTCCCACATCTACCTTATTACTATATTCATTGGACAAAGGGGCAGGGTTCATGGTTATATTTTCATTCAGTCACATAATGTCCTCACTTCTCTTTACCATCTCCCATCCCTGCCTCTTCTACTCATCCACTTCCTCTTCCCAAATAGCCCTTATTTGTTTTCATGGGATATTATCTGTGAATGATGTGTGCGTGTATGTATGTGTGTATATGTGCATATATGTGTGGTGTGTGGTATGTGTATGTGTTCATGTGTATTTATATGTGTGTATGTGTATGTGTGGTGCATATGTGTTTGTATATGTGTGTGTTGTATGTATGTATGTGTGTATGTATGTGTGTGTATGTGCATGTGTGCGTGGTGTGGTGTGTGTGTGTGTGTTGAGAGAGAGAGAGAGAGAGAGAGAGAGAGAGAGAGAGAGAGAAGAGAGAGAGGAGAGAGAGAGAGAGTTTGTGCGTTAAGAACCTCAGCTCCACATCTGAGAGAAAACATGCAACATTTATCTTTCCGAGTCTGATTCAACTTGCTTAATAGGAGACACTCCAAAATAAATTCCATTAACTTTTCCTGGAAATCTTTGGTGTGGCAAAGTTATGGGACTTCATGGACTGGTGTTGTTTGAATGAATGAAGGCAGAATGAAGTCTTGTCTTCACACACTGGGATTTTGTCAAACACCAAACTTTCTTTGCAGTTGTCAAAGAGACTTCAGTTGGTTTCCTGAGAACGGATGTTGTCTTTCTCTGAAGCACTCTGAAGACAGCTTGATGGCTGTCTCTCCAGGTGTGGAGTCACAGCATTTCATGGGTGGCTGACATCCTAGGGACACAGCAACTTTATGTTAAGAAAAAAAAGTAAATTCTGAGTTCAGAGATGCTGTTGGCCTTTAGCTAATCATGTCTCTGTAGAAAGGAAGTGGTTGTGGGCGTTGGTGGCACACGCCTTTAATCCCAGCACTCAGGAGGCAGAGCCAGGCGGATCTCTGTGAGTTCAAGGCCAGCCTGGGCTACCAAGTGAGCTCCAGGAAAGGCGCAAAGCTACACAGAGAAACCCTGTCTCGAAAAACAAACAAAAAAGAAAGAAAGAAAGAAAGAAAGTGGTTAAGAGTCAGGAACAGTCAGGTTAAGAGTATATTACAATTAAAATAATGTAAATTTACAAAAAGAAGAAAGGCCAGGGGCCACCAGGCAGCACTAGAGCATGCCAGGGTCTGGGCAAGCATAGGACACTTTGTGAAAGGATTCTTTGACCTCTCTGAGTCACTAAGGTACTCAAAGTGTATTTAGAGGAAAAGTTTTAGATACCAGAAAAAGAGAAAAAAACTTCTCAGATCCCTGAGACCCTGTGAGTTTTGGTGATTGAATCTGACTTTGGCTTTTGATGTGAATATGTTTTCTGGTAGTGGTTCAAGGGCATCAGACATAAGTAATGAAACAGGATTGTATCTTTTCAACTTTTAAAAATCTTCCCCAGAGCCATAAGCTGTCCTTAGAAGTCAGCCAGCTTCGTGAGCTATGTATTAATAGGAGCATGAAAGCATTGGAGAAACTGACTTGGGCCATGGATGTCCACAGAGTTAATGGAAGCTCTGATTAGATGTACATACTAGGCCATTTAGTTTGTTGACATTGAGTAGTACCTCCAATACCTGCATTCATTGCCGAGTGTGCGGGTAACTGCAAATGGATTTATGCTCAAGTGTTTTGGCCTAGTCTGTTCCTTTACTTATCAGCCCACTTGTATTGCTCTATGGCATCTGACGTTTATCTCCTTGGAATTCTTCCAGTTCGCTCCAGTGGGAATACACTGAGGTCAGCAGGCACTTGTATCTCACCTTCTTTTTAAAAATGCTTTTTACTTTATGTATATGAGTGTTTGCCTGGATGTATGTCTGTGCACCAGATGCATACAGTGTGCAGTGCCTAGAGAGGCCAGATGAAGGTGTCAGATGCCCTGGAGCTGGAGTTGCAGGTGGCCGTGAAGTATCATGCTGGAAACCAAGCCTGTGTCCATCGGCAAAACACTGAAAAACACTGTGTCCCATTATGCTAGCAGCTACCTCATCCTTTTGCTCCCAGAGGCCACATCCAATGTTGACCAATGCCTCCTAGGTCTGTGTAAGCGAATGCTGTGATGCTCAGGAGACAGGGGATTGATGTAAAGACACACTGCTCAAATGAGTCCCCATCTTTGAGTGCTCCATGACCGTATGTTCTTTATATTATTATACACGCTCATATATAATATCTGAGTCATGGTCAAACATATTAAAAATCACACACAAAATGCATGCATGATTATTTTCTTTGAAAACATTTAAAACAGCATTTCTTTATGAGTTCCTGAGGTTTGGTCACGTGTAGTCCAGGCACTTTCCTCTGGTGCTCACAGAGTTCCTCACACTCAGAAGGAAGCAGTTCTGATGTCTCTGTACCCTGTGTGGAATTATCTAGAATTGGGTGTTTCTCTTGAGACAGAACCCCTGACCTCTGAAGTGCTTAGACGTGTTGATCACACCTCTTTCCTCCTTTCCTATATTTTCCTGCTAGAGCTTGTTTTTCAACTTCAAATGGAAGTTGAGAAATTTGTCTAGAGTTTAGTGAAAACACAACACTGACGCCCAGCAGAAAGATTTCTCTCCACCTTCAAAGAAAGAGTAGCATAGAGCGTTGGAGGTCTGGCTGTGCATGATGCATTTGAAAATGGCACCCTGGTTATTTTGTGACACCCCTGCAGTAATCAAACATGACCAGTTCTCTTGGGAACCAGTAAAGTACCCACACTATGGTCTGAGCCTATTCTTTTGGATTTTCAATGAAGACCCAAAACGGGGAGATGTTTTGGGATTTGGATTAGAAATTCATTAGGAAGGAGACAGACAGAGTAAAACATTTGTGCTTTGTCTAAGAACAGAGTCATGTGCTCCTTTAGAGTTCCAAAGCTATCTTCTTAAAGTGACCCTGTCTTGCTTGCTTGCATTACTGAAGTACTGTGATCAAGGTCCCACCCACCTTCCTGGGTGGAGGCAAGTCATGACGTTTTGTTAACTGTATTGAGGTTTCTCTCTGACTCTTAAGACTTTTATTGAAAGATTTTTTTTTATTTTAAGTCTATTTTTATGTAATTGTTCACAACTTCTGCTTCAGCCTTCTTTTTTTAAGATTTATTTTTTTTAACTACATTTATGTATTGTGTCTGTATGTGTGTGTGTGTGTGTGTGTGTGTGTGTGTGTGTGTGTGTAACACACACTCATGTGCTGCAGCAAGAGTGTAGAGCTTGGGGGGCAACTTGTAGGAGTCATAAGGCTTGGTAGCAGACATTCTTACCCATGGAGCTATCTTTCGGGCCCTGCATTATCCTTCTTCATGTATATTTTATTTTTGCTCATATCTTAGTATACAAACAATAATTAAGTAAAATAACTGAAAATTATATTATTCCTAATGTAGCAGGAATCTTAGAGAGTCTGCCCAACTTCTCAGCTGATCTTGTTTCCTCAGACTGGAAGCCTTTGTGTCTTCATATCTGAATGGTTCTCAGCTGAACTGTGCTGCTAGAAACCTGAAAGCTTAACCAGCTAAATGTTTAATCAGCCAAATGCCTCCAGCCTCTGGTCCTCGCGCCCTACGTACCTTTCTGCTTTCTACCACCACTCCCTGGGACTAAAGGCTGGCTTTCTGGGATCAAAGGCATGTGTCACCTTGCCTGGCCATTTCCAATGTGGCCTTGAACTCACAGAGATCCAGAGGGATCTCTACCTCTGGAGTGCTAGGATAAAGGCGTGAGTGCCACCATCCTCCAGCCTTTGTATCTAGTGGCTGTTCTGTCTCTGACTCCAATAAGTCCACTAGGGTATACAATATTTTGGGGAACACAACACCACCACATCCTAATTTTACTCAGAATATCATAATCTTGTTGTTTTCACTTTTATTTTCTAAAAAGAAAGATACATTTATCCCAGGCTGGCCTTGAACTCACTATATAATCAAGATTGACCTTGAACTTGTCCTCTGCATCCACCTAACCAGATGTGGATTTCGGATGTGTCCACTGTACCTGGTTCCTGGATTTTTTTATTCTCCAGTAAATGAATTTTTAAAAGTTTTATTATGTAAAACTCTTGCAAATAAAGAAAAATGTAACAATTGGATTTTTTTAACATAGAAAACTACACGGGTTGATTCCATGACACCAGAGTAGTCTTGTGTAAGTGCAATCAGTGAGCTTCTATCGCTTGCCCTGTGTGACTGGAGCATGTTCATCACCTGTTTTCCAGGACAGCTGGACACGGGTTCTACTCACTCTATTATTGCACATGAGCCTGATGCTTTTCTATCAGGTCCATGAAAGGAGCTGACAGGTCAGGCTGTTTTATGTCTAAACAATTTGCAAATACGCAGAATAATTTTTTCTTGGCATATACAAAGACTTTGTCTATAAAATGCTCCCCCGCAAGGCATTATGGGTACAGGTTATCACCAGAGTCTCTTCCTCTTTCTTTTTCCTTGGTTCTTTTGTCCAAGTACACATATCCTTAGGAATAATTCATTTTATTTGAAAATCTTCATCATAAGATATTGTTCAATGATATTCTTGCCAGACTGTCTGTAATTTTAAAGACAATTTTTCCTGATTTTTAAAATCATTTCTGTTTTGTGTCTTTTTTTTGTCTTCAGAATTGTCTATTTTTTTTTAACAAGGGATATCTTTTTGATTGAATTTGCATTCAGAATTCCATGCAGTCGCACCCTGCCCATACCCTTTCCCCCATCCCTCTTCCTCCAGTACCTCCTTCTTTCTGTGTTCTGTTCCTTTCTCTAGCCAATGGTTTAGCTCCTTTATCTCCTTCATCTCTTTTGTAACAATGTCACTCAGAGCCATGACTTTTCCTCTATGTATTTGCTTATGTGTATGCTTTATTTTTCATCTGTTCCATTCTCACTTTTTGTCATTATATTTATGATATAATGATCTTGATACGGTTTTAAACCGGTGTTTATGCAGAATGTTCTATAACTGTGAAGTTCTTGTGAAGTGTGTCTCACATTTTGAAAGGCAATACTAAAACCTTGCCTTCCCTTTGACTGGGGAGGTCAAACTGAAAATTCTGCCCTTGTGGTGTTCCTCACAGGGCTGGGACTTCTCCAAACAGGCTGTTCATTAAGCTACTAGTCTCTGTCTCCCGTGTCTCTTCTTCCAGCTCACAGTACCTAGTGTGCTGTCACCCCTTCCAGTGTTCTCATGAGACCTCCTTTCATAGAAGTCCTTTGCTTTGTCCCCCCCAGCCTCTGGCTCCCCTGGTTCACACCCAGTTCTAAGTGGTAATTCCATTGCTGTGGAATGTTCCTCGCTGGTGTCTACCCTCCAGGTGGCACCATCCTTGTGAGGACCTCGGCTGAAGAACTGGTTGGGTACCAGCTTTTCCTTCCCATGGTCACTCCTGGTTACAGTTCCCAGAGGCCTGTCTCTTTCCGCTGTGGGGCTCTCGACCCTCCTGAGGCTCACCCATCATCTCCTTGGACAGCTCTAAGCAGAGTCTATGCTGTAGGTGATATCAAGGCCATCCAACTGTTCCTTAAGTTTATATTGATCTCAGTCAGTCCATCAGTTCAGAACTGAGACAAATTTCTTTCAAATTCTATACATAAACTCATAACCTACTCAGACCAATGTGGTGGTTTTTTGTGAGTGTTTGTTTTGATGGTTTTTCACACTTTCTGAGTCTTCAAGGTTGTTTTATTGAAAAAGAATGGGCCTTCTGAGGACTATCACAAGACATCTAAAAACCACAAAATCAATGTTCATGTTACTAGTAACTACAGCAACCATGACAGTGATAGGAGTGATTTTTGTTAAAAGCATCTCATGTTCAGGCACAGACATTCACCTGCTGTGATAGATACCATTATTCTTTCTTTATCAATAGGAAAGGTCACTGATTAGTGACGTCACAAAGCAGGCATGTAGCAGTCCTGAGATTTAACCAAAGTACTGACTCTGGAGCCAACACTGGCTGCTGTGATCTAGAACAATCAAGTTCAAGAATGAACGCTGGGCAGTGTCTCTGATTTGAGACAAATTCTTTGGTGATGCACAAGTACAATGAACTGATAAAAAGTTGGAGATGTGGTGACGTCATAGAAAAGTGCTGGAAGGAGAGCAGGAGAGAAACCCTGTGGGCGAAGGCCCGTTAATGCGTTAATGACTCACATGGGATACGAGGATCAACACGACCTTTGTTAAACGTAAGAATCCAAGTTTAGTTTCTCCAGTTTTCAAGTTAATTTTTATACGTCAGCCCCCTCAGTGATTATGTTGTCATCGACAAAACTTTATTAAACTGAATTTAAAATAAGCACTGCACACACATCCACCGCACGAAAAAGCTTCCCTGATGAGGTCTGAGAGTGGCACTAATCCATGGGTATAGAGATAGGAATCTAGAGAGCAGCTGGTAATCTCTTCACTTAGCAAAACAATTCCTGTAGGCTTACCCTTTAAGATCATATAAAAGACCCAGAATCACTGCCAAACAACTTAAAATACTTTAGAGTAAAAAACCACACTGTCTTAGTTACTTTTCTATTGCTGTGATAAGATACCATGACCAAGGCAACTTATAAAAGAAAGTGCTTGATTTAGGCTTACAGTTCTTGGGCATTAGAGTCCACAGTGGCTGAACAAAGGCATGATCATAGGAACAGCTGAGAGCTCACATCTTGATGCACAATGAGGAGGCAGAGATAGATTAGATAGATAGATGGATGGATGGATGGATGGATGGATGGATGGATGGATGGACAGATGGACAGATAGATAGATAGATGGATAGATGGATGGATGGATAGATGGGTGGATGGATGGATGGATGGACGGACGGACGGACGGACAGACAGACAGACAGACAGACAGATAGATAGATAGATAGATAGATAGATAGATAGAGCATACTGTGAATGGTGCAAGTCTTCAGAAACCTCAAAGCCCACCCCAATGACACACCTCCTCCAATAAGGCCACACCTCCTAATCCTTCCCATACAGCCCCACCACCTGGTGATGAAAATATTCAAATACATGAGCCATTATCACTCAAATTATCATGATGTCTATTAAAATGTTTAAATCAAAATTAAGAGCAACTCCCCGTTGTAAATAAGATAACAAACCCGCATTTTTCTGTTGTTTTATATCATAATGGAAGAAATATTTTCTCTAGGCCCCAGTTGTGCAGCCCCTAAGCCAAAGACAAGAAGTCACTTTGAGTTTGGCCCTTGTTTAGTTTTCAACTACTGAAGCTTCATTCCCTTTGATCTCTTCTTAATTTTGTTCACATTTTCCGGCATGAGAACGTGTTTGATTGCATTTGTTCTAACTTTTCCCGTTTATCATCTGCTTTCCTGTTGTCAACATCTGCAAATATCTTTGATGCCACATTTAAAAGGGTCAACTTTGTGATTCATTTTTGTCTTAGTTTTAGCAAAGGGGACCTAATTAGTTACAAATCTTCCTTTGTGAGTTGCCAGAAAGCAGCTCTGGTAGAGTAACAGCTCTTTTCAAATCAAATGCCTCCCAGGGGAAAAACATAAAAAGAAGCTTGTTCTTCTCAATTTACCTTTATAATTTTCTTTGAAGACACATTTGGAGGTGAGGGTTATTGAGTTATGATAGCCAGCTCATCCTATTGAAACGTATTGCATTCTGAACTGTAGTGGAGCATGCTAACAGGTGGTTGTGTTACTGAAACTGCCCACACTATAAACACACCAGTCTCCGAATGGACCGGAGGTGCGAGGCCATCTGTCTGATGTTTGTTGTTCAGTGGGAACACAACTGGAAAAATCAGTTTTGGGGGAGGAAGCACCAGAATACAGATCATGGTGTTATTGAGTAACAAAAATGTTTAGGGACAAATTAAAAAGAAATTGCTTATCTCTTTATTGTGTCTTTCTAAAAAAAAAAAAAAAAAAAAAAAAACCAAAACAAATAAGCAAACAAAAGGCTTGCAGGAGCTTTTCAGAATGCCTCCATGAGAGCTAGTCCTCAGGGAGGACTTTGAAGTCAGCTCTAGCTCCAATCCTCCCAGGCCTGTGTCTAATGAATGTATGTGGTGTCTTGAGCAACAGGGACCTGCCTTCAACTTCTGAGAAGCAACCAAGGGTGAGAACAACAGCCTGTGATTTGTTGAGAGTCTCTTAGATTCTCCTGACCACCAACACCAAGGGAGCGTTATCATGCCCAGTCCTGGGGTTTTGTTAGGTGATCTATAGCTCTTGGAGGGAGTATTATCAGACAAAGTGGTGTGATTTCACTGTGTGTGTGTGTGTGTGTGTGTGTGTGTGTGTAGTAATTTTAGGTATAAATTTTAGCTATAGGTATTGATTTCCCATGTCTTTCTCAATTGTCTTCAATGTTTTATTCCCTCTTTTCCTTCTGTATTATCTTCCCTCCCCACCCCCAGTTCAAGCTGTTCCCCATTTTTCCCATTTCCCTTTTCATATCACTTATATCCCACTACTCTCCCCACCTCCATGGTCCTTTTTACCGTCCTGGTTTCCATGGTTACTCCAGAATATATACTCACATCTGAAGATTTGGAGCTAGGAGCCTTGGATGAGGGAGAACATGGGTGCTTGTCTTTCTGGGTCTAGGTTGCCTCACTCAACATAATATTTTCTAGTTCTCTCCATTTATCTGCAAATTTCATGAATCATTTTTCTTTACAGCTGAATAATATCCCATAGTGCATATGCAATACACTTTTATTATCTACTAATTGGTTGAAGGACATTTAGGTTTTCTCTGTTTCCTAGCTATTATGGATTCAGCAGTAGTGAACATGGCTTAGCGAGTGTCTGTGGAGCAGAATGTCAAACCCTTTGAATATATGACAGAGAATGGTATAACTGGGTCCTATTTATTTTAGCCTTTTGACTGTGTTCCACACTCACTTCCAGAGTGCCTCAGAAGGTTGCATTTATATGTTTATTCATTTATATGTATAAAAGACAACAATTATTAAAGAAAAGAAAGGCCACGATTTTGAGGGACATGGGGGGAAGGGATATGATGGGGCAAATATTATAGTTACATTTTAATTAAATACAAAATACATTTTAAATGCCATTTTGAAGCCAAATTTTTAATTACTGCACACCTTTTCTGTCTGGATTTATATTGGCACATCCTCGTTTTCACCCCATAGATGGAGGGAAGTAGTTTACTACCATGCTTACAGAAAGATTTGCTGGTCTTGGATTCTTCACGCTATTGATGGGGAACTTTGGAAAAGCCCTTCTCATGGAAATCATTGATTCGGGGAGGGGTGTCCTTGAGAGAGGTGAGAAAACGTGGGGGAAGCAGAGGTGAAGGGATGGTCAGTATGACTGTGACCTGGGGTCATTATTGCAGGTCTCTCGCATCTCCATGACTTGAAGCTTCATCTCCATTATGAGACTCTCAGAGAATAGAAACTTCATCTGTGAACGAGTTCAGAGGTGGGGACCCCAGCAAGTGATTAGACTTAGACTAAGCCATCAGGGTGGAACCCAGTGTTGATTCCTAGTGCTTTGTAAGAAGAGGACCAGAGACCATGGCTCTTGACGCATGATGCCTCACATGACCCCAGGAAGTCGCAGGGAGACAGGCCATCACCAGACACACGGCCTTAATCTTGCACTTCTGTAACATGAACTGGAATACACATTTTCCTTCATAACTCATCTGGTCTATGGAATTATATTATTAGCCACACAAAACATGTTAATTCAACTAGGTATCTGCTTGTTCATAAACTCACCCTTTCTAGTGTGAGTCCCAGATGTCCTTCATTACTGTCGTCTTCCTTGGTAAGTAGACCTTAAAAAGATTAAGTGAGAAAACTGGAGTGAAAAAGAAAATAAGAGGAGGCAGAGATGAGGTTGATAAGAGAGGGAGGGGCGATAACCAGCTCCATGTTTCACCTGTCACACCTATCACCCGTGCTGGCCCTACATTATCCACACTTGGTCAAAGGAGCTACTCACTTTTGGCACGAGGGCCTGACCATGGCTCTTCATGGTTCTATGAAGATAAGACACTGTGATATAACCTATGATGCTTTGGCTACAAAATCAACAGAGTTGCAGCACGATTGTGTAGCGAATTCACTTCTGAAGTGAACAGTAAAGCCCTAAATGCATTTTCACATGAAATCAAATGAGATGACCAAGCATGTGTCTCCTTGGCATTCTGACTTACGTGCAGAATGAATAGCATTTGGAAAAACTGGGTTTTCTGTCTGTGAGCCTGCTAAAAGTTTCCACACAAGTGTAACCCGGTTACCTGTAACAGGGAGTCCCTGACTCTGCTAGGCTTGGAAAGAGCTTGTAACTCTACTTTTAAAGAACTGCCAATTAAGAACAAAGGTGTGTGTGACTCAGAGCCCTCTGTGCAGTTAGCTCTTGGTATCTATGGACTTAACCAACTTCACATGGAAAATATTCAATAGAATGCTGCATTGTTGCTGATTTATATAGGCCTAAGATGGTTGTGTCTCAAGTAAGCATAGGTTTTTATTTTTACTGTTTCCTAAACAGTACATTATAACAACTATTTGCATATCATTGGTAGGCATTCTGAGTTGTCTGGAGACAAGTTAGCATACAAAGAGTTATGTGAAAATTAAATGCAATTTCTACACTTTATTCTTTTTTAAAACTTTTTTATTATTAAGAAATTTTCTGTTCATTTTATATACCAACCACAGATTTCCCCCTCCTCCCTCTTCCCACACCCCAGCCTTACCCCCCAAACTCACTGCCCCATTCCCACCTTTTCCAAGTCAAGGTATTCCATGGGGAGTCAGCAGAGCCTGGTACATTCAGTTGATGCAGGTCCAATCCCCTCCTCCCTGCACCAAGGCTGCGCAAGGTGTCCCACCATAGGCACTGGGTTCCAAAAAGTCAGCATTATGTATTATGTTATGTAAAGAACTGGGAAATCCTTTTATTTTGGTACTCATGTAAGTCCCATAAACATCTCCCGAGGATGCAGAGAGACCACTGTACATAGTTCTTCTCTGGGCTGTTAAGTGGTCCTTCTTGCCTCCTGGTACATTCTATATAACCTCTGGCAGGCACCTGAAATGTAGGCATCCTTTGTCACCCAATAAGAGTGGAATAGTATTTTGATAATCACAGGACCTGGGCTCAGAATGAGCAACTAAATAAGGAGCTGGACAAAGACTCTAACCCAGAAACACAGCTAAGGTGTTGTGGAGCTGAGAACAGAGTCTAGACTTCTTGAGAATAGAATTTGTGTGGATTGCAAAGAGTGGTGGAGCATGCGTTGTCTGAGCCTGAGGTGAAAGGGGCCTGAGGTAGGTATATTTCATCTCTTACATTTGTCTGCTGGAAACTGTTCCCTTATCCACTCTGCCTTACACATATCAGCTTTATTGCTAATGGTCAAGTACCTTCAAGACTGTTAAAGTCTGAATTAATTCCCATTCGTCAATTCATAAATGAAGACCTTAGAAACAACACCAAATACCTTCTTTTCTCTTATTAAGGTAAATATATTGAAGTGTCTCACCCGCCCTGAGCTGACCACCAGCTCTTTCTAGCCAGGGTTAAAGGAGACTTTAACTTTGGCTTTTCTTTGACCATGCCAGTTACCTTTCCTACAACACAAAATAAAGGCAGCCTTTTAAACCTTCTTGCATCTTCTAAGAGGTACAGAGGTACCAGGCCTCTCTCCCAAAATATGTGTTGACTTTCTGTGGTGGCGGTAATAATGTACCACAAAGTGGGCATCTCTGGAAATAGAAATTGTTCACCATCTTGGATGCCAGAAGCCTGGCACAAAGATGCTGATGGGGCTCCACTCCCTCCTGAGACTCCCGTGGGCATCCTCTCTTGCTCTGCCAGCATCACTAACTCTGTCTGTTTCCACTTGACCTTCCCTTGCACTCTCCTGTATGTCTCTGTGAGGATGCTGTGACTACCTGAAAATTCGAGATGCTCTTGTCACCTGTGATTGTCAGCTTGATCCCTTCTGCAAATAATGTGCCATTTGCCAGCAGCCCTGAAGATTAGGACATAGAGATGTAGATCCCCTGAGGAGTCACTATCCAGTGCCTATAATGCATAATCCCCACAGGACTGGGCTTCCTCCTTGCTTGTAGAGAGTAAGCATGGGATAGGAGAAGTAATATTGGCATGTTTGGGATCATCACAGTTTAAGTCTATGGTGCAGCGGCTCGATGGTGGTGTTTTGCCTTATTCTGAGGTTGATAATGACTTCCCGTTCATCCTGCATTGTCAGCACATGGTGCTTTGCTTGGAAGGATGAAAATCAAGGCAACGTGGTCCAAGCTGTGATTGACTCAGCCATCTCCCCTTTCTTCAGTGAGCAGCTCATGGAGCATCCCAGCCTTCTTCACCTCCCTCTCTCCATCTTTGAATTCAGCAACAGGAAGACTGGTCAAGAGATGCATATCAACACTTTTAATTAAAAATGAAGCCAATACTTTTTTTTTTTTTTTCCTGACAGAAATTAAGGCTGTCTTTGTGAGTTTGACAGTGGTGACTCATTTGGCTAATTAGAAATCATGAGCTAAGTTGTGTCTTCAATTTTAATAAGACTATATTGAAAGTGCCTGTTGAAACAAAAATCATTTTAGAGTCACTGTATTGTTTATATTCAGGAACAGATATGTGCTTGAGAGTGCATACAAATATTGCCCTTTACAGTATACAACAGACAATGTATAGAGCCAAACTCCTGGTCCTGGGTGTCCTTGGAAAATCATAGCCTTTGTACTCTCCTTATTCTTTTAAAAAATGTTCAAAGATTTGTTTATTTTTACTTTATGTATTGTATGGATGGTGTGTGTGTGTGTGTGTGCGTGTGTGTGTGGTGTGTGTGTGTGTGTGTGTGTGTGTGTACTGCAGTGTGTGCACTGCATGCATTCCTGGAGCTGCTGGAGCTGGAGGAAGGTCTCAGAGCCTCTGAAACTGGAGCTGTACCAGTGGTGGGTATCAGGAACCTGAGTCCCTGAGTCGTCCTCTCCAAGAGTAGAGTTGCTGGGCTACCTCCCTGGCCTTTGCACTCTGGAACTCACATCATCTGTGGTTATCTGCACAAGACCTGCGTGAGATTGTGTCCTTCACACACCCTCGTGGGTGGGGATGGAGCCCCACCCTTCCCTGAGCATTGATAGGCAGGAAGGGGTTGATGGAGGACAGAGAGATTACTTTCTTTAGTAGCATCCTACCACTGGCAAGATGTTCATGCTGCTGTAAATAAACTCTCAGCCACACTCCTGTAAACATCCCCAGTGGAACTCACTGGGTTGCAAAACAAAACAAACACACAATAAAACCATGAAAGTAGAAACAGGGCTTAGCTGGGAGGAGGTGGGATCCTCAGGAGTAGGAGGGGCGGCGCAAGAAGGGGTAACAGGGCTGTGTGAGTATGATTGAAATACTTTACAGGTGTGCATGAAGATATCATAATGAAACACATTACTGCATTTAATTGATATGCTAATAAAGCATTAAAAAGCTATTACACTGTAATATATTTCACAACACTTGATTTTCCTAAGTGCTTATGAGTAAACTGAACAATGCAAGGTACCACTTCAATAGTGTCATTTGGTTAAGCTGGATAAACATTTTGAATGAGATTATTTTATCAGAAAATGCTTTTTAAACAGGGCAACAAATGTGTTGTTAGTTGAGCTGATTCTATTTTTTTTTTTTTCCACAAATATAAAGTCATACTTTCAGCTTATTCACAAAAATGTTGATGCTGGATTGCTGAGTGATAGTATTATACAATTTAGAAGGATGTTGATGATTTGAGCATAGGATATCTTAACAAACGTCCTTCTCCTCCCATGTATTCATTTATGCACACATAGCTCTCCAACATTTGGCAATAAATGCTAACAGAATCAGTGCTGACTCATCCTAGCTCGTTCCTATGGTGTCAAGATGATTGCTCTATGTGAGGGTCTGTGAGCCACTGAGAAGAGTCATCTTGTTAAAAGATGAGTTTGCTGGCCTTTATTTTTATTGAATCTCTTCCTCACATACACATACACAATATAATATATGTAATATATTGTTTTAGCAGCTATTTATTACATTTGTGATATTATAATGACTTAGGAAAAATATTTAATTTTTATAACTTTTGACAGAGGGCATTTTAAAATGATGTTTTACACACATCATTTAATAGGTGTATAATAGAATAAGACTCCAACATAAAAAGTATATCATATTGTGGTAAAGTCTGTGGTGTAGATGAATTTCTAAATGTTCTCAAATAAAAAACACAGAGCTAAACATAGGGGTGAAAGCCTTAGAGAGATCAGGGAAAAAGGGAAAGCCACCAGCCAGCCTTACCTCACCAACTCTGCAGCTTTTAAATGCCATGGCTTCCTGTCTACCCACGCCTATGTGCCTTGCTGTTCTGCCATCTGATTTGTTCTCTCCACCTAGCTACATCACTTCCTCTTTCTGCCAAGCTCTGTAACTTCCTGTCTGTCTGTACAGACCTCCAGAACTCCATGGTTAACTAGTTTTGGAATTTAAGGCATGTGCCACCACACCTGGCTCTGTTTCCAGTGTGGCTTTGAACACACAGAGATCCTGCCTGCCAAGTATGATAACTTCATGCACACCTGTAAAGTATTTCAATCATACTCACACAGCCCTGTTACCCTTTCTTGCACCCCTCCTACTCCTGAGGATCCCACCTCTTTCCAACTAGTTTCTGCTTTCATGGCTTTATTGTGTGTTTGTTTTGTTTTGTAACCCAGTGAGTTCCACTGGGGATGTTTACAGGAGTGTGGCTGAGAGTTTATTTACAGCAGCGTGCGCTACCATTGCCTGACTTTTTTTACTTATAATGACTTGGTTTTTTCCTCTGATCTCCAGGCAAGCTTTATCTATTAAAGCACAAATAAAATATCACCACACTGTGGCGAAAGTGGGCAAGCAGCAAAGACAATGTTGCTCCGCATTTCCGACGGTCAGAAAAGAGCTGCGCTCACATCCCGTGGCAGGGGTTCTCTCTTGAGCTGACTCAGAATCACCTGGGTTCAACACACCCCAGGGTTTCTTTTTTTTTTTTTTTGCTTTTTTTCGAGACAGGGTTTCTCTGTGTAGCTTTGCGCCTTTCCTGGAGCTCACTTGGTAGCCCAGGCTGGCCTCGAACTCACAGAGATCCACCTGGCTCTGCTCCGAGTGCTGGATTAAAGCGTGCGCACCACCGCCCGCGACCCAGGGTTTCTAATCAGCAGTTTGGCTATGAAACAAGTATAATTGCATTTTAAATATGTGCCATGTAGTTCTAATACTGCTGGCCTGGGGACCAGCATAGAAAAGGCTACCTGTGGTCTTAGGAGTCTGTTGGACTGTTCTATAAGGATGATAAATTAGACCACTACCCCCGCCACTCACTGGACTCTGTCCCTCCAAGACCCACTCTGCTGCCCAACCCATGCACCTAAACATCCTCCACATGGCCAGCCCTTCCCTGCATCCCCAGCAGACTCCACAGGCACAGGCACAAACCACACTCTTTGGGAAAACAGGTGAGTGAATGGCCTCCCAGCTGGACTGTCCCAAAGTGCAGACCCCAAACCACAGGGCATATCTCATGCTCCCATGGCACTCCTCCTTCCATCCCAGCACCAGTAAGGCAGCTGGGCCCTTCGCCAACTCTGGTGGAACTCCACTGCTCTCCCCACCAGCCAGCAAGCAGGTGAGAGATTTGCCTCTAGGCTACACCACAACCCCTGCCACCTTCTGGACTCTGTCACTCCAAGACCCCACTCCACCACCCAACACCACTCACCTGAACATCCTCACTGTGGCCGGCCCTCCCTTGCAAACCCAGCAGACTACACAGGCACAGGTGCAAACCACACCAGTTGGAAGAACAGATGAATAAACACCAGTTTAAGAATATCAACAACTGAAAGAGCAATGTGGCTCCACTAGAACCCAGTGATCCTACAACAGCAAGACCTGAATATTCCAATGCAGTGGAAACACAAGAAAACCATCTTAAAAATAACTTTAGAGAGATGATAGAGGCCCTTAAAGAGGAAATGAAAAATTCTCTTAAAGAAAGTGAGGAAAAGACAAACAAAAATTGGAAGAAGTCAGTAAATCCCTTAAAGAAAGCCAAGAAAAAACAATCAAACAGCTGAAGGTAATGGTTCAGGACTTGAAAATTGAACTAGAACAATAAAGAAAACACAAACTGAGGGAATTCTGGAAATGGAAAATTTGGGTACACAAACAGGAACTAGAGATACAAGCATCACCAACAGAATACAAGAGATGTAAGGAAGAATCTCAGGCATTGAAGACATGATAGAGAAAATACATTCATCAGTCAAAGAAAATGTTAAATCTGATAAATTCCTAACACAAAACATCCAGGAAATCTGGGACACCATGAAAAGACCAAACCTAAGAATAATAGGGATAGAAGTAGAAGAATCCCAGCTCAAAGGCACAGAAAACATATTCAACAAAATCATAGAAGAAAACTTTCCCAACCTAAAGAAGGACATGCCTATAAAGATATGCAAAGCTTACAGATTACCAATTAGACTGGACCAAAACAAAACAAAACAAAACAATTCCTTCTCCACATTATAATCAACCAGGGAACTCCTATAGCTGATAAACACCTTCAGTAATGTGGCTGGATACAAGATTAACTCAAAAAAAAAATCAATAGCCCTCCTATATACAACTAATAAATGAGCTGAGAAAGAAATCAGAGAAACAACACCTTTTACAATAGCCACAAATAATATAAAACATCTTTGGGTAACTCTAACCAAACAAGTGAAAACTCTGTATGACAAGAACTTTAAGTATTCAAAGAAAGAAATTGAAGAAGATATCCAAAAATGGAAAGATCTCCCATGCTCAGGGATCAGTACGATTAACATAGTAAAACTGGAGGTCTTACCAAAATCAATCTACAGATTCAATGCAATCCCCATCAAAATTCTAATACAATTCTTCACAGACCTTGAAAGAACAATATTCAACTTCATATGGAAAAACAAAAAACTCAGGATAGCTAAAATAGTCCTGTATAATAAAGAAACTTCTGGAGGTATCACCATCCCTGACTTCAATCTCTACTATAGAGTTATAGTAATAAAAATAACGTGGTATTGGCATATAAACCGAGGTGTATCAATGGAATTGAGTCGAAGACCCTGACATAAATCCACATACTTATGAACAGCTGATTTTTGACAAAGATGCCAAAATTATACAATGGAATAATAAAAGCATCTTCAACAAATGGTGCTGGCATAATTAGATGTTCACATGTAGAAGAATGCAAATTGATCAATATCTATCACCCTGCACAAAACTCATGTACCAGTGGATCAAATACCTCAACATAAATCCAGTTACACTGAACCTTATAGAAGAGAAAGTAGGAAGTAGTCCTGAATTAATTGGCACAGGAGACCACTTCCTGAATATAACACCAATAGCACAGACACTGAGATTGACAATTAATAAATAGGACCTCCTGAAACTGAAAAGCTTCTCACGGTAAGGCAAAGAACACTGTCAGTATGACAAAATGACAGCCTAAAGAATTGGAAAAGATCTTCACTAATCCCACATCTGACAGAGGGCTGATCTCCAAAATATATAAAGAACTCAAGAAACTAGACATCAAAATACCAAATAATCCAATTGAAAAATGGGGTACAGATTTAAACAGAATTCTCAACAGAAGAATCTCAAATGGCCAAGATGTACTTAAAGAATTGTTCAACATCCTTAGCTATCAGGGAAATGCAGATCAAAATGACTCTGAGATACCATCTTGCACCTATCATAACAACTTAAATAAAAAATGCCGAGGACAGCCTATGTTGGAGAGGATGTGAAGTAAGGGGGGACACTCCTCCACTGTTTGTGGGAGTGCAAACTTGTACAGCCACTTTGGAAATTAGTAAGACAGTTTCTCAGAAAATTGGGAATCAATCTACTTCAAGACCCAGCCATCCCAATCTTAGGCATACATGCAAGGAACACTCAATCATACCACAAGGATACCTGCTCAACTATGTTCACAGCAGCATTATTCATAAAGTTAGAACCTGGAAACAACCTAGATGCCCCTCAACTGAAGAATGGATAAAGAAAATGCGGTACATTTACACAATGGAGTATTACTCAGTGGTTAAAAAAAATATGACATGAAATTTGAAGGCAAATGGATGAAACTAGAAAAAAATCATCTTGAATGAGGTAACCCAGACCCAGAAAGAAAAACATGATATGATGTACTCACTCATAAGTGGATTATTAGTTGTAAAGCAAAGGATAACCAGGTTACCTTCCATAGCCCCAGGGAAGCTAGGTAACAAGGAAGATTCTAAGAGTAATGCATGGATTGCCCAGGGAAAGGGAAATAAATGAGATTTCTTGGATAAACTGTGGGTAGGGGGACTGGAGAGGAGGAGATGGGGGGGATAGAAACATGAGGGATCAGGTTGGTTGAGTTGGGGGAGGGACTGAGGGGGAGAATAATGAAAGATACCTTGATAGAAGCAGGCCATTATAGGGTTAGGGAGAAACCTGGTGTCAGGGAAACTTCGAGGGATCCACAAGAAAGACCTCAGCTAAGAATCCTAGCAATAGTGGAGAGGATGCCTTAACTGGCCTTCTCCTGTAATCAGATTAGTGACTACCCTAATTGTCATCATAGAGCCTTCATCCAATAACTGATGGAAGCAGATGCAGAGATCCACAGCCAAACACTGGGCCTAGCTCCAGGAGTCCAGCTGAAAAGAGGGAGGAGGGATTGTATGAGCAAGGGGGGGTCAAAATCATGATGGAGAAACCCGTAGAGACAGCTGACCAGAGCTCCTGGGAGCTCATGGACTCTAGACCCACACCTTGGGAGCCTGCATGGGACCAAACTAGGCCCTCTGCATGTGGGTGACAGTTGTGTAGCTTGGTCTATTTGTGGGATCCCTAGCAGTGGGACCAGGATCTGCCCCTGGCATTTGAGCTGGCTTTTTGGAACCTATGCCTTGCCCAGCCTTGATGCAGTGGGGAGGAGCTTGGTCCTGCCTCAGTGTGATATGCCATGCTTTGTTGACTCCCATGGGAGGCCTGCCCCTTTCTGAATGGAGAAGGAATGTATGGGGAGGGGTAGATGAGAGTTGAGGGGAGAGAACAAGAAGAGAGGAGGAAGGGGAAACTGGTTAGTATGTAAAATAAATGAAAAAAATTTAGTAAAGAGAAAAAAAGAATGATAAATTAGTAGCATGCACAAAAATGTTAAAGTCATGGGAAAGGATTGTAGGGGAGACTGTGGTAGGTGGAGACACTGGTGATAGATATCTATCAGGCAGGAAGGCAGGCACGTAGGAGATAGCTGGAGTAGCAGAGCTGAAGTCCCCCAGAGTGACTCTGGAATGGTCTCTGGGATCATCTCACTGTGCTAGAACTTTTAATTGCCTGGATCATCCATTGGCCTGATGACAGTACTGTGATGGTGAGTGTCACCTTTGCTGACTCTTCTTCCCGTGGGGGTCTGACTAAGTGACTGCTGTTTAGTACCAAAGAGGCTCATACCTACATCAGAGTCTGCTGACTTTGAAGAGGTTTGATTTCTCCTGTGGGTGTTTTGGTTTGGTTTGTTTTGGTTTTGAGACAGGGGTTTTCTTTGTAGTACCAAGAGCTGATACTCACCAAGTAGTCTAGAATGCCTCGCCTTGATCTCCTGCCTCTGTCTTCCAAGTGCTGGATTACTGGTGTAATCCAGTATGTAATCCACCATACCATGCTACCGCCTCAATTTTTACAAATGGGTTCTTTTTGCCAGCTTTGGGACTAGAGAGAGCTTCAGTGTTGATATTTTATTTGTGCTGAAATGTGATTTTATTTGTATGTTAATAAATAAAAGTACTTGGGAATCAGAGCTAATAACAAGCTATTTAGCAGAAGTCTGGCAGTGGTAGCATATACCCTTAATCTAGATCCCATGACAGGCAGATCTCTGTGTGTTCAAAGACACCACCATCATGGAGACACATGCCTTTAATCTCAATACCAACCATAGAGACCTGGAGGTCTGTATAGACAGGCAGCGACAAGGTCATGTGATTGGGTTTACAACCAATGAGAAGGCAGAACAGAAATGCAATAAAAAGACACACAGGAAGTAGGTCTCTTTCTGAGGGGAAGGACGACAGCGGCAGCGAGGGATAAGAAGGTGGTCTTGGTCTTAGCTCTTGGCTGCTGCTCTGACCTCTTGGGCTTTTAACTCTGCATTTGGCTCTGTGTTTCTTATTTAACAAAGCTGTTCAGAATTACATCTACACTTCAGAAAACGTGAGAGAGTGTGGACTCAGCTCCTAGTTCTGGGAGAGAAATTGTCACACACCCAGCACATCTGTGAACATCCCTGAAAAGTGAGCTAGAGGTGGAGTAGCTGCAGGGAGCAGGATAGTAGAAAGAAGGAAAACTATGTCCATGTGAGGATATTTAAATCTCCATCTGAGAACTGCCTGACCCTTTCTATTCAGCCACAGCCATCCATCAACCTGCCAATTCTCTTTGTGTGTGTGTGTGTGTGTGTGTGTGTGTGTGTGTGTGTGTGTATGTGCATGTGTAGTTGTGGAAGCAAATGGCAAGCTTTACTCATAAGTCAACTACACATTCAGAACCAGTGAGAAGTGTCTGTGATTCCCTTTTTGCTCATGGTTCATGGCACATTTGATAACTTCAATGTGGATAACAAAATCACCAGTAAATTTGGTAAGGCCATTCATATTTTTAGAACCAATTTTGGTAAGATTACTGTCATTGATCATGATGCCTCCAGAGGTTGTTTTATTGTACAGGATTCTTTTGGCTATCCTGGGTTTTTTGTTTTTCCATATGAAGTTGAGTATTATTCTTTCCAGGTCTGTGAAGAATTGTGTTGGTATTTTGATGGGGATTGCATTGAATCTGTAGATTGCTTTTGGTAAAATTGCCAGCTTTACTATGTTGGTCCTGCCTATCCATGAGCATGGGAGATCTTTCCATTTTCTGACATCTTCAATTTCTTTTTTCAGGGACTTAGTGTTCTTGTTGTATAGGTCCTTCACTTGCTTGGTTAGTGTTACCCCAAGGTATTTTATGTCATTTGTGGCTATTGTAAAGGGTGATGTATCTCTGATTTCCTTCTCAGCTTCTTTGTCCATTGTATGAGTGGGAGTAATGAAGGGCGAGGGTCGAGGGAAAGAGAGCCTGTGGGAGCGGGAGATCCCAGCTCGATCAAGAACAGAGAGGGAGAACAAGGAACAGGAGACCATGGTAAATGAAGACCACAAGAGAAAGGGAAGAAACAAAGTGCTAGAGAGGCCCACAGAAATCCACAAAGATACCCCCACAATAGACTTCTGGCAATGGTCGAGAGACAGCCAGAACTGACCTACTCTGGTGATGGGATGGCCAAACACCCTAATAGTCGTGCTAGAAACTCCATCCAAAGACTGAGGAATCTGGATGCAGAGATCCATGGCTAGACCCTGGGTGGAGCTCCGGGAGTCCAATTAGCGAGAAAGAGGAGCGTTTGTATGAGCGAGAATTGTTGAAACCAAGGTTGGATAAAGCACAGGGACAAATAGCCAAACGAATGGAAACACATGAACTATGAACCAAAGACTGAGGGGCCCCCAACTGTATCAGGCCCTCTGAATAGGTGAGACAGTTGATTGGCTTGATCTGTTTGGGAGCATCTAGGCAGTGGTACCGGGTCCTGTGCTCATTGCATGAGTTGGCTGTTTGAAACCTGGGGCTTATGCAGGGACGCTTGGCTCAGTCTGGGAGGAGGGGACTGGACCTGTCTGGACTGAGTCTACCTGGTTGATCTCAGTCCTCGGGGGAGGCTTTGCCCTGGAGGAGGTGGGAATGGGGGGTGTTCTGGGGGAAGGGGAGGGGGGAGAACAAGGGTATCTGTGGCTGATATGTAGAACTGAATGGTATTGTAAAATAAAATAAAAGGGAAAAAAAGATTACTGTCATTGCATCTTAACCTGCTAAATTCTGAGTCATGGTCAGGTACATTAGATTCCGAAGACATATTCAGCTTACCAAAAATCCAGTAGATTTTGTGAATTCTATTTCAAATATGTCATATAGTAAATTATTCTTAATTAGAATATATAATGTGCACTAGGGTGTGTATTTGAATTATATATTAATAGCTCAAGTCATCACTGTATTAATCAAAGAAACATTGCAATATTAAATATTGGCTGGATGTTTTACATGTGTTTAAACCACACAGAAAAATAACGAGATGTTTTAAATATATATAGCTTTGCTATTTCACCATTAAGGTAATATATGTTTATTTGGAGAATAATAACCAGAATAACACATTTAGAGCGAAATAAAAGTAATTCACAAATACTGTTAACCAAGACATCATTGCTACTCAGTTTCCTTTCTATAATCACTTCCTGTATACTAAATTTTTTTCAGTGTGATCACAATTGATCTGACATGCACTATTTCAAATTCTACTTTCTAAAACTCACCATCCTATTAGGAGGATTTCCTTATGGTGTTACCATTTTTGGAAAGCAGGTTTTAGCCATTACAGTTTCTGTCTAATGTGGTGGTAATGTGTTCCCCAAAATATTGTGCACCCTAATAAACTTATCTGGGGTCAGAGACAGAACAGCCACTAGATACAAAGGCTAGAAAATGGTGGCACTCATACCTTTAATCCTAGTACTCCAGAGGTAGAAATCCATTTGGATCTCTGTGAGTTCAAGGCCACATTGGAAATAGCCAAGCACGGTGACACACGCCTTTAATCCCAGAAAGCCAGCCTTTAATCCCAGGGAGTGATGGTAGAAAGCAGAAAGGTAGATAAGGCATGAAGACCAGAAACTAGAAGCTTTTGGCTGGTTAAGCATGTGGCTGGTTAAGCTTCAGGCTTTCGAGCAGCACAGTTCAGCTGAGAGCCATTGGGATGAGGCCACAGAAGCCTCCAGTCTGAGGAAACAGGACCAGCAGAGGATCCAGCTAGGTGAGGTAGCTGTGGCTTGTTCTGGTTCTCTGATATTCCAGTTCACCCCAATACCTGACTCAGGCTTGATTTTATTAATAAGACCTTCTAACAATTCATGCTACAGTCTCCTGGATGAAATATAATTTATCTGCAAATTTCTCCTTTCCTTGGTGTTTTAGAAATCCTCCTTTTCTTTGTTTGTCTCTGTTCCCTTGCCTTCTCCTGCCTGCCTTTTCTGCTTCTCCTTTCTCTCTCACTTCCCCATGTATTCCTGTGTGTGTGTGTGTGTGTGTGTGTGTGTGTGTGTTTGTGTGTGTTTTGTGTGTTTGTTCTGTGTGTTGTGTTGTGTGTGTGTGTGTGTGTGTGTGTTTTTCAAGACAGAATTTCTCTGTGTAACAGTCCTGGCATCTGCTTTGTAGGCCAGGCTGGACTTGAATTTACAGAGATCTGCCTGCCTCTGCTTCCTGAGTGCTGGGATTAAAGGTGCACACCACCGCTGCTCAGCTTCCTTAATATTTTTTATTTAAATGTTTTCATTCTTTGTATTTTGATCATGTTTTCACCTCTTCTAAATCCCCTCGGATCCTACCCACCTCCTCCCTACCCAGTCAATCTTATGCTTTCTCTCTTCCTCTCTAAAACATAAACAAAACAAAATCAAAACAGACCAAACAAAACAAAACAAAAACAAAAACCCAATCCACCTCCCCAAAAGTACTCCTGGTGTCCATTGTATGTTGGGCAACTCCCCCTGCACATGGAGCTGCCCTGGGTGATGTTGATATACCCAGTAACACTCCATTGGAGAAAATTGATCCCCCCCCACATCTATCAATTGCAAATAGCTTCTTGGTTGGGGATGGGAGCTTGTGGCCACTTCGCCTTCTCAGTGCTGGGACTGTGTCTGGTTTGAACCTGTGCAGGTCTTTTCGTGTGTGCTGTCACAGTCCCTGTGAGCTCCTGTGTGCATCAGTCCTGCTGTGTTTGGAAAAAGCTGTTTCCTTCCAGTCATCGGCCACCTCCGACTCTTGGAATCTTTCCAGGTCCTTTTCTTCCTAGATCCCTGAGCCTGGAAGGAGGGATCTGATAAAGACATCCCATTCAGGACCCAGTGCTCCAAAGTCTCTCACTTTCTGTACACTGTCCATCTCTGTGTCTGTGTTAATTCTACTGTAAGAAGAAAAGAACCCTCACGTTCTCTTTCCTCTTTTTCTTGTAAATAAAGCTGTCCTGAGCCTCAGACTGCAGGTCTTCAGTGGAGTTAAACAAGAGAGCCTAGTTCAAGGGCACACCAGGCATCCAGTTCTCTGGGGAGTGATCCCAGGTGCTCTCCATCTGGAGATCCAGACCCTGAGCTCTGCATCCATCCCATCCTTACCACTAAATTAGCATTTCTTCTTCAAAAATAATAACTTTTCTGACAGTTATACTTTCCCCATGGCAACAGTTTTGTACCGTTACTGACACACTGGTGTTCAGTAGCTTTTAATGTGCTGGGAGGAAAATAACCAACTAGAAATCGAATAACCAGTTGAGCAAATTTATTCACTTGCTGCTTAAATAGTTTAATCAAAACGATGCTTATGGACCTACAGGACTTGCTTATGAGACCAAACACCGTTCTGTGCACTTCTGTATGTAAGCAGATGTGCTGCTGAAGCCATTTCTAAAGCAATCTTCTTTGAGCACTGTGCAGTGAGCACATTCTCTCCTGGAATACATTATCTGATAAGGCAAGATCTGGTTGTGTGTGCATGAACCGTCCAATGTCCTGAGCTGTCTAAGGACTATGTGAGATCACTATCCTGCCTAAACTGAGACATGATTTTAGATACAGGATACAGCTGGTCTGCGGGTCTGCATGCTTGGTTTCCCGAACATATTTTGTCTGGTTTTGTTTTTACAAGTATATTCAGAATACAGAAAAATATAGTGAAATGTTGCATAGATTGTTATAATATTGTATACTGTATATAAAATATAGCATGGCTTTTATAAATACTGATGTTATCTCATAAATATTTATGGACATCTCTATAAATACAGAAATATAACTCACGCCAGATATATAGCTCTCCAAGTTTGTCTCCTTAACATAACTCCAGTCTAGATAAGAGGTCTTTCTCTGTAAGATTTTGTTTTGCGGCCAGGTGATCTGTTTCAAAGAGGAAAGTCCTTGCTTTTCTTCCAGCCTCAGCTGCAGTTGTTTAAAATGGTTAAACTGCTCTCCAGCACTTTCATTAGCAAGGGAGCCATCTGGTTAGTCTCTGTGCTTCTAGGCTGGGCCTGTGAACTTTACCCTGATGCCTCTAGTCTCTGAGATGCCCTTTCTAACCACGGGTTTGTGAATATTCCCTGTGAAGTCACTCTGCATCCCACAGCCACTCACTGGTTCTGTCTGCCATGCTAGACCCTTTCTGAACCACGTCAAACTCCTATTTTCCTAGAGTGAGAGGGAGATTTCTGCAAGGCACCCCAGTAAATAGAGGCAGCCCTGAATTCTGGCTGAAGTACGTTCCATCTAAGTCAAGGCAGAAGTCTGCTATGATCAATTAGTAATGCCTGCCACAGGCAGTGGCTAGAGGTATATGGCCATGCATGCTAAGTATTTTACATGCTACATTGCTAACATGGGTCATTTTCCAGAGGACTAGGTAAATTGCTCTGGCTGCTTTCTTGGGCATCTAGCTGAGTTTCTGGTATGCAGATAAACCCACCCATCTGTCCCAGGATGCCAGCCACCTGGATGGTCATATCTGCAAGCAAAACTTCTAAACCTGTGTCTATTGATAAACTTTACTGTTTATTCATATATATATATTATGAATATTGCAGATAAAGAAAAGTATTATGAATAAATATATATGAATAAACAGGGGGCAAAAACATATCACATTCTTAGGATCATCTACACATGGGATTTGAATCATGTGTTCACTAACTTTCCACAAATTTGGCTATTTGCAGAACATGATTTTTTGCCTGCTTGAAGACTACATAGGAGATGAAAATACATAGAAGGTTATTATAATGTTCTCTTTAATGTTACAATATTAGAATGTATGTTGTGTTAGGATATACTAGCAGTGATTTTCAGGAAAGAAACAAATCTTTTGTATGGAATGGTGCAGAATGAACAAAGGGAAAATAATTCTCCTAACAGCATGACTGTGGGCCCTTGTGCTCATATGTTGGCTACATCACCGGATGTTTTCAGCTTGGTGGGCTGGCATACACTTGTAATTTCACTGCTTAGGGGACTTAAACAGAATAATTTGATGTCACCTTAGGTTACACAGTGAGACCTTGTCTCATCAACAACAAAAGAGAAAAATTTTATGAGCTATCATGTTCCTATGATGCTCAGAATCCAGCACCTTGCTGCCTTCTGTTTAGAAGTCATGGTGAATTTAGATGCCATTATGTGTCATCAAATGTCATTTTTCTAGTACATAAGAAAGAACTTGTTGGAACCACTGAGGCTTCTGGAAGGTGTAAAACACAGTGATAGCTCCAATGACAACTCCCGGGGGCACTACCAAGTGAGGCAGGCATTTTAGACCACCTGGAACTGCCAAGGAAGCAGCTCTGATCTAGTTTGTCTCCCAAGAGAGTGAGTGGATATTCCATGTGCAGGAGACAGGCTCTGGCCAAGCTAAGCATTTGTCTGTTCTCTGTCTAATGTCACTATGTGGTCTGTCCTGGATTTTTCCACAGCAGATGGACATACTCCTTTCTTCACCAGGGTCATATGATATGATAAAGAGGGATGAGA
The DNA here is from genome assembly GCF_004664715.2 of Peromyscus leucopus. Classification (NCBI taxonomy): domain Eukaryota; kingdom Metazoa; phylum Chordata; class Mammalia; order Rodentia; family Cricetidae; genus Peromyscus; species Peromyscus leucopus. Next base: position 1,897,203 of record NC_051072.1, on the reverse strand, counting down.
TGACCTTGGCTCTGGGATATAGCAAAGTATGAAGGCTGGATTTTATTCCATCCCCACAGACCACACCGATTGCACAAAGTAAAATTACCTTGGGTTCTTTGAGAGCTGATCCTCACACCCCAAGGGAAACTTCTGGCAAGTATTTTGTCTGCCTAATGCTTGGAGAAGTATAAAGCTGCTGCTCAGCTCTCCAGCAAAGCCATGCTTTGCCAGTTCAGCATTGTCAGCAATAAATTTAATGTTTTGTACATAATCTGCCTGACCCTCGGCTATCTCTCGGTTCTTTCCAAATTTTGGCATGGAAAAATAGTGTGAGATGTTAACCTACAAAAATCGTAAACCTTCTCAGCTCAGGCTCTCATTTAATGTATGCTTGAACTGGTGGTTAATTCAGTTCTGTTCCCACGGATGTCCCAGATACCCCAATCACACTGCAGATAAAGAAAAGAACAAAGAAAAAAAAAGAAAGAAAGAAACAGCCCCATCTTTAGTGGGTTCATAACTTGGCGAGGGCACAGATAATTAAAAATAAACTCAGAGAAACACGTGCTAGGGACTTGAGAAGAACAGAAATGTAGACTCACAAAGCACTTTAGATGGCATGTGAGCACGGGCCTACAAGTCTTAA